>NW_028288949.1:361592-723185 GCF_059628265.1 Tinamus guttatus
CAAGCCAGCTACTTGCTACCTACAGCTTTTTTGATAACGCCTGGACTAAAAGTGGCAGGTCCTGAATCCTCCCATTAATAGAGACATGATGTAGAACCACCAATTAGAGCAATTGATCACGTGACATGTTGACTATTTAGTTCAGGGAAGACTCAGGGTGAGTGAGTGTGAAATGATCAAGTAGGGCAAGCTACCACTGTGAGTGTGCTCATATTCAAAAGAACATGCCTCAAAATATTCCTTATGACCTGTGGTTCACAGAAAAGTCTATGAAAACTTTTAAGGAGATACTTCCTTGTTGACTTTTGCTTGATTTACTTCATGATCCTTCTCTTGGGGTACAAGAAATTTTAGAACCTCTGTAGATATCAGTGCTAGAAATATTCATCAACCATCTGTGACTGCATGGTGGTAAGTGAGGGTCTGATACTGGTAGAGAGAGGCACTCAAGGTTCACGAGAGGTTAAACAGAGCAGATTTAATGAAGGATTTACACTCCAAGCTGCATGGGGAGCGCCAGGAACCGTGCCAAGGGGTCGACAATGGGAGGCTGTTGAACACAAATAATTTAGGAGCAGTTGTCATTTATTACCCTGTAACAATGCTGCTTTAAATAGTTATTATTATGGGTTTGAGTCTGCATATGCACATATACCATTCCTGCAAACTAAGTCACAAAAGAGAAATCTGGACACCTAAACATAGAATAGAATAGAATCATAGAATGCTTAAGATTGGAAGGGACCTCTAGAGGTCATCTAGTCCAACCCCCTGCACACGCAGGGTCACCTAGAGCACGTGGCACAGGACTGCATCCAAGCGGGTTTTGAAGATCTCCAGAGAAGGAGACTCCACAACCTCTCTGGGCAGCCTGTTCCAGTGCTCTAGCACCCTCACTGTTAAGAAATTTTCCCTTAAGTTCCTGTGGAACTTTTGATGCTTCAATTTGTGGCCATTTCCTCTAGTTCTGTCGGTGGCCACCACTGAAAAGAGGCCAGCACCATCCTACTCACTCCCTCCCTTGAGGTACTTAAAGACACTGATCAGGTCCCCTCTCAGCCTTCTCTTCTCCAGGCTGAACAGGCCCAGCTCCCTCAGTCTCTCCTCATAGGGCAGATGTTCCAGGCCCCTGATCATCCTCATAGCCCTGCACTGGACTCTCTCCAGCAGCTCCACATCCCTCTTGTACTGTGGGGGCCCAGAACTGGACACAATACTCCAGATGTGGCCTCACCAGGGCCGAGTAGAGGGGCAGGATCCCCTCCCTCGACCTGCTGGAGACTCTTCTTAACGCACCCCAGGATCCCATTGGTCTTCTTAGCCATGAGGGCACACTGCTGCCTCATGGTCAACTTGTCGTCCACCATGACACCCAGGTCCCTCTCTGCAGAGCTGCTCTCCAGAAGGTCGGTCCCCAGCCTGTACTGGTGTCTGGGGTTTTTCCTCCCCAGGTGCAGGACCTTGCACTTGGCCTTGTTGAATTTCATGAGGTTTTTCACCGCCCATTTGTATTGATTCTATGGCATTCAAAAGCATATGTACTAGCTAAATTATATGGGTCTTCCTCTGCCTATCTGAAATACAGAGTACCAAGGGTCTTTCCCTCCTTCCTTGTTCTCTCACCTCCAAAGTCACTGGTTCTAGGTTATGGTGACTCCCAGTGTTTTCTGCTTTGTACAGTATAGCTTCTCAGTAAACTCCCATATGCAGCTCTAAATGGAAGAGAAATATAAAATCTGTAAGTCAGCATTTACCCATGTAAATTTTTGAATTCCCACTTTCAGATGTCATTACTGCCGTGAAGAAAAAAGGGCCCAGACTGACTGTCAAATTCACTTGAGTATTCAAGGCCAGGTTTCGGGGAAAATAAAATTTCATTTGTAAACTGAGCAAATTGCATCTGGGAGTCCTTGAGAAATGGCAGAGGAGCCAGTTTTCAGGATCACACATTAGGACAGATCCCTCCATCCCTGAGGGATTCAGTCCCAGCCAGACAACATTGGTGCTCTTCACAGAGGAGAAGACAGTAAAGAAGAGCCTAAACATACATACATCCAGTACTGGCAAGCCACTTCTTAAATAAAAATCAGCAAACTCTCAGCCTTGTCTGAGGTGCTTTTGTTCTGTATTTTATTGTTGCAATTCTTACAGACATTGCTGCTCTGCTAAGTAATGTAGCACAATAAATACATCACACCAATATAGCTGGCAATCCCTCATCCCAAAACCCAAACTCCTCTCCCCCCCAAATTAGTCCTCTCCCATTGAACCATTGTAGCTTCATTACAGAGAAAGGGTCAAAGACCTATGACAAAAAACATCAGAGAAATTACATTCATATGTGCAATATCAACATTCTAGGCTCTAGGGAGATCTAGTTCAGTGTTACAAGGAACAATATTGTTACAAATACAATACTATGTCTTTCTCAACGCTTTATAATAATTTATGTTCATCCTCTCTACAGAACAGTAGTACAAGAGAGTCTAGGTACTGCAGAAAATAGAGATCTCATGCACATTGACATCTTCAGAAACGGTTTTAATCTATGAAATTAAGGGAAAAAAGACACAAAACAAATCTGGAAATTCCAGCCAAATCTCATATCAGAATGAGATTCCAAATAAGTTGGAAATTTGCTGATGTTTCATCTTTAATGTAACCATTGAACAATTAATAAGACTATATGAAGCACTAAAGAATGGAAAAAAAAAACTTTTCAAGCCTTTTACAGAAGAGGGAATGTAAAATGACAGTTTGTTCCTTTGTACCCATGGAGAATTCTCACACTTAATCTAATAAACTGATGTACTACTGTAGAAAAGTGCCAACTCTTCCTTTTGAGCTAATTTTTCTTGAAATAATCTTTACTAACTAAACTGGTGGGTGGTATTTGCAAGACTTATCAAGAGTGTACCCCCCCCCACACACACACAAAGCCTCCCAGTGTAGAAATGTTATACATATATTGGTATTGCAACAACAAAAGTTCTTCATTAAGGTCCAGTCATGCAAGCATTCACAGGCTTAGTTTTAAGCATCTGTTCACCAGGAAGTAAATGTGTTAGGTACTCAGATGCTTATTACTAGGTATAAGCTTGATTGCAGGATAACAGCCTTCTTTTTAAATAAATGATTGTTTTAGCCCTATATACTTCTGTATGCTTAGGTTTTCTTCATCTTCCACCAAAGTCAGTGGAAAGACCCCTCAACACGTGTTGGATAGAACCACAAAAGCAACAAGTAACATTGAGGGTGTAAAACACAGAAGGAATCAGAAGCGTGATAACTTTCTTCAAGACTTTGATGAGTTTCCTCAGACAACTTATGGAAAGGCTGTACTGTATATAAACTACTAAACTGTATATGGTTATATATCTTATTTACATATATTACTAATTTTATAGAAAGTTATAAAAAAAAACAAATGATCTCCATAAGTCAGATATATACAGTTAAAAACTCTAATCACAAGTCATTCAAAATCTATTTACAGCAGTCTGATAGCAGAAGTAAATATTAACCGGGAATAGTAAAATCCGATATTTCAGGGATCGAGATTAAATTAAACATGACAAGAACTGCAGTAAATCAAGTCACTGTATAGTCTTTCATATTAAAATGTATTCACTTACTACAATAGCTTATGTTCCATTCCATTATCTTCCTTAAGTATTTACTACCCATTCAAATATAAAGCTTATTGTCTATCTCTCTCTCGCTCCAGCTCATGTATGTCCATGGTTTTTGAAAGGGAAAATATATACCTCTGCCCACAGATGAAAACCAAGTACTCAGATAGAAACATAGTTTTTCATATTTCTCATCAACAGAGGTGTGCATGTTTACACACACACACAGATACATCCATGGTATCTTTAGAGTAAAGCCCAGGTATCATTACTAGTCTCCAAACACAATGCACTGTATAGTCAATTCCACAATGATTGAGAAACCAAAGGCTATGAGTAGTTGCAAGTGAGAAGGCTGGATTTTTTTTTATTTTTTCATGTACGTCATTAACTGTAGTCTTTAACTGTTTTTTTTTCCCTTTGTCCATGACATTGATTATTGGTTATAGACCAAGGAAATCCTGAATGTCATACAACTTTACATTTCTTCTTCATACAAGTCTGTATAGCATTCACACACATTCTCAAGGGTCATATGGAAAAAAAGAAATAACAAATTAACTTATATACCAAAATAAATCTATTCCTACATTACCTTTACTTTTCCCATTTACCTGTATAAAGAAAAAAGTGACTAAAATTAGATACGTTGTTTGACAAAAACAGGCTCAGAGTAGCAAAATTACTTAGAACAATATGCAGACCTATTATTTTCAAGCTTCATAAATATTAAGCAATTGAGCACAATTTAAAAAAAAAGTTTATATACACCAGTGCACAGCTGTGTGCACCAAATTTGGAATTAATACTTTAAAAAGGATAGCTTCTCATCATAGCTCCTCATTATTAGTCTTGCTGGATATTTAGAGACCACCACCCCCAAAGAACTGATAAATGAGAATTAAAAGGTATACATTTGAATAGTGGGTTTTATTACAGCATCATTTATTCATTCTTCATAGGCATGTTACTCTTCATCTTTTGTGAATCCTACCATGGACGCTGCGGCTGTTATTTATCATGTGTGTGTGTGTGTGGAATTGCATAAAGATTTACTTGTAAAAAGATGCAACCAAAAAGTCTCATGGATGCATTTCCCCTACCCCTCCATACAGAGCAAATTTGCCAGATAAATGTCTCTGCAGACACAAATGCAGCAGCAGAAACACAAGCACTAATGAGGAAAAACATCCTTCATGCATATTGTGAAGATGTCAGCCTTAGATATAAACTGGTTGCTCTTGCGCAGTCAACAGTCTGTACATGGCAGCTGGCATGGTAAGACAACTTAATCAATACATCTATTAGGCATATTGGCCAAAATGTGACTGTTCCCTAGCTTAGGGAACACTGGGGAAGAAACTAGCTGAGGTAACATAGGACAGAAGGGAAAGGGAAAGTCTGAGAATTTTCATATGCATACTAAGGTCTGGAGGAAGAGGATTCTCTAAAGTGTTGAGTATCCACCAACCATCTCAATTTTATCTAAAGTTGTGAGCACTGCAATAATAAAAGAAACCTTGGCAGTTCTCACTCTCACTTCTAGTATTTATCTTTGAAAAGTAACTAGCCAAAAGAAGCAACAATAATGAAGCATGCAATATTGTCTAGGCACACTGCCTGCTCCTACCTCACCAACAGCATTTGAGAGAATATGAACAATTTTCTCATGAGGTATTGCTACAACACTTTGTCCATTGATTTCAATGATATGATGGCCAACTTGCACTCCTCCTCACTCTGCTATGCCTCCTCTCATAAGGCTACAGATCTAGAAGGGAAAGGACCAAATTATCAAGATTTTGATATGGAATATAGGCTTTAGATTATCCATTTGTCTGCAAATTAAAATACAATATTTAAAAACATGTGTCTGTGATCACTAGTGGATCACTAATTCAAAGTAGCATTTATTAGTAATTAAGTACTACATATTCTCTTCCAAGAGCAAAAGAAAGCATCCACCAAAATGTATTTGCATTATACTTCAGATATTTCATGGTTTGAAAAATTAAGAGTGCATGAAGAATTGCAGCTTACAAAAAGTTCAGAGTGCATATGCCTTGCATTAAAAGAGAATCAGACAGACATCTTCTGAAACCATACAATGGTCTCAAAACACATGAATGATGCAGACTGAAAGCAGCCTTCTCCCATACACTTTTGTTTCTTTAATCTAAAACAGTCTTTTTTTCTTCTGATTGACTCTAAAGTTATGAAAAAGGTTTATTTTATTAATTTGACTAGGAAAAAAGTCTAAGAAGAATAACTGACCAGTTAAGCTTTTATATCTTAGTCTTAACATGTGTACTGAGCCCCTACTGCAGTGAGGAAAAACATGCTATTCTCCACATATGCAAACTTCTACATATGTGAAAGCATCATCAGAAGGTCTGGAAGCTACCATTCTGTACACTGAAGCCCAACTGGTATCTGAGGTCGGGTTTACTGATCAAGGCTGTGGTTACTGGAGAACATCTAACTACATTCAGTTTAACTTGAGCTTGGTTTTTCAAAACCTGAAAAAAAAAAAACAAAAAAAAACCCAAACAAACAAGCAACAACAACAGCAAAAATGCCATCACCATGAAAAATGCTGACAAAAATAAGGTGAAACAATTTAATGTGACCACTATAAAAAACAATAGTTAGAATGTTAATATGTGAATAGCCCTGAATAAATATTCTTTAAATGCATCATTATGGAACAGGATTTCTGAATATCAGACATGAGCAACAGAATGCTTGGTCCTTGTCTGGAAATTGATGGAGTCATTTTAAGAAATCTAGCTTCCTGCGGGCAATTTATTCACTTGAGAACACAAACTGTTCTTTGAATGGAAGCAAGGAAAATAAAAAGAAACGTTTCTATGTAATTGACAAAAAACCCTGCCAAACATTCCGGCTGGGAAATTAAATTTTAAATACGCATTTAAGATAGTTATGGATAAGTGGCTTTGCTGATGGGGTATGTTCAATTCAGTAATGCAAATGTCAAGTCCCACTCCTCTAATGGAGGAAGGAGAGAGAGAGGATGGAGAACGAGAGAAAAATGAGAGAGGGAGTGGAAAGAGAAAGGCAGAGGAGAGAGAGTGAGAGGAATGAAAGGAAGAAGAGAAAGAAAGAAAAAGAAATGGAGAGGAAGGAGAGAGAGAGCAAGGAGAGGGAAGAGAGAAAGAGCGGAAGGGGAGAGACAGAGGAAGGAGAAAGGGAGGAAGGAAGGAGAAAGGGGGAAGGAGAGAGAGAGGCAAGAGAGTGGTAGGAGAAAGAGGAAGGAGGGAGAGGAAGGAGGGGAAGGAGAGAGAGAGGAAGGAGGAGAGAGAGAAAGGAGGGAGGAAAGAAAGTTGAAGAAGAGAGAGCAGATAATAGAGAGTGGAAGGAGAGAGGGAAAGAGGCAAGAGTGGAGAGAGGAGAGGAGAGAAGAGTAGGAGAGAAGGAGAGAGAAGAAGGAGGGGAAGAAGAAAGAGAGAGAATATATAGTGGAAGGAGAGAGAGAGAGAAAGGAGAGAAAGAGAGTAAAGAAGAAAGGGAGAGAGAAAGAGAGGAAGAAAGATGAGAGAGAAGGAGAGAGAGCAGAGAATAGGGAGTGAAAGGAGAGTCGGGACAGAGGGGAGAGAGGGGAATGCAGGAAGGAGAGAGACAGAAGAGGACAGAGAAAGAGCAGAGAATAGAAAGTGGAAGGAGAGAGAGGAGGAACCCCCCCAAAAGTGGATTCTTAACCTGGTGTGCAGAGAGAGGATCCTACTCCTACTATCCTACTCCTCCAATGGTGGTATAAGCAATACTAATGTTTACATTCCCCCCTCCCTTCTAAACTGGATATTATCATATCCACCATGAAATCTTTGCTACCAGAAAAACAAAATGAAGAAGGAAAGCACAATCAGAAAAGTGGAAATGACTGCAGATTCTGTCCATTACACAATTTCAAGAATTCAGAGCTCTTTCTTGTAGATAAATCCAGCTCCAATATTAGATTTTTTTTTCTTTACAACATACAGAATTGAACACACATTACTCTTAAATGTTGCAATTCACACATGTGATTCATGTATTCTGCTTCAATAAGCAGAACCCATATAGGAAAGAGATGCTATATAAGGAGTACAGTAGCTTAAAGTTTCCCTTGTGTTAACATTTATCAATTCCAATGCCTGCCTTTGAATTTCCTTCCTATGAGCAAAGTGAAATATGGGTCCCATTGAAATCAATGGGTTGCCTGACACCGAGTTGAACAAGATTAGGTTTTCATTCAGAAAAGTAATTCCTATTACAGCTAAGTACTATACTGACATCTCCATGTGCGGTTTACTGCTGCTGATTTTGTTGAGCCTAACTCTGGACTTGGTACTGACTTGAGACTGACATCCTGCTGGGACGAGCAGTCAATGCCTCTAACTGCCTGGACATGACAGTCACAATGTCTCTGAATCTGTTTCTGGTAGTAGTTAGAACCAGATGCTTCTGAAAAAGACATAAGTTGCATAATACAATTAGGGAATAACCATGACTCATGGAAAGTTTCTTCCTAGATCTGTCATTTTGTAATTGGTTTATAGTCGATTAGCAGCAAGGCTTACATCTCTAATTTAAAAATAAGATTATGTGAAATACTTGCAAGATATACTCCTCATCTATATAAAATGCTTATCTTTTCATGGGAGTCCTTATAGCATGCTAAAAAAAAAATGCAATCCTAAGATATCTCTGCAAGATTTAAATGTATGTGTAGGTGACTTTCATTTGGGGGTTCATTTGTGTGTTATCCAAAAAAGTTACATAAACAGGTCCAGATACATGGTTATAAAGACGAGCAAATGCATGGACTGCCTTCCTAACAGAAAAATGGCTAGCAGTTTCTATGGCAACAGACTCATTTATCAATGATAAAAAAAGGCCTGTAGAAGCATGAGACAGCAAAGTTGGCCTTTTAATTGTTTTTATTTTGAGAAAATACAGAAGATTCTTAACACTTCACAGTTAAATTCCATCTGTATGAGAAAAGCATATATCGAAATCACTGAATCCAAAGCAGTTGGGCTCAGAAACTTAAGTATCTATTACTTGTCCGTGCACAATGTTTATATTTTCAGAAACCAGAAAATCAGAATATCAAGTCTTTATAGATTTTTTTTTAATTCAAGCATTAAGAAATGAATCCATGGGCAGCAAAGACATACTTATTGTGTGAATTACTAAACTTTTTTTTTCTTTCCTTTTTTTTTTTTTTTTACTGCAGAACACCACTACTTAACAGGGACACAGAAGGCTTTCTAAACAGATACAGAATTATATTACATATCTATGTGCTCCAATATGCAGCAGTTCTGTGGTGACTGACTATTTCAATAGGTAACCCAGAACACAATTTAGCTGAATCTCCCATAGTCTCAAAGGGTGCATCTTTTCCCCCCTGAAAGTTTGATGTTTAAATACCTGTTCTCTTGTATGTTGCAGCTACCCCAGAGACTCTTCATTTCCAGTTGACTCACCTGCTTTTTGCATTTACATGCTCATGTAAATTAGAAGAAAGTTCTTCCAATTAAAATATCCCACCATTTAGCCAAGTTCAGAGAAACATTACACTTTCAAATACACTCAAGTTGTTTCTACAGAGAATAAATATGCTTATTTTTTCTTTCAAATTCAAAATTAATAAAAAATGTTAAAAACTGCTTTCAAAAAAAAAAAAAAGCCAAGCTTTTAAAAAAATGTCTCAGTTCTCTAGGAACCAGAACATAGGAAGCATTTAAATGGTTAAAACAGCACCAAGGCAAATTTTTAGATACCTATTTCTCAGGCTGTCATGTGAAGTTTTAGGTGCCTCCATATCATAACAGGCATCTTCTTTTTGGATTCAAATATTCCCTTGGGGCCTGAAGTCCTACACCATGCCCTGGTCTAAGCAGCTAAATGCATAGCCCCCTTGTTAGGGCTCAGAAAATAGATAGAACAGAATTTGCCCTCTACTTTAAGGTCATCAAAAGGAAACTGCTATAAAATACACAAGTTCAGAGTTAACAAACAAATAGTTCTCTACTTTTTGCTCTCCCACTAATCCAATAAAGGTTTTAAAACATGTAACATCCAGGAATATTCTCTGTACCTTTATAATGCTCTGGCATGTTGAGAGTGGTAAGCCAACCAAACTGGTCCCATTAATTGACATGATCTGGTCCCCTATGTTTAGTTTCCCAGACTTCTCTGCTGGTCCTCCATGCATCATGTTGGCTATGATAACTGTAGGCAAAATGGATCCCCAGCCAGATTCCACAATGACTACACCTAGAATTTCTCCCTTTTGCTTTTCAAGGTAAACCTGGATCATAAGAGTTTCAAACAAAAGCTTTTTCTCATCCATAGAACTGAAGAAGGACCCCCATCCCCACTCTCATATGTTTACATATAAACAAACATGTCTCATTTGCAAAATGCCATTCTTATTCAAAGGTAAAACACAATAGGGTATACAGTTTAACACAGTTTAAAATAATTCAGCCATGAAGTAACATTAAAACCGGAGATTTTGTTTAATGCAAAATCTGACCCAAACAGAACTCATCTGTACATATGGTTGGAGGAAGCTGAGGTAGAATAGACTCTGGCATGATAGGCTTTGGTGGGCAGAACTAAGTCAGGAAGGGATTTAAAGTGCTTGTGACTGTGTTTTGGGAAACAATTACCTGTGTGTTGTAGTGATACGCTAGTTCATCTTTATTAATAAAAACAAGCAGTAAATATATAGTCTTTTAAAATCTGGGCTCAGCCTCTCATCAACCCTAACGCCTCAAAAAATGTTATACTGTCTCCTATATTAACAAGTTTTTTTTTTTAAATACACTTAAGTGACACACAATGTCTCAAATGGGAAAATTTTGTGCTTAAAAAAAAAAAGATGGTAAGTCATTAAACTACTGATAAATTTAGGGTTCATCGTTGTTTGTTCTTAAAATAGAATTTCCCATGGAATATCTCACTGGGGAGGATATAACTGACTTCAGTGGCGTCATTTATAGGAAGCACTAATAGCTTTCTAATTGTTGCCACTACAGGCCTGAATTTAGGATAGATGAGCTTAATGGTGTTATGGAAAAAAAATGAGATGTACATCTTTGCAGTTTTCATATTTGGAGAAATGAATCAGGTCATCATTGTACATGTCCTGGGTATTGAGCAAGTCACTGTATTCCTTCTGGCTTAGGTCTTCTGGATTGATTCCATTCCATTCCATGCTAAATGCTTGACCTATGGACTGTGCAATCAGCTGGGCCTGTAGCAATGTTCAAAGAACAAAACATTCTGATGGTCTCATTCACTGACTCTTTGTTATAATCATGCTGCAAAATGGTTTCTGCCTACAAGTTAAGCTGCTGCAATCAATTAAAAATATTTGAACCTGAAGTAATAATTAAAAAAAAAAAACGCAACACAGAAATGTCAACACACACACCCATGCAGTGAATCCAGATCAACAAGCAACTATAAAAAAGAAACATAAGTAAAGCCTTCCTTTCAGAGGTAACAACTTCTAACATAAAGGTATACCCATTGCATTGCTTGAAACTGAGACTGAAGAGGGAGACCTTTAGCTCTCACCTGTACTTCTTTCAATACATGCAGAAATTCCCAGGTAGATTTCACTTCTGGTGGAAGCAGTATTAAATTGACAAGCCACCAATAAAACTAAAAACATGCTCTAAAATACATGCATCAGCATGAAAAACAAGATATCAAAAGCCAACAGCATCCTCAGCTGCATTAGGAAGAGCATCGCCACTAGGTCAAGGGACATGATCCCTCGGCACTGCTGAGGCCACACCTGGAGTGCTGTGTCCAGTTCTGGGCTTCCCAGTACAAGACATGGACATACTGGAACAAGTCCAACAAAGAACCATGAAGATGATTGTGAGATTGGAGCACCTGACTTAGAAGGAGAGACTGAGCAAGTTGGGACTGTTTAGCCTGGAAAAAGAGAAAACTCTGGGGGTTATCACTGGTATTGTTAATACCATTTCCTTTGACTTCCTCCATATCTAAGGCTGCTTAGCAGTTGTTACCTGGGTAGTATGTTGCTATAGGCAGTGCAGCATAATTGAGGTGAAACTTCCTACAAAAGTCTGTCAGCTCAGATATGTCAAACACTTGATGTTATAGTACCACACTTATAATGTGGTTTTCTTATTTCAGTAGGGGCTGAAGATTTAATGTGAGATTGTCAGAGGCCAGTACTCTCTGACCGGGTTCTTTCTGATATTCCACGCATATGGAGTATGCAAGGTTTAATACACAAGTTTATTTTCAAGAGATTTGATGTCACACGGGATTTTTGATTTAGCAGAGTGATTCAGCAATGCACTGAAATCACAATACAGGTGTACATTTATACAGTGTATAATCTTATACAATGTATAAAATCTGCGAGGAAAGGTCGTGGCAAATGAGTAGTGTACCCCTGAGGTTTTGGCTGAATTCTTTTAAGTGATAATTTCCCTTCTCAATTAATCTAATTTTTCTAAACTTCTGTGGTATCCTCTTTGAGCACTGAGAGCATCCCTTCTGAATTTGATGTTCAGACTTTCAGCTGTAAAAGAGAAGTGTCAGGATAGGAGATCTGTGGAGTCTATAAAACTCGGTCATCTGCTACCAAGATCAGTTGAGTAATGTTCCTAAATTACTATTACTCTTTTTTTTTTTCTTTTTTTTTTTTTTTGGTAGTGCTTGAGGTGTATCCCTTAAGAAGAACTGCTTTTCTGTGTGTGTGCTTGAGATAAGACTGATATTCAGGAGATCTAGGTTTGATTCCCTGTATCGATCTGGTTAAATCGTTGAATTTCTCTAATCAGTGTTCCATCAAAATTTTGTTGGAGAAGAAGTTAACAAGTTAACCGTGAGGCAGCAATGTGCCTTCGTGGCCAAGGACAATGGGCTCCTGGGCTGCATCAGGAGGAGTGTTGCCAGCAGGGCAAGGGAGGGGATCCTGCCCCTCTGCTCAGCTCTGGGGAGGCCGCACCTTGAGTAGTGGGGGCAGTTCTGGGCTCCCCAGGACAAGAGGGACGTGGAGCTTCTAGAGAGGGTGCAGCGTAGGGCCACGAAGATCATTAAGGGACTGGAGCATCTATCGTATGAGGAAAGACTGAGTGAGCTGGGCCTGTTTAGTCTGGAGAAGAGAAGGCCGAGAGGGGAATCTGATCAATATGTATAAATACCTGAGGGGAGAATGTAAAGAGGATGGGGCCAGGCTCTTCTTGGTGGTGGTCAGTGACAGGACGAGGGGTAATGGGTACAAATTGAAATCCAGGCAGTTCCATCTTCATATGAGGAAGAACTTCTTGACAGTGAGGGTGACAGAGCCCTGGACAAGGCTGCCCAGAGAGGCTGTGGAGTCTCCTTCTCTGGAGATCTTCCAAACCCGCCTGGAGTTGAGGGGGGTTGGACTAGATGATCTCTAGAGGTCCCTTCCAACCTCAACCACTCTGTGATTCTGTGATGAAGGTTAGGGTAAAAGAAGGTAATCCCGAAGGGGAGACAAGAAATCCAAATGTGATGAGTAGTTTTTAAATATACAATACATCAAAACATTCTGGAAGCAAATCTAACTGCTTTATTAATGTTGAGCTGGTGTCTGTAATTAGCTTTTGAACTGATTATTTCTGGTTGTGTCATCCCCTGCCATATTGTGCGTACCCACCCCACTCCACCCCACTCCCCCTCTTCTTTGAGCTTCCTTTTGCTCATAGACTGGAAAAAGAAAATAAACTTTTTTTTTTATCAACGCTGTGTGTAAAGCAGTTACTGAATTGTCTTGATCTGAAGTGAAGAATATCCTTTGTGAACTTGCAGAAGAGGCTGCAACTGTCAAACGTGGTTTAATACTTCTGCTAAACTTACTTACTAAGTAAAACTGACTGAAACAAACTGTGGAAGGGGCTTTTGGAAAACAAACCTCCTCTCCCACTTCTTGCAAGAGAAGAAACTTTTAATAGACTATGATGTGTTAGTTGCACATATTGCTGCTTATTGTGACACTCCCCCCTATGGGAAAGTTATACCAGACTGTCAGGCTTTGGCATGTTTTATTCAACTACCTCTTGTTGACTAGCAGAGGTGGCAAGTATTTGTCTAGCGACAGGAGCCATGAGATATTTACTATTTTTACTAGGCCTATTATTTATAAGGCTAAGCAGCATTATAACGGAAGGAATCAAAAAAAAGGGTAGGGGGAGTATTGGAAAAAGGGAGGTGAAGACAGGCTAGAAGAACTGGATTCTCCTCCATAGGGAAGTGGGACTGAGTATTTTATACGTTGTCTTTTACAAAGGTTTATAAGTAAAAGTCGTGTGTGTATAAGAAATCAGTCTGGATGCTTGGTTGAACCTCTTGAAGTTGAGGACATCCTTTTGCAATTGTTTCTTTTCTCTTATTACATTTTAGTATTCACTT
Source organism: Tinamus guttatus (assembly GCF_059628265.1). NCBI lineage: Eukaryota > Metazoa > Chordata > Aves > Tinamiformes > Tinamidae > Tinamus > Tinamus guttatus. Next base: position 375,665 of record NW_028288949.1, read on the forward strand.
GCATTTTGATAGTTTCCCCCCACCCTGTTCAAGCCTTCTCTTACCCAGCCTGAACACATTCAGCTCACTAAGCCTCTCCTCCCAAGTAGGATGCTCTAATCTCATAACTGTCTTCGTGGCCCTTTGTTGAACTTGCTCCAACATAATGATTTGTGTTTTGTTTGTTTTCTGAACACATGCCAGAATCATCTAATGAGTTAGAACTGGACAGATGTAGGTAAGGCTTTGTTTTATCTGGCCAATATTTTGGGGAGAGCTTCTCACCATGACAATGGCAACAATGCTGCTCTCCAATGTGGAAGGATATCTAAGTGACAGAGGCTTCCCGATAGAAGACGGATACGATGAGCCGGACTAGGACCAAGGCGAAAAGATTGTGGGAAAGTCACCAGCTGGAAGAACAGAGAAGTAGGAGAGGAAGAATCTGTAAACAAGCTTATCAGTGAAGAATAGACGACTGTGTGCGGGCCAATCAATCATGTAAACGCATGCCCCGATATCTACAGCCAGAGGGACACCCCAACGGGAGCACCCGGCTGGGGAACGGCTCGGTGGGACCGAGGTCCGGGATGGATTGGGTAGCAATCTGTGAAGATTTGAAGATTCGTTGCAACGGTCACCTGGTGGAGGTGAGCAGCCAGGGCAGGAGATGGGGCAGTCAGTAAATAAGGAAGAAAGTGCAATTGTTAAGCTCCTCCTGCATATTCTCTCTAAGAGAGGAATTAAGTATGATGAACAGACCCTCTGCAAGCTTTTGATCTGGTGCAGAGAGAATGGGTTCAAAGCCAAGCCTCACCTAGCATTCGATGTGGAGACGTGGGAGGATGTAGGGCGGCAGCTCTGCGATCATATCGCTGACGGGGATAAGCAGTCCAGGGACCTTGCTACTACATGGAAGCTGGTCCTATCTACCGTATCCGATATGAAAGCAGAAAGGAAAGTGGCCGCTGGAGCCATGGCAGCCTTTGCGAGCACTTCAGGAACGGGACCGCCACATCACCGAAAACCGCTGGTGTTTGGAGATCCATCATCAACTCCCCCGCCCACGCCCAAGCCTGCGCCCTGGCCTGCACTGGTGTCTATGCCGTCTGTGCCCCTGCTTCCAGACTCACCCCGTCGAGCCTGAGGAACGGCCCGGCTGGGTCCAGGACTTGTTGGATCGCCTTGAAAACTGAGAGAAGGGGGCCAGGGAAGGAAAGGCGAATGAGACCAAGGAGACGGTGGTGCAGGGAAAAGCGGATTGCGATCCCCAAACTCACTGGAGGGAGATAAGACTACCACTAGCAGAGCAAGGAGCGTTGTCAGCATTTCCTGTGATAGCGGGCCCCCCGGGGCAGCCAAATCAGTGGACACCTTTATCATTTGATTTAGTGAAAGAGGCATGTAAATCGGTACAGCAGTATGGCTTACATGGTCCACAGACTGTTTGTGAATCCGATACCGAGAAAGAGATTTGATCCGTCTTTTAAAATGGGTGTTGGAGAACTGTAATGCTTTAAGTGAGGACAGAAACCATTATTAGGGCTATTCTTTCTATTTGCTATGTTTGTCTGTATTATGTGTTGTATCCTTTGTATAATGATGCTGACGAGGTATGGTTGAAACTGCTGTGAAAACGTTATCTGTTCGGGTCCTTCGCTACAATAGATTGACCTCTACAGCTCACAGGGTGGCATGTATTGGAGGTGGAAATTTGTATGATCTGTAGAGTCATAAAACTATTGTGCAAAACATAATACAGAACTTGAGAAAGAAGATGTTTGCCTGCCTGGGCTGAGCAATAAGGAGCACAGAGGCGGCTGCTTAGCCAGGTTCACAGCCGACCTCCTCCAAAAGCAGTTGCAGGCGGCTGCTCGACCAGGCTTGTAGCCAACTTAACTGCAAACATCCTCTAAACTAGTTTGAAGGTCAAACACCTGAGAGGGAGGGAGATAAGAAAGGCAGGACCCTCAGACCGATGGCTGGGGCCCCTTACTGGTATGCGCACCTGTGCATCCAGGAGGGAAGGTTATATGACTGAAGGTGGAGTTTGTCCGCCCCCCGGTCTGCCTGCTGGCATGTACTGGCCCTACGTGGCAAGATGCACCGGGCATAAAAAGACAGTGCGGAGAGAGGGGGGCGAGACTCCTAACACCGACGCCTACGTTGTCTCCGTGGGGATGCCCGCCGAGTTAGGAGTTTGTCAGCAACCCTCTAATCTGCCAACTCGAGAGAATGTTCAGTCTCAGTATCCTGCTGACAAGTATTACCTCAAGAGTAATTATTCATATTTTGCTTCTTTAATGTGCTTTCACATGAATAGAGGCTCGCCATAGCCACCTAGTTTTGTGTGATTATTGCTGAATCCCAAGCCCATTCGCAACCTAATTGGTGACGAGGATGGGATTTGGCAGTTGAGACAGTGGAACTCACTAGTGGAGTGCACAGCTTCGTGAGGTTGTGCCACTGGATAGAAACTGTGTTTGTGCTGTTTGTGTGTGTGGTCTTTAGATCATTATTGTGTAATATATATCAGCAGAGAGGGCTGAATAAGCACAACAAGAAAGTGCAGAATTTGAAAGTGGGAAAGCCAGGAATAACTCAGACTGTGGCACCCCTCCCCCGCCCGCCCACCCCCCCCCCCACCCCCCACCAGTGGAGGACTGGGAGCTGTACTCTGACTTGTATCCTTGGAAAGAGACGAGGGAAATACTTCAGCATAGGAAACAAGAATGAAGCGACGGCCAAGCTCCGGTGCGACTGACACGGAAGGACCGGCAACGGTCCTTACAAATTGTAAAAGCCTCAATTGCTACTGGAGCAGAGGCCTCCTTAATATATGGAAATCTCAGTCAATTTCTGGGGAGGAAACCAAATTGAAGCTGTGCAAACATAAATAGAAATGGAAATAGAGAACCTCTGTGACGGATATGCTCCTTCCCCAGCTCATCCTGACTTCTCACAGGTAGCCCTGTTCAGGTGCTAACTACCACATTATCTGATCCTGGTAGTTGCCTCCCTGATTTCTTCCCCCACCCAGACATCAACCATCAATAACAGTCCTGATGGCCCTATCCTGATGGGGAGATAAGGCTAACTGTGAGTACATCAGCCAACAGTCATTTCTGAATTGAAAGAATGACTATCAGTCAATCATCTTATCCCATAAATACGTGGACAGCCCAAGAGCCCATTGAGCTCTCCTTGCACGGCAGCGGGCTGCACGCTGGGATCTCCCCTTGAGCAGGGACGCCTCTCAAGGATACTCCTCGAGGTTAAGAGATCCTTCCCACTACAGATTTGTGGTAAGTGACTATAGCGCGCCTTTCTCTCTCTGAATTTGTAAACTTTACTTTGTAACTGTGCACAAATCCCTTAGTCATAAACCGTTGACCAGGTCTGGGACTAGGACTGGATTCAGCCGCACCCAGACTCCTCTCAGAAGGAGTTTGGAAAGCAAGGGGGTCCAGTCTGAACCTCGTGACCCAACGGGAGGGTGTCCTTGATAATTCTGTGTATATCTTGAACCTCCATGCAGTAACTAATAAGTGACCTTGCCATAGAATCTCGTGAAACCATTGTCATTACCAATAAAACCTATTCCTATTTTTTTTCCCGTGAGTGAAGTGCATTGTGTCACTCACCCCCCACCACCACTCGTTCCGTGACAACCTCCCAAAAGACTGGGACATCTTAATAATTGATTTAAAAGATTGTTTCTTTACCATACCATTGCATCCTGAGGATCATGAAAAATTCATGTTCTCTGTACCCTCCATTAACAAACAAGCCCCTATGCAGCGATATCATTGGATAGTACTTCCCCAGGTTATGAAAAATTCACCCATCCTGTGCCAGCTCTATGTTTCATGGCCATTAACTCCCATCCATCAGATACACCCTGAACTAATGATGTGCCATTATATGGACGATGTCTTAGTAGCCGGAAAGCATCTGGAGGCAGAAAGTCTGCTGACAGAGATGGAAAAGATCCTAGGAGCGAGAGGTCTACAGATAGCGCCAGAGAAAGTACAATGGCAGTCAGCTTGGCGGTACCTGGGCTGGGAGAAGTTTCAACAGGCTCAGCGTTCCCATCAATTTTTCCATCAGTCTGCCAAGGCGCTACGATGACAGTTTAACCTGACAGACGCTGAGGCATGAGGGATTATACAAGCTTGCTCTGATTGTCAGCAATTCACGGGTGGCCGCCCGACTGGGGTGAATCCCAGAGGTACCGGTCCGTTGAAACTGTGGCAAATGGACGTTACCCATATACCGGAGTTCGGCAGACTAAAATATGTCCATGTGTCGGTTGACTGCTTTTCTATGGCCGTCTGGGCCATGGCACAGACGGGTGAATCCAGCAAATATATCCAACGTCACATGCAGGTGGCTATGGCAGCTTTGGGGGACCCACAAAGGGTAAAAACTGATAATGGGTCTGGCTATGTTGCACGAGGGACATGAGAGTTTTTCCATCTTTGGGGCATAGAACATGTTACGGGCATTCCACACTCCCCTACTGGGCAGGCCATAGTGGAATGCATGAACCAAACACTGAAATGCCAGCTACAAAAACAAAAAGGAGGAGAATTGGGAATTATGCCTGCAGAGAGATTGGTAAAAGCATTATATGTTTTAAATTTTTTGAGACTACCCCAGGACAGCCTAGTCCCTCCGATGGTCAAACACAGGGTTGGGCTAAAGGGAGCCCTGACAGAAGTAAAGTTGGGCCCATGTAGGGTGATGCCGAGAGACTAGAACACGGGAAAATGGACAGAGCCTTTGGACTTGATAACCTGGGGAAAAGGGTATGCTTGTGTCGTTACAGATACTGGAACCAGGTGGGTACCAGCAAAGTGGGTGAGACCTTGGCTGGAAGCAGACTCGCATACATCAGACGTAGCAGGCAAGCGACCGGTACCCTAGCTGTGGAAAGTGTGAGCCTGCAGAAGGAAAACATGGGAGGAAGAGGTGTTACTGTTATTATTAGCTGTATATTGTGGCTGTTAGGAGGTAATGTTGCTTTTAACGCTATTATAGGAGCTGATGCTGCTTTTAACACTAATGGATATGTTATGCTTCTTAGGCGGATTGTTAATTATACCCAAATCAAGAGTTGTTGACTTTGTGGGACAGCAGATCAATTTGATGCACTGGTGTTAGGTATTCCTTTGAGCAACTGGCCAGACCTGAATCCATATAGCTTACTCAATACGCCAGATCAGTGTACACAGGAGAATGTCGCAATGGAAGGAATGCCTTTTACACCTCAATTGATTAGTAACACGGTGCCTTATATATATTATAACTTATCAGGTCCGAATTTAGGCACCTTTCAAAACAAAACAGGCCATTGGACGACCATAAAGTTTAAATTGAACCATAGCGGGGATATAAATTCTGCAAGTAGCTATTCTGTGGGAGTAGGAGACCAACACTGGGCTGACTATTTATGGGGAAGAGCCACCAGGAATACATATTTAATATTGATCAGTCCAGCAAAATACTCACGGATGTCCAAGACATTTGGGATCACACAAAGATTTTGCATAAAGTCACAGAGGATGAGAGTCTGTCATGGTTGGACAATTCATTAAGTGGATGGGGAATTTTGGGATGGTTTCGCTCGTTATTTAGAAGTGTTGGGATGGTGTTGTTGATTCTATGTTGCATTCTACTAGTTGTGCCTTGTTTATTGAAATGTGTATCCAATATGATTGAGAATGCTGTAAAGAAGGTTTGGCTGGTTCAAGAACAAAAAGGGGGAATTGTGGGAGGATATCAAAGTAATGGAGGCTTCCCGATAGAAGACGGATACGATGAGCTGGACTAGGACCAAGGCGAAAAGATTGTGGGAAAGTCACCAGCTGGAAGAACAGAGAAGTAGGAGAGGAAGAACCTGTAAACAAGCTTATCAGTGAAGAATAGAGGACTGTGTGCAGGCCAATCATGTAAATGCGTGCCCCGATATCTACAGACAACCTAGTATGGTAGAAGACGCGTGGACAGTAGTATGTAACCAATTACAATGTAAGCGTATGCATGGCTAGATGACTTAGCAGAAATGTAGTAGATAAAGAGAGTGCTGTAATGCAAATAAAGCAATTTCCGTTAGACTCATATTGAAGCCTTCAGGAGTCGTGTCTGGCCTCCAATAGCAATAGTTCCATATTTTAAAGAATTGAGCCCAACATCATCTGTGCACAGGCAGTTGATCTGAGTGTATGGAGGAAGTGCAATGTAGGAAATGTTAGATTCTTTCTGTCTTACCTTACAGTTGATCTGTTCAGATTGATTTTTGGGCTTTTCGTGTAAAATAGCTATTAGCAATTTATTTTTATCAGCATATTTGAGCCTTGCTCCTTAAATGAACTGCTTGGACTTGGTGTTGTTCTAAGGACATGGAAGGTACTTTCTGCTTTTGAAATAGCAAAAATGACTTGATGATGCAGTAAGATTTGTCTGATCATGGCTTTTGCATAGACTGTTGTTTTCATGGGTAACTTTCCTTTGTTAGATAGTTATAAATGTCAGCTTCTTTCATGGCATTTCTTTGCTGCATTAATTATTTCTTAAGCATCAGTAACTCTTCCATTCCATTCCATTAGCTTTATGAAATATTAAAATATCGTTCATCAAGAAGCTGAAATAAAACTGTGATCTGATGCTGCTCTCCTTCAATTTAAAGCAAAATTTTGAATAAATTGCATAATAGAGTATTTTAAATCACCTTTGGCATAGTGCCAAATAGTTGAACAGTTCAGGAGTCAGTTGTGAACTTTGCAAACAAATAACAAACAAAACTCAATGTGAATCTGAATGTTCAAATTTTCAGCTGTTCAATTAGAACATTTTGTTATGATTAGCATCAGTGCTGTATTGCGTCATGCTTCAGGGTGATAGCATACTGTTGGTGGTGGTTCAGGGTGGTGGTGTTATAGCTTTTCTTGAAGAGTTTTTCTTTAGCATACACTGAGTTTACTGTTGCCTAAAAATATATGGAGATCTTAAATTTTTTTTTCTTTATAGCCAAGAATGTAGTTTAACCTTCAGTGAAGAGGTAGTTGTATTAGTAATTGACCTCTGTTTTGGAGACAGATTGATCCACCAAGGCTTGAGTGTAAAGCAGAGTACTCTCTCATAGGTGTCTGATTATTGGAACAAAGCTGCTGTTCTGGGCAATTAACATAAAGTATGACATCTTTCAGATGGGTGTTGTGTCTTTAAAGAGTCAAAAGACCTCTATTGTTTATGTTTTCTTCCATTTATGCCATTTTATATGGTTTTTTTTATTATTTTTGAGTTGAGGCTTCCCACCCTGCTCCCCCCACTCCCCCGCCTGTTTAACTTGTTAAATTCTGGTGTGAATAAGCAGAAAGACCTTGTATCTGTTTGAGGTAAATCTTACTGAGATAAGAAAATTTTATCGTTCACTTGCCTTTCAGCTACCACATATAAAGGTGGTGGTCTTATTAAAGCCCAAATGTTAACTATTTAAATGAATGTACATGAATTAAGAGCTTATTTTTCATCACCTAAACCCCAGTAACTTAAATGTTGCTACTCGGATCCAAAGTTCTTTAAGTAAAACTTTATACTTCATTGAGATGTTTTTCATTTATTTTTCTTCCCACTAAAAAAAAAAAAAGAAATTAAATTGGAATGATTGGGAGAGGGACAAACAGAAATGAATTATTTTTCCAGTGAAAATTGTAACTTGAGTATGGGATTTTTTTAAAAAATGCTTTTAGGATATCAGACTAGTTTCACAACTGTTTTTTTTTTTTTCAAATTCTATGAAATTCTTTGTAGAATTCTTTGAATTTCCACCAAAAAAAATGTAAAGGCCTTCAAGTACCAATATTTTGAATAGTTTGTATCTAATTTTTCACAGCTATACTGGTTAGTAATGTCTCTCTTGCATGCTAGCATGTTGAAATTGATCTTGACTTTAAAACTGGCTTATGTGTTCTTGTATGTTAGCTTTGGTTGTAGTAAACATTGTGGCATTTGATAGCTTATTTGAGTTGAGGTATAGATAATCTTTATATAGTTAAATTTTGACTTCTTCCCTAACTTGATGTCATTCAGTTAAAGATATGTGGCAGGATACAAATTCCATGTGTCTATGTGTGACTTCATTTTTCTCTACTATCCTTTCTATGCAAGTAAGCCACTGACACCAAAATGTTGTTGGTGCTTTGAGTACAACTTTACCGAAGATAGGATTTTTAAATAGCAATGTTCGGGCCTAATTGTGTGTCTCTGTAAATCAATGGGAACTTTACCACAAACTTCAGTGGGATCAATGAATCCTTGGAATGGCTTTTTCTATACTCTAATATGCATTATCTATGCTTAAGATTGAAAGCTCTTCAATAATGATCTTTGTAGTGTTTCTTTAGATACTTTGTAGTGTTTCTTTAGATAATATAGCTTTAGTCATCTGTTTTGTGGGCTTTTTGTTTTTTTATAATGCACATTTTAAGAAATCTTAAACATCTCAGTTCTTTGAAGTCTGGAGGGTGTTCACATACCTTCACTTTGTTTGTTTGTTTGTTTTAACTAAAAAACAAAAACAAAAAAACAAATGCTTACTGCCCCAAGTCTAAATCTATGAGCTATTTCTGTTTGCTTTTTGTTTATATATACTCCTAGAAGACTCAGTTTTGTGTGTAGTATCTTTATCTGTTCAATCATGTTTTTATGTGATTTCTTAATTAGTATTTCGCATCTCTGTATTATGACTTAAGTCCTGTTTCTGTGGTGTGGCGTGTGTGGTTTGTTTTTAATGAAGGAATGTATTAGAGGTTAAGCACAGTATGTTTGATTTGTGCAAGTTATATATGTGTTGTTTCTAGAAGTGAAAAAAGTCTACCTATTTGAAGCCAGAGGGCGTGGTTTTATTTTTATTTTAAGATTTACTTAGATTTAAAAACTGAAACAATGTGTGTGGCATAGATGCAGAGAAACATGTGCTAAACTGGAAGCTATATCCACTGGGGTTTCTATAAAGCTGTAGCACAAAACTCCTTTGTGGGGGGGGGGATTGTTTGGGGTTGGTTTTTCTTTTGGTTGTTGTTGGATGTTCTTTGGGTTGGTTTGGGTTTTTGGTTGTTTGTGCAGGTTGGTTGATTGGGGGATTTTTGAGGGGGAGGTGGTGGGGTTTTAGTGGTGTTTGGGGAGGGTTTTTTTGTTTGTTTTTTGGGGGTTTTCTTTTGTGGTTTTGGTGGGTTTGGATTTTTGTGTGTATTTTTTATGTTTTTTGTAATTGTTTTGGGGTTTTTTTGTATTTTTTGGTGGCGATGTTTTTAATTGGTATCTGATGCATAGATTTTATAGCATCTTCAAAATATCTTTTGGCAGGCATTTTTTTCCCCTTATATGTGATGGTAAACTACAGGCTAAAATGATATACTTTCAGGTATGTGTTTAAACTTATAATACATGAGATGTATGCTTACATTTTTGATGCTACATAAACTTTAAAACATTGAAAAATTTTAAGAATAGCTGAAGTTGGTAAGCAGGTAAAAGCCTGGTTGCTCTGAGAAACCTCTACAGGTTAAGCTATATTCTCATAGGTTTGTTTTATTTCTATGCCCTACATAATTAGCATTGTTGGCAGACCTCTTTAGTAATTATATATATATATTTCACTTTGACCAGAACAAATTCAGTAAAACTAGAATGTCTATCTAGTCTTAATGTGGCAAGGGTAATGGTTATGAATATTTTCCTGCTTTAGAAAAGACATTTGGGGCAGGAGTCATTTTGCTTATTTTTAGATTTATTCCATGAAGATATGTATATTGGAACTCGCTGTCTTATGCTTCCTTAGGGAAGAGAAACCAGCACTTTGGATTATACCCTAAAAGCACCTTTTTCTCTCCCTTGATTATAAGGTGTCTTAGGATGAGGAGCTCAGCTGGAGCTCCTCATCATGTTGGATATGTCTAGTCTGGGATTGTTTATTGACTCCCTTTTTTAGAATAACCTCACTCTTAATTTCTTTGCAGACTTAGTAGACAAGTACCTACCAAAGGCCTATATACCAGAACTTTCCATGAACCTTTTGGTTGTACCATCTGAAAGGAGAGGTGAATGAAGAGCCAGCAAATTAAGTCAGTGGAAGCTGACCTGGAGCACTCTGGGATAGAAGAGGAACAGTATGTGATTTGCTACTCGAGGCACAGAAACAGCTCTGGGCAAGAAGAGGAAGGGATGCGAGCTCGATCAGCTAGCACCGAGAGTGGCTTCCACAATCACATTGATGGTACAGAAGGGACTGTTGTAGCCACAGCAGAGGATGTCTATGATGTAAATAGAGTTCAGGAGAATGAGGATGAGAGTACATATACAGTGCAGTACAGGCCTGAGTCTGAGGACTATGCAGAAAATGCTGAGGCAGAGCATACTGAGGCCATTCATAATCAAACATTGCCTGTTCATGTACGTTTCCACTCAACGAACATGAGGAAGCCATGAATGCAGCACACAGGTTATGTCTATGTTCATCAGTCCTTTCACCAAGCAGAGGATGAGCCTGTTCTTTGAAAGATCCTGGAGAACAGGTGCCGGAAGACTGGAAGAAGGCCAATGTCATGCCAGTCTTCAAAAAAGGCAAGAAGGAGGACCCAGGCAACTACAGGCCAGTGAGCCTCACCTCCGTCCCCAGAATAGTGATGGGACGGCTCATACTGGCCGTTGTCTCCAGGCACATGGAGGACAAGAAGGTGCTCAAGAGTAGCCAGCATGGATTCACCAAGGGGAAATCTTGCTTGACTAACCTGATAGCCTTCTATGATGAAATGACCGGCTGGATAGACGAGGGGAGAGCGGTGGATGTCGTCTATCTCGACTTCACCAAGGCTTTTGACACTGTCCCTCACAACATCCTCCTGGGCAAGCTCCGGAAGTGTGGGATAGATGAGTGGACAGTGAGGTGGATTAGGAACTGGCTGGATGGCAGGGCCCAGAGAGTGGTGATCAGCAGTGTAGAGTCTAGTTGGAGGCCTGTAGCTAGCGGGGTCCCCCAGGGGTCAGTCCTTGGTCCAGTCCTGTTCAATTTATTCATCAATGACCTGGATGAAGGCAGAGAATGCTTTCTCAGCAAGTTTGCTGATGACACGAAACTGGGAGGAGTAGCCGATACCCCAGAGGGCTGCGCTGCCATCCAGAGGGACCTGGACAGACTGGACATCTGGGCGGTGAAAAACCTCATGAAATTCAACAAGGCCAAGTGCAAGGTTCTGCACCTGGGAAGGAATAACCCCAGACACCAGTACAGGCTGGGGACTGACCTTCTGGAGAGCAGCTCTGCGGAGAAAGACCTGGGTGTCATGGTGGATGACAAGTTGACCATGAGGCAGCAGTGTGCTCTTGTGGCCAAAAAGGCCAATGGGATCCTGGGGTGCATTAAGAAGAGCCTCTCCAGCAGGTCGAGGGAGGTGATCCTGCCCCTCTACTCAGCCCTGGTGAGGCCGCATCTGGAGTATTGTGTCCAGTTCTGGGCTCCACAGTACAAGAGGGATGTGGAGCTGCTGGAGAGAGTCCAGCGCAGGGCCACAAGGATGATCAGGGGCCTGGAACATCTGCCCTACGAGGAGAGGCTGAGGGAGCTGGGCCTGTTCAGCCTGGAGAAGAGAAGGCTGAGAGGGGATCTAATCAGTGTCTACACATACCTCAAGGGAGGGAGTGCAGAGGACGGTGATGGTCTCTTTTCAGTGGTGGCCACCGACAGAACTAGAGGAAATGGCCGCAAACTGAAGCACCAAAAGTTCCAAAGGAACTTAAGGAAAAAATTCTTAATAGTGAGGGTGCCAGAGCCCTGGAACAGGCTGCCCAGAGAGGTTGTAGAGTCTCCTTCTCTGGAGATCTTCCAAACCCACTTGGATGCAGTCCTGTGCCACGTGCTCTAGGTGACCCTGCGTGTGCAGGGGGGTTGGACTAGATGATCTCTAGAGGTCCCTTCCAACCCTAAGCATTCTATGATTCTATGATTCTATGCTGAGCCCTATGCCAACTATAGACTGGAGGACCACGTTTATGAGGAAATAAGTGATGTGCTGGACCTTGATGTCAGGGAGGGGCTTCAGCTCTATGAGCAGGAAAGGGAAGAAGCTGACAACTATCACACAGAAGCTCTTGGTACCCATCTTGATCATTATGATGAGTGATCTGATGGAGAGTCTGACAGCCCTGAAAAGGAGGCCAGTTGCAATTGCTTCTGCAGTAGCCTCTGTCTGAAAAGGGTAATTAGAGAGGATGTGAAAATGTTTGTTTTTATTTGTAAATAAGAAGCATAATCTAATGTTTAAGCATTTCCTTTCAGAGTGATTTAAAGTAAAACTTCAGTTGTGACCATGAATGTAAAATATTCAGTGCATCCATGATTCAGGCTTTCTGTTTTTGGCTCTTCCTAATACTAATTTGTCATGAATCTTTATCTATAAAATGTTACTCTGTAGTCCTGTAATACAGTATTGCTATTGCTAGTAAAAGGTCATAAGCTTTGTGCTGAGTTTGCAAGGCCTCAGGACTTAGGATTGTCATGCCTACTCTGTTTGAACTTGCAACTTGTCCTACCTACAGCTTTGTTTTAACATGATATAGCCATAACGGCAATTTCTCTAATTGACCAGGTGACTATGGCTAATTTGATTTACTTTTGTTTATCTTTGTATGGTGCCACCATGGTTTTATGACTAAAATAATGATATAGTGTAGAGAAATACAGTCCTGGTATGATAACAGAGGCCTTGAGGAGTGGAGGCACAGCATACAGTGTAGAGGAATGCAGGCATGGAATAATAAGTGATGGGGAACAATCTTGACACTGGAGATGCCATGGCTATAAACAGCTCACCCATGGCCAGTTAAAGAAATGCAGACCTGAAGCTGGACAACAGTCATTTTAGAGGTAACAAAGTGAACACAGAAATATTACCTAGCATATGTAAAAGCCACCATATGTAGTAAATTCAGATGTAATGTGGAGCTGCAGACCAATGAAGAAAGAGTAAAGGTATATAAGCATGTTATCAAACATAAAAATTTCCAAGTGGATTCTAGAGTGAAGAAGAAGAAGCCATCAGCGTAAACATCATACTCTTCTTGGTGAGGATCTACAGATGCTAACAACTAATCATAATACCTCATTTTTAGTCTCAAACAAAAGTCTGGCATAATAGATTCTGTTAGGTTAATTAGCTAAGAGGAGGTGTTACTGGTGGAAGTAAAAATTATATTTGCCAGTATGGTGAATCTTGCATTTTTTCAATAAAATGGTCCATAAATTCAGGCCATACTTTTTTTTTTTTTCCTCTTTTTCCTTCCTCTTGGGATTAGGATGAAATATCTTTGGATATAAAATAATTACAAAGAGTTATAGTAATACTGTTTCATGATTGCAGGTGATTTTAGGTGTTTAGGAAGTATATTCTCTTCCCCATTCTTGGAAGGATGTAATGATATAGAAACATCTTTATGAAGGTGTGGCAAGAAAACCTGGTCTCCAAATGCATGGGTGCATTGACATAGGAGGAGAGAGAGCTGGGGGCAGAAGGGTTCAGAATCACAGACTCACAGAATGGTTGAGGTTGGAAGGGACCTCTAGAGATCACCTAGTCCAACCCCCCTGCTCAAGCAGGGACACCCAGAGCACATGGCACAGGGTGGCATCCAGACAGGTTTTGGAAGGTTTTGAAGAGGGGACCTGATGGGATGCACCCCAGAGTGCTGCGGGAGCTGGCAGAGGTCATAGCTAAGCCGCTCTCCATCATCTTTGAAAGGTCCTGGAGAATGGAGGAGGTGCCAGAAGACTGGAAGAAAGCCAATGTCATGCCAGTCTTCAAAAAAGGCAAGGAGGACCCAGGCAACTACAGGCCAGTCAGCCTCACCTCCATCCCTGGAAGAGTCATGGAACAGCTCATCCTGGCTGTTGTCTCCAAACATTTGGAGGATAAGAAGGTGCTCAGGAGTAGTCAGCATGGATTCACCAAGGGGAAATCATGCTTGACTAACCTCATAGCCTTCTATGATGGAATGGCCGGCTGGATAGATGTCATCTATCTGGATTTCAGCAAGGCGTTTGACACCGTCCCTCACAACATCCTCCTGGGCAAGCTCCAGAAGTATGGGATAGATGAATGGACACTGAGGTGGATTAGGAACTGGCTGGATGGCTGTTCCGGATGGGCTCAGGATTCGGCAATAATAAGCCAGAATGAGGTGACTACATCAAGCATTTATTCAGGTGAAAGCACATAAAATAAGCCAAGTATGGCTAACTACTCACGAGGTGATACCTGCCAATCTGGACCCGAAGATCCTCTTGAGCTGGCAGACCAGAGAGAGAGAGTTGCTGACCGGCTCCCGCGGAGACAGCGTAGACCTCAAAGTCAGGAGTTTCTTCTCTCCCCCACCCCGCGCTCTCTCCGCACTGTCCTCTCTATGCCCGGTGCATCCTGGCACATAGGGTCAGTACAACCCAGGAGGCAGGCCGGGGCACGGACAAACGCCGCCTCTAGTTGCGTAACTCTCTCCCCCTCGGGTGCGCAGGCGCGCATACCAGTCAGGGGTCCCAGCCCTCAATTCGAGGGCCCTGCCTTCCTCCTCTTCTTCCTCATTTCCAGGTGTTTGACCTCCAAAGCTAGTTTGGAGGACGTCTGCAGTTAAGTTGGCTACAAACCCAGCCGAGCGGCCAGCTTCAACAGGTTTCCAGCGGGGGCTGCCTGTGAACCGGGCTGAGCGGCTGCATCCCTGCTCCTTATCGCTCAGGCTAGGCAGGCAAACATCTTCTTTCCCAAGGTCTGGCCTCTTCTTCTCACAGGAGATTTTTATGACTCTACAGATCACAGAAATTTCCATCTCCAATACATGCCACCCCGTGATCTGTAGAGGTCAATCTATCGTAGCCAAACACCCGAACAGATAATGTTTTCATAGCAGTTCAACCATGCCTCGTGTCAGCATCACTATGCAAGGGAGACAGCATATGATAATATTGGAAATAGAAATAACAGCTCGAATAACAGTTTCTATAGCCATGGCCAACCCCACGTCCATTGTCTGAATGGAGTCCAATCACCATCCATTCTCAACTGATGAGTCAGGTGCTGTAACGTCCGGACCTGGGCATGCATAGACGTGGTATGATTGCTTAGAGTCATGCAGCACATGCCCCTGCCTTCTCACATCTGCAGTCATGCATAAGCAGAAGCATAGCCATTGCAGCAAGGTTGCGTGCCGAGACGAGTCTACATCTACTAACAACGAAGGCAAAGCTGTCGTTGTAGCACTGCAGGATTTTGCTAGCCAGCATCCCGGTCTGTGTAATGTGGTCAGTGCTTGTGCGGCAGTGATCCCTGGAGCAATGACATTCTTACATCTCTCTCCTCTCTCTCTCTCTTTTTTTTTTTTTTTGAAACCTGGTCCCTAAAATAGTAAGCCGCCCTACTGTGCAGGGTGGCATAAGCAGTCCAATGGGCCTACGTGCAGCAGAGTTAGCATAAGCAATTTTCCAGGTAAGCTCTGTGGTTCTGTGCAGAAGTTAATTACACTGTCACTCGTGCTAGCAGCAGGCCACTTGGCCTACATTGGCCTCCTAGATGGCCCTCAGAGACAGAGGTGGCCATCACTCACGTCAAGGTCTGGCATGGCATGTGTCCCCATCGCTCAACACCTAATGGGTTGCAGCCAACAGCAGAGCTCGAGGTTCTTCTTGGTGGCAAACACAGAGGCCAACCCAGTCTTGCCCTTGACTATGGTAGGAGGCGCTTAGACTTCAGCTGGTCATCAAGGTAGTCTCACTTGCCTCATGCAGTAGCAAGGCACTATTATGGCAGCACACACACAGATTGTCATTAAACATGGGTAACATACACAAAATCACAGCTTCTAATAATAACTACATTGTGAGCACACGTATTAGAGTCATTAAATACAGTCTGGTTATAGCTTTCATCACTTAGCACGTATTTACATGTTATTCTAGAATACACACATCCTTTCCCTACATAAGCTAATATGGTTTTACTATTACTCTGCGGATTGATCCCATAATGGCATCAGCCCTCTTCAGTATCAAAAGGAAACATTGCTCGCTTTAAGGGCATCATCTTCGGGGGTGGGTGGGTGGGGGCGGTAGAGCACAGATAGACCTTCTCAATGGTGACATCTGCCAGGGCCAGTACGTAGGTGATGGCTGCGCCGAGGCCCTGGTCATGGGTGAAGTTCACAGATCTCCATCACACTTGAAGCTATTGTTCTTTCTCTGTGGTCGCGTCCCACATGATTTTTTCAGGTCTCGGTGGGCAGGACTCTGTTGTCTCCGTCTCTCAATATACCTGCAACGACACTCTGCACCCATGTCTGGGCCTGGGTGCAACTCAGAAGAAAGGACACATTATTTTGTTCAATTCCCAGTGCTTGCAGCACACCTAATGATCTCTACATGGGGTCACTGGCCCTTCCGTGCCCCTCATACTGGAGCTTGGCTGTCACTTCATTCTTGTATTCTATACTGAAGTTATGCTCCTGGTCTCTCTGTAAGGATATAAGTCAGAGTATGACTCTCAATCCTCCTCCTCTCCCCAGAACATCTGGTCCACTTGTGGGGAAAGGTGGGGGGAGGGGGGGGGGGCAGAAAAGCTGGGGGGGAGGGTTTGCCTTTATTTTTGAGAAGTCCTCCCCTGGGATCCCATTCAAGTATTCCTCTATGGTTTAATACCAACCCTTCCCTAGCAGGGAAGAGACTAGAGTTCACTCCAGATTCATATGCTACAGTCAAGGTGGCTACCGCACGATTCACACGGGGTATCCCTCTCATCAGGGTAAGGGGTGTCCACTCTTTGGTCAACCCTTTATTGTTGAGCACCCTGATTGATTGGATCATCTGGACCTTCCCTGGTCGCAGCACCCCAGCAGCTTCAAGAGTCTGGTGTACGGCTTGATGGCAGTCAGTCACAAGTTTTTCCTTGACAGGCTGGTCATTTAAATCCCAAACAGGGATTACTTCCCCCTTGCACTTTTCTGGGTTCCTGTGCACTACTGTAACCTCCGCTCCCGTGTCCACCAAGGCACGAACCGTTTGTCTATTTTGTTCTGAACAATAAATGGCACGTGTAACGAATGAACGATCGTCTTGGCGAGCAATGTTACATTGGAATCCTTCGGACACTGGAGTTTGGCCATGCCCCTATTCTTGTTTTGGGCATCCAAGCCCCTTCCCGAGTGGGAGAAACTGTCTCCAGCTTCTCCTTCGGTCTGAATTTTAACACTGTCTGCTCTAAATCCTCCCATGGGTGCAACACCTGTGATCTATCAGCCTTGGACATTATTCCTGAGCGCTGCTTCGCAGCCTGGACAGCACGGACATTATATCAGCGTGCTAGTTGGCGTAATACTTCTGTTGGTTTCCCATCAATTTCTTGTCTATTAACACCCTTCTGTAAAAGCAGACAGAAGATCCGAGCTCGCTCCCCGCATTTCGACCCTGCGTTCCCACTCAGACCTCTTTTCTCACTGCCGCCTTCTCCATCCACCTCTAACACCAATCCTGGAAGGTCCCCTATCTGTTGCACCTTTTCAATTACGTTCTCAATAGGGTTTCCTTGTTCTGACATCAGAACTGGAATTAGATAGGGGCGCCACGCTCCTGGGCATCCCTCCAACAACTTATTTCGCATCCCGGGTAACAACAGCTGTTGTAGATAGAGCTTTGGACTTCCCAATTCTATAGCAATCTTCATGGCCTCTGCCTTAAGCATCTGGCATGCTTGTCTTATAGTTACCCAGGAGGAGCTGGATGGGGGCCAATCGCCGTCATTAGTGTGGCGGTAAGTGAGACCCTCGGCTACCACAGCAATAAGACTCTTGCCGCTTCCGTCCACTCTTCGCAGGGCGGACTGTACATACATGTCATTAGTTAACCGCAAAAACCTTGAGGCATCGACACTGTCAATTATCACCAAATCAGCCCCTTCTTCCATTAATCTTACCAACCAGGACTGTGTTTTTTCCCCGGATTGCTGTTTATATTTTGCTAGCAGATTCTTAATATCTTCGGGGGTGAAATCGGTTAGTTCATCCTGTCGCACCACCTGTCCCTGCCCTGTCAGCACAGCTTTCCTTCGTATTACTAGGGCAGTTCGCCTTTTTGCTTTCTCCTGTGATGGGCTCTTCTCTCTGGTGTGGGGACTTCCTCCTCTGATTCCCAAATATCCCCAACCCAAGTTTCTGTGTCCTAGTCAGGGTCGGTGATAATAGTCCGCACCCGGCTCCCCTTCTGCCCTGTTTTTCTCCCTCTCCTGTTCTTTACCACTCGTATTGCGTAATGCGTCGCCAATATAGCACATTTCTCCTCCAGGAGCTCCCTCTGATCACTGACCTCCAGCAGCGCCTGCCTCTGCACCACCTGGGTGGCTTGGACTGCCTGTAATTGCTCTTGGAGGAGCTGATTCCTCTCCTGTTCCTCCTTTAACTGCCCCACTAAAATCTTATATACACACAGCAGAGCACCTCCCATCCAACCAGCATGTTCCAGTCGCACCGAGTTCTTAGTACGGTCAGTCTCCCTAAACTGACCCCAATACTGTAAAACCGCCATGGGGTCCTTCTGGGTCCATGGTTCTGGAGATACCCAGGTGCAGGTCTCCCATCGGTTCCACAGAGCATTCCACGGTTCTGGCCGCCATTCAGGGTGCTCCCTCAGAGGCGCAGCCTCCCTGCAGTCGCCAGTGCTGCCTGCAGCTCTCCCAAAAAAAAAAACACCGCATGTCACACACACAATAAAGACCACAAACACAAATAGCACAAACACGATTTCTATCAAGTGGCACAACCTCACCTAGCTATGCACCCTACTAGTGAGTCCCACTATTTCGATGGCCAATAAAGAACACAGACACAAACAGCATGAACACAATTTCTATCCAGTGGCACGACCTCACCTAGCTATGCGCTCGCCTTAGTGAGTTCCACTGTTTCAATAGCACAAACACAGTTTCTATCCAGTGGCATGACCTCACCTAGCTATGCACTCCACTAGCGAGTTCCACTGTTTAATTGCCGAATCCCATCCTCGTCGCCAATTATGTTCCGGATGGGCTCAGGTTTCGGCAATAATCAGCCAGAATGAGGTGACTACATCAAGCATTTATTCAGGTGAAAGCACATAAAATAAGCCAAGTATGGCTAACTACTCACGAGGTGATACCTGCCAATCTGGACCCGAAGATCCTCTTGAGCTGGCAGACCAGAGAGAGAGAGTTGCTGACCGGCTCCCGCGGAGACAGCGTAGACCTCAAAGTCAGGAGTTTCTTCTCCCACCCCCCGCGCTCTCTCCGCACTGACCTCTCTATGCCCGGTGCATCCTGGCACGTAGGGTCAGTACGACCCAGGAGGCAGACCGCACGGACAAACGCCGCCTCTAGTTGCGCAACTCTCTCCCCCTCGGGTGCGCAGGCGCGCATACCAGTCAGGGGTCCCAGCCCTCAATTCGAGGGCCCTGCCTTCCTCCTCTTCTTCCTCATTTCCAGGTGTTTGACCTCCAAAGCTAGTTTGGAGGACGTCTGCAGTTAAGTTGGCTACAAGCCCAGCCGAGCGGCCGGCTTCAACAGGTTTCCAGCGGGGGCTGCCTGTGAACCGGGCTGAGCAGCTGCATCCCTGCTCCTTATCACTCAGCCTAGGCAGGCAAACATCTTCTTTCCCAAGGTCTGGCCTCTTCTTCTCACAGGAGATTTTTATGACTCTACAGATCACAGAAATTTCCATCTCCAATACAATGGCAGAGCTCAGAGGGTGGTGATCAGCAGTGTAGAGTCTAGTTGGAGGCCTGTAGCTAGCGGGGTCCCCCAGGGGGTCAGTCCTCAGTCCAGTCCTGTTAAATTTATTCATCAATGACCTGGATGAAGGCACAGAGTGCTCCCTCAGCAATTTTGCTGATGATACCAAACTGGGAGGAGTAGCTGATACCCCAGAGGGCTGCGCTGCCATCCAGAGGGACCTGAACAGACTGGACAACTGGGCGGTGAGAAACCTCATGAAATTCAGCAAGGCCAAGTACAAGGTCCTGCACCTGGGGAGGAATAACCCCAGACACCAGTACAGGCTGGGGATCGACCTTCTGGAGAGCAGCTCTGCAGAGAAGGATGACAAGTTGACCATGAGGCAGCAGTGTGCCCTCGTGGCCAAGAAGGCCAATGGGATCCTAGGGTGCGTTAAGAAGAGCCTCTCCAGCAGGTCGAGGGAGGTGATCCTGCCCCTCTACTCAGCCCTGGTGAGGCCACATCTGGAGTATTGTGTCCAGTTCTGGGCCCCCCAGTACAAGAGGGATGTGGAGCTGCTGGAAAGAGAACGGCACAGGGCTACGAGGATGATCAGGGGCCTGGAACATCTGCCCTATGAGGAGAGACCGAGGGAGCTGGGTCTGTTCAGCCTGGAGAAGAGAAGGCTGAAAGGAGACCTGATCAGTGTATATAAATACCTCAAGGGAGGGAGTGAAGAGGATGGGGCTGTCCTCTTTTCACTGGTGGCCACTGACAAAACTAGAGGAAACGGCCAGAAACTGAAACACCAAAAGTTCCACAGGAACTTCAGGAAAAAAATCTTAACAGTGAGGGTGACAGAGCACTGGAACAGGTTGCCAAGAGAGGTTGTGGAGTCTCCTTCTCTGGAGATCTCCATAACCCCCTTGGACGCAGTCCTGTGCCATGTGCTCTAGGTGACCCTAAATCTAATTTCAAAGACAGCAAATCTCATTTAGTGTTCAGCCCTTCAAATAAGATAATATTATATGTCTCCATGGTCACTGTATTTACAGCAGTCATGTGATTTATACAGAGTGAGAGGAACCACTCCCATGTGAAAATTAATGTCCAGCTGCCAGTGATGATGCCAGTTGAGGTTTCCTGCACAAATGGTGCAGGATGGTGAGGGAATAGCCTATTTCTGCTTCTTGGGCCTTGCATCTCACCTAGACTTCATAAAGACTTTTCAGTACAATTCAGAGTATATTGAAATTATTAAAATTAAATGAAAATATTCATGAAAATGAAAATATTCATTCTCATTAATGACTTAAATGCGTTCTGCTCCATAGAATACATTTGTAAGATGCAAAGGTTTACTTTAAGAAGTGGCTGATTTTATATATTTGGGAACTTATTTCTGAAGACACTGCGTTCATATCAAATCTGAGGTTGCAGATAAATATACGACACACTGCTGGGATTCTCAGTGCTATTGCTTTACTTCTCCCTACCAAACTAAATTTGACAGAGAACCTAAAAGAAATAGTTTTATGCAAAAGAACGTATAAGCCACACTTCTTGTAATGCCCTTCCTGAAATTGGCATACAAATAGAAAGGATAACCTATGTGAAAAAATAACTGGTGAAAAATAGGCTGGATGGCCAGGCCGAAAGAGGAGAATGGAGTTAAATCCAGCTGGTGACCAGCTACGAGCAGTGTTCCCCAGGGGTCAGTGTTGGGGCTGATCCTCTTTAATATCTTTATTGACCATCTGGCTGAGGGGAACGAGTGCCCCCTCAGCAAACTTGCAGATGACACCAAGCTGGGCGGAAGAGGTGATCTGCTCAAGGGTAGGAAGGCTCTGCAGAGGGATCCAGGAAAGCTGCATTGATGAAGTATCATCCTCATGAGTAATCAACCGTATGATGTTCCACAAGGCCAAGTGCCAGGACCTGCACTTCGGTCACAACAACCCCATGCAGTACTACAGGCTTGGGGCAGAGTGGCTGGAGAGCTGCACGGCAGAAAAGGATCTGGGGGTGCTGGGTGAGAGCCAGCTGAACACGAGACAGCAGTGTGCCCAGGTGGCCAAGGAGGCCAAGGGCCTCCTGGCTGGTATCAGGAACAGTGGAGCCAGCAGGAGCAGGGAAGGGATCGTCCCCCTGCACTCGGCGCTGGTGAGGTCACCCCTCGAATACTGTGTTCAGCTTTGGGCCCCTCACTACAAGAAGGATGTGGAGGTGCTGGAGTGTGTCCAAAGGAGGGCAGCGAAGCTGGTGAAGGGGCTGGAGCACAGACCTTACGAGGAGCAGCCAAGGGAGCTGGGGCTATTTAGCCTAGAGGAGACTCAGGGGAGACCTTATCGCTCTCTATGAATACCTGGCAGGAGGGTGAAATGAGACAGGGCTTGATCTCTTCTCCAGAAGAACTACTGAAAATAGAACAAGAGGAAATGGCCTCAAGTTGTTCCAGGGGAGGTTCCAGTTAAATTAGAAAAAAAATCTACATGGAAAGAGAGGTGAAGCATTGGAACAGACTGCCCAGGGAAGTGGTGGAGTCACCGTCCCTGGCAGTGTTCAAGAAACGCATAGATGAGGCACTTAGGGACACAGTTTGGTTATGAGAAACCCCAGAAGAGAATGCACCCAAGGACACGTTTTTGCTGTTGTCTCCAGAAAATACAGACAAAACAGCAGATGTTCCTGGGACATCATGAGATATGGGCAAAAACAGCAAAGACCGGTTGAAGACAAAGATAAGAATCACTGTATCTTCAAAGAACTGTCTGGAACTGGGCAGTAGGACCAAAACAGGGTCTCTGAGCCAAAAAGAGGCCATATATGGAAGTGAGTTCTGGGACATCATCAAGTGGACACAGCAAGATGACCACCAGGGGGTCTCAAAAGACCACCAGAGACCACCAAAGGGACAGAGGGCACACACACGAGGGTGGGGTATATTATAATTAGTTCTGGGAAATAGAATGAATATGTATGAACATTCCAAGAATTTAATGCATACGTAGATAATAGAGAAATAAAAGCTTTAGCAAACACACCTTAGGGTGTGCACGATAGGTGGAGCTATCCCCTGTGCACCCAGTGCTGCAATAAAGTGAATGCCTGCTTCTTAATACTAAACTGGTGTTAAGAGATTTATTCCCAGTTTTCGGTGACACTTTCACAGGTATGTTGTTGAAGGACTTATGGTTGGACTCAATCTTGAAAGCCTTTTCCAACCATAATGATTCTATGATTCTGTGTTTTGAGGGCTTAACATCACTAGATGTGCTTCCTGGTTTGAGGCTGTTGCTTCTATATTTCAAATCACAAATTTTGTATGTTACTGAACTCTCTCTCACTGGCCAATTGAAAAAGGCAAAGATCAAATTGTCAGATGCCAGAGGCAATTGTTTTCTTTCAGAATATGATAGCCTGAATATCATCCAGCCTTCCTGCATCTATTGCTCAGCATTTTCTTGGCTATTCAAAAATCTGTGCTTCCATTATAGGATTGTTGTCATTGCCTTCTGTGGTTTGGTCAGATGATTTCATATTTGTGTCAGACGTGATCCTTCCTGTGCCAGTAAATATTGACCTGGAAAGTACAACATGTCTGTTGTAAATGTCTTGGGTTTAATGAATGCCTACAAAGCATTGCATGAGTTGTAACTTAGCCAGACTTCATAGAATCATAGAATCACAGAATGCTTAAGGTTGGAAGGGACCTCTAGAGATCATCTAGTCCAACCTCCCTGCACACGCAGGGTCACCTAGAGCATGTGGCACAGGACTGCGTCCAAGGGGGTTTTGAAGATCTCCAGAGAAGGAGACTCCACAACCACTCTGGGCAGCCTGTTCCAGTGCTCTGGCACCCTCACCGTTAAAAAAAATTTTCCTTAAGTTCATGCGGAACTTTAGGTGCTTCAGTTTGCGGCCATTTCCTCTAGTTCTGTCGGTGGCCACCACTGAAAAGAGGCCAGCACCATCCTCCTCACTCCCTTGAGGTACTTATAGACACTGATCAGGTCCCCTCTCAGCCTTCTCTTCTCCAGGCTGAACAGGCCCAGCTCCCTCAGCCTCTCCTCGTAGGGCAGATGTTCCAGGCCCCTGATCATCCTTGTGGCCCTGCGCTGGACTCTCTCCAGCAGCTCCACCTCCCTCTTGCACTGTGGAGCCCAGAACTGGACACAATACTCCAGATGCGGCCTCACCAGGGCTGAGTAGAGGGGCAGGATCACCTCCCTCAACCTGCTGGAGACACTCTTCTTAATGCACCCCAGGATCCCATTGGCCTTCTTGGCCACAAGAGCACACTGCTGCCTCATGGTCACTTCACAGAGAAAAGGGCCAGGGGGAGTGGCATACACCACAATCCTCTTTTCTAGATTTAACAAAATAATAATAATAAATAAAATATGGGAAAAGACTGTCCAAATTCTAAACAAATGCATGGTCTGAATTCAGTTCTATCTGCTATCAGGAAGCATTACTAGAGATCTTCCTCAAGAGGCAGGCCAACTTTGTAAGAGCAGCTTTAAACTGGGAACAATGGAGGAGGGTGTGCTAGACCAATAATCCCTACAGTGGGAGAAGGCCCTCTGAAGATGAGGTGCCCCATGAAGCTCAGGAACAGTGTAGGATGCAGCTCCTTAGTCCTTCCTGTTGCATGGAGAGCTGACTATCTCAACACAGCAAGACTGGAGAAGAGCTTTTGTTTTAGTTAAGCAGCCACAGCCATTACTTGGACCAGGTGTAAATGTTTCTTCCTCAGTTCATCAAAATAATGTCTCCTCTTGTCAGACCAACCAGCATAGGGGAAGTGTATACGTGGCTCAGCCCAACACAGATTATAAAACCTCAGGAATTTTGAAGTGAGCAATGGGTTTGAGCTGGGTTCAACCCACGTATTCCTTCTCAGCAACTAGGGTCACCCAGCATTGTGACGGTGAGCATGTTATGGAGACCAGTAATGGCAATCACACTGGTATTGTGATTGAACTGTATAAGTGTACACCTGTGTTGTGATTTCAGGACATTGCTGAATCACGCTGCTAAATCAAAAATCCCGTGTGACATCAAATCTCTTGAAAATAAACTTGTATATTAAACCTTGCATACTCCATATGCGTGGAATATCAGAAAGAACCCGGTCAGAGAGTACTGGCCTCTGACAATCTCACATTAAATCTTCAGCCTCTACTGAAATAAGAAAACCACATTATAAGTGTGGTACTATAACATCAAGTGTTTGACATAATTGACATCAATTATGCTGCACTGCCTACAGCAACATACTACCCAGGTAACAACTGCTAAGCCTAATATCATCTACATACTGTAACAAGGTATCTTATTGGAGGTAGACATGGCTGAAGAATGTAGAGAAGCAACTGTTTATTGAAATTTTGGGGTCAGGCTGGATAGAGTATCACAAAAGAAGGCACAATTTGCACAGAAAAAAAAAAGTGTGATCTACCTTGGATATGAAATATCTCAGAGAGAAAGCAACTTGGAAACAAAGAAATGAGGCATTATGTCATACTGTCATTCCCTCTCCCAACAAAAATCAAAGAAAGATCTTAGAGCATTTGGGGGGATGGTCAGATGGTGTCACCTATGGATACCTAATTTTTGAATTAATTCTCAAACCACTGTATGAAGCTGTTGAAGGGGTCTGATGAACTAAAGATTGCGCTTATGAGTGCTCCTGCCTTAGGTCTTCCAAACCCGACTAAACCTTTTGAACTTTATGTGCATGAGAGGGAACGTCAGGTGCTGGGAGTGCTGGCACAAAATTTGGGAGATTGGAAAAGACTGGTGACTTACCTTATCCAGTCGCTTTGAAGAGTAAGCTCTGGCTGGCCAGAATGCTTGAGGGTGGTAGCAGCTGTTGCACTATTAATACAAGAGGCATGAAAAGTGACTTTGGGGCAGAAAATTAATGTTTATGTGCTGCATGCTGTCATGGTGGGACTGGAACAGAAAGGGCACTGTTGGTTGTCTCAGGGTAGGATGGTACAACACCAAGCAGTACAGCTTGAGCAAGAGGATATAACCAAGAAGGTGTCCAGGAATTTGAATATGTTGTCATTGTTGCCTTTGCATAATGGGGAAGAATTGGTACATGATTGCCTACAAACTATTGAACAGGTGTACTCCAGTTGCTCAGACATGAGGAATATTCCCTTACAAAATCCTGATTCAGAGTTATTTACTGATAGAAGCAGTTTTATGGAAAAAGGAAAACAAAAGGCCGGTTATGCAGTTGTCACTCTAGAAGAGGAAATTGAAGCAAAACCACTGGCAAACTATAGACAATAGTGCTATTAATGTACAAAAAAAAAAAAAAAAAAAAAAAAAAAAAAAAAAAAAAAAGGTCTTACAATACCTAGCCATTGGAGTTGATTTTTAACCTCTATTTTTGTCATGAAGAACTCCAAAGACTTCATCTATAAACCTTTTTTTAAAGTTCTAACCCTGCCCTTGTAATATGTACCCATTCCTGGGTTGTTACATCAATGCTTCTGTTATCTAGTAATTGGGATTTTAATAATCCATTTCCCCAATTTCACCATCAAAAGGCACAGCAAGTATTTTGTCATAAACAAAGGCACACCTAGAACCAATTAAAGCACTACAAATGAACATATGCACTGTCCTGTTAAATACAGGAAGTATAAAGCCAAATAAGAGATTCTATTTCCTCCCCACACACATCTCATTTCTGCTGTAGTATGTACTACTTGCAACAACAAAAGGTTAAGAACATTTCATAGGCAAACACGATTACCATGCTGCAGGCTTTTATAGATAGTTTGCTTTCTTAATTTAAGAAAGCAATCTTGTATACCTATGGCTTAAGCTAACAAAGAAAAAGATCAATCTTTTATCCCATTAGAATCCATTCAGATAGCAATTAAAAGTATGGATTATTTCTTGGTTTGAGTCCCACAAAGTTTAGCCTAGAAATTCATGGCAAGATTTCTCTTAGTTAAAAGCATTATAGATTTTTAATACATAAGAAATAAGACTTGAAATATTTCAATATGAAATATTTCATTTTACCCAGAAAAATCCATACCCACTTTACCTATCCCAGAAGGTTGAGCAGCACACAACTGAGTACACCAGAATTTTCACTACTCACTATGCAAATATCATCATTAAAAACTTCCCCCGTTAAACAAAAAATTGAAAAATTAATCCTAAACAGCATTTCTCTCCCCTCCAATACACCACACAAAATTAAAAATTGGAGAAAAAACAAAGTGAAACAAAGTGAAAAATAAGAAAAAAATAAAATCTGCTTTAAATTGCCTGCATAGAAGAGCTACGTGTAATATTAAAAATCCTGTAATTGAAAAATAATAGATAAGTAGACTTCTGGGCATTCACAATGGCAAGATCTGGGCATTCACAATGGCAAGATTTTTTTTTTGGGGGGGGGCAGGGAAGCTTTAATGAATGCTCTTTGCCATCTTTGACATTTGGAAAATAATATATTACATATCTGTTTCTGGAGGTATGACAGGCACAATGTACAAAGCTAGGGACAGTCAATTCAGATTTTGACAGCAATGCAGTACAATTTGAAGCATTGCAACCGAAATATTTTATGGAGCAAGTTGTTTGGAAGCCTGTGGGCCATGTTTAGAAAGAAGAATCAGAATCCTTGCCATATGGACACCATCTTATCACCTGGCCCACAGCAGTGCATAACAAAGACAAGAATTAATACTATAGGTCTGAGCTGCTCCACACCCACATTAGGTCATCCTTAGTATATATGCAGAGGTCAGGGAAACATCCATGCCTTCTAGCTTTGCTGTTTCAGTGGCTATGATATTCAGATCCATAATATACCCTAAGCTAAACTATAATTCTATAGCCCAATAAAACCACAAAAAGGGAAAACAAAGAGACAAAAAAAAAAAACAACACACAAAACAAAACTTTCAACTCAGGCCTGAGTCCTCAATCTCTCTCCTCCAAAAGCAGCTCTACATGCAATGACAGTGAAACAAATTGCAATAAGGGTTTTCTGTTATGATTAAGCTTCTAGAGATTTAAAAAAAAAAAAAAAAAAAAAAAAAAAAAAAAAAAAAACCAGACAACCAGAAAGGCAACAACCCCCTAGTTGAATCAAAAGCTATACAGATGCAAAATCAAGAGGTTTCCATTTCCTAGAATTAGTATGTAATACTATCAGTTATGTCTCTCCTCCAGTTCAGAGATGAAGACCAGAAGAGTCAACAGTCAGAAAAAAAACTTACAGTAATAGGTGGGTTGAACTCCTCTCCCTTGAGCCCTTCCCAAACTAGGAATCTAATAGCATCCCCTGCAGAAGATATCTTTGCTCCCTGTCCTGTTGCAACCACATGCCACTTTCTCAGTGATTAGTCCCCTTAACTCCCATTTCTCCTTTCCCTTTTCAGGGGAAGGGAGATGCAGGATTAAGAGAGAAGAAAATAATAATAATATTCCACACACCTAATAATATTAAAATAACCCAATACACATGATTATTTTTTAAAGTCACTATTTGAAGCTAAACCCAAAGCATTAATATAACTTCATATCTTTTACTGCAGCTTAGAAATGAATGCATTTCCCCACACACACAGGTCCGACAACCTAGAATCTTCTATTCCCTTCTTTTCATTAGTGCATACTCTACATATCAAGTACTTATCACAACAAGGTACTTCTGATACTGAGAAATGCTATTGCCTCTTTTTTGTTGTTGTTTATTTGGTTGTTTTTTTGCCCATTGATGCATCCTTAGCTGTAAAAGGACTCTATGAGGTAAGGGAAATGCTCATAAAACATTCCAGTTTATATAGATTTATCACAGATTATACTATAACTCCACTACCATACATACAACATACATGCAGCCATCCAAACTCTCCTGCTGTTACTCTAAGCAAGCCTTATCCTCCCTCAAAAAAATCTTAATAACCACAAACACAGAAGACTAGCATGCTTGTGACCAAAAGAAAGCACCCTCATCATCACCTTCCCCCCCCCCCATCCAATACATTTGTCTCTCAGTCAAACCCTCTCCCTCTAAAACCCAGCTTTCTCTTAGTGCACAGAGAAAAGGGGCATGGGTGGAACTGTTTTCTCAGGCAGCAGCAGCTGCAGCTGATACAGGCAGGAAATCAACCCCTCCCCTCCCCTAATAGGCAGGGATGATGCAGGCCTCTAGCTACTCTCCAACAGCAAAAACAACAAATACACTAAACCAGGTGCTATTGCTTGTAGGAAAGAGTATGTACACAGCTTGCTTTCCTCACTATTGACTTACATAGTGAGCAGAACAAGCAAGTTTGTGCCCTTACAAATAAGGGAGTTATATGTAGGGGGGGGGGAGGACTGAGCAGAGCCAAGAAGTTGATGCCTTTACAAATGAAGGAATTGCTCCCCAATATTTGGCTGATGTGTGGGACAAAGGAGCATATGGCAAGAAGTTGGTGTCTTTTTGCTCCCCGTTCTTTGTCAAGGGCAAAAAAGGAGTCAGCTGAGCTCAGGTGAGAACAGGAGGAGGGAGACAGGGAGTTTAGTGTAGGCAGGCCAGGAAGGCTGTAACTGCTGAGTACCTTGGCCAATGGGGAAAAGGAGAGGGTGTCCCTCGGTTGGAAAATTAGGATAAAAGGGGGGCTGTGTCCTCCAGCAATTGGAGAGACCTTCTAGGTAGTATGCTTGGTAGGCTCTCTCTTTTTATTTGAATAAAGTTTTAGGACTCCTCTGAGCCCTTTGTGGACATTTGGTTCTTGACAGGGAGATTTTTCTGTACAATTGGGGGCTCATCTGGGATCCTTCCATCTTCTGGGGATGGCAGATGGCCATTGGGGTTGATGGTGTGCCTCACCAAAGCTTTTGGTGATTGACTCCCTTTGACAGCAGCTGGCACCGGATGATTGATTGGGTTCCTAAGACTGTCCGGAGACAGACGAGCAGCGGATGAGGGGGATCTGCAGGTAGGACCAAGGGAGTCCTCAAGTAGTCCAACAGAAAGGACTGCTAGGTACCGCTAGGTCTGACAGAAAGGACCACTGAAATCTCACCAGTGAGTACTATGGGACAATGGGGAGCAAAAGGGGTGGTTACCCTGACATCCCAGGGAGGGCAGTAAAGGGGACCGAAAGAGGATAGCAGCAAAAGGGGTGATGAATGACGATTTACCCTTGTATAGTCCTTTGGGGAGAATGTTGAAGTTTGGGGATAGCCTGTGCGTTCCTCCAAAAATAACCAAGGTAATAATGGTCAAGTATTGTTATCTCGTTTGGCCAGAATACGAGTTACCAGGGGGATTTAGGTGACCCCCTCTAGGGTTGGATGATGACCCTAGTCTTTGTCAGGATTTTGTGCCCATATCTCAGCAATACTGAGAAGGGTCCCATTGAGAAAGAATGTGGGTCAGTATGGTTAAGGGCAACACTGAGAGGAATCTATGTAAGAAAAGGAAAAGGAGAAAAAGGGAAACAGGAATCTGAAGAAGGGAGAAAGAAAATGGATGGGGAGGCGTGGGATGTCTTCCATGTGTGGAAAATTTCACTGTCCAAAAAGGATGCAGAGGAGTCCTAAAACTTTATTCAAATAAAGTGAGAGTCCACCGGGCACACCCCTGTGGGGGTCTCTCAAATTGCCCTGTTCATCAGCCAAAGAATGTGGAGTAACTCCCTTATTTGTAAAGCCAGAAACTTGAGTGTTCCACTCAATCCCCCCTCTCTCTTTTTTTTTTTCTTTTTTTTTCTCCCCCCTTAATATTTTTCTTTACGAACCTCTACACCCATCTTTAGAATTGTAGTCGACTTTACATAGGTTATTAACTAACTACCTGGGTTTGATAGGGCTGGCCCCCCATGGCCAGTCCACAGACCCTCCTGGACTCCCACAGACCTAACATTTATTAAAGACCCTGGCCCCTTCTTCCCTTAGGGTCAAGAATGAATTCTCTATCTCGTGACCCGCTCCCAGCCAGCGGTACAGATCTACGGGGAGTTAGCTGGGGCTTTCCATCTTTTTCCTTCAACTGAGAAGTCCATATTTCTGGCACCTTGGCCATCCATGCTCAGCTGCCTTGACTGATGTTTCTATGGTTATAAGGTCCACTCCACTTTGCTGCCAGTGGTGCTTCTTTCCATTCTTTGACCAAGACCCAATCTTCTGGTACTGCAAAATCCAAGGGCAGGGTCTGTGTGAGGTGGACTTCCTGTCAGAGAGACTTTACAAGAGAAAGTATTCTGTCCACATATTGATCACTTATCTCCACCTCCCACCAGCTTGGGTGTTAGTAGGGTAGGGAATCTCAAACATTCTTTCAAAGGGGAACAGTTGAATGTCTCCCCTACGTTTTGTTCTTATTCTTGAATGGTAGAAGTCGCGTCCACGGCATCTTAGTTTCTAACACCAATTTCAAAAGATGCCCTTTTAATGTTCCCATTCATCCTTCCCACTCTACCAGAGCTCTGGGGATGCCAAGGGGTATGCAAGTCCCATTGAATCCCCAGGGCAGTCATAACACCTTGAAGGACCTTGACCGTAAAATGAGTGCCTCTGTCTGGATCTATCGCCTCTACCAATGCATATCTTGGAATTATTTGTTCTAAGCGGCTTTGCTGCCTGATGTGCAATGAACCAATATTCCCACATTCAGGAGACATTTGCTCCTTTATTTCAGAGTCATGCAAGCCTGGGGTGCTCAGTGGTTTCCCACAAATCGAGCACACACTCCCAGCTTTCCAAACCGTATTTATGCACTCAGTAATCATTCCAAGTACATCTCTCTTACACTGATGGGTAGTAATGGACATACAATTATAATATTGCTTACTCATTGTGCCTGCTATTAGGCATGCTCAGGGAAGGGCCAGGTCTTTTTGACCTATGGTTGTGATTTTTAGTATTATAATGAAGGCAGTTCACTTAAGGATACATGGACCTTGGATTTTCTTGCCAAGTTTGCAAAGCGTTTAAAAAAAAATCTTAATTTAATGAGCAGCTCCAGGTTGTCCTTGGTTAAAGAATGCTGTCTACTCTACTGATAAGCTTTCTCCCATCCTACTGAGATACAGGGGACATCTGTTCTACTTATCTTTAAACAAGGTGAATCATCCTAATCCTGCAATATTATTTCTCCCCTTTGAGACTTAGATAAATGTTTTCATATTAGTCTCATCTTGATGATATCCCTGCAGTTATTAATTTAATGCCATTTAATTTTAATATTAATTTAATCATCCAACACTCCCCTCCTCCCTTTCTCCCCTCCCTTCCTCCCCTCTCCCCTTTCTCTTCTAGTCACTCTTTTCTGCTCCAGTCTCTCCTCCTCTCTCTCCCCCTTCGCCCCCTGTTTTGTCAGTTGATGGGGGTGAGCAATGGAAAGAACCAGACACCAGGGGAAAGAACAGTCTTATTTCACTATTAATATTAAGGCAATACAGAACGATACATTTAACAAAACAATAAGCTCGCTATGCGCTCGGTTTTAGCAACAGACAAAATAAGCAAGGTAATGCACCTAACCATTACTATACGAGAAAGAGAATAGTGATTAAGAAAAAAATATATCCCCAATTGCCTGAATACATTACCATCATCCAGATCCGTAATCGCTGGGGAGCCCCTGTTGCAGCGAGGATTTGGAGAGCCTTCCCGGCGACTGGGAGGTCTTACACGACGCGTCTACCCGTGAGGTCTCCAAAGTTGCGGCAAGAGGGTCCAGCTTTTATACAGCCAAATCAGCAAATCACGATAACTTGCATTCTCTTTGTGAGCGGAAACATCTGGTGGGGCATACTTTCCTTACCATCCGGGACCGGGACTTGGCCAGAGCCCAGGCCTCAGATGGGGGGGTTCCCTTCAAGGTCAAAAACACTTGCATGAGAGTCTACAAAAGTTACAGCTTAATAAGCCTCCGTGCAGGCTAGCATAAACAGCCCGGCAGGCCTCCATGCAGGTTAGCATGAGCAGTTCTACAGGCGAGTTGTGTGTGCTTCTACAAAGGCAGTGCTGTATTCATCTGCAAGTCAACAATGACTCGGGCCTGTTGTTCAGGCCCTGGCACTTCACCCCCTCCCATTTTTTAGTCTGGGTGGAAAGAGGGAAAGAATTCAAAATCCCTATATCAGAGCAGGGATAAATCACATTACTTGGCATTACCTCTTAAATCCTCAATGGGATATCAAATTATTCAGATATCCTTCATTAAAAGTGTCTGTGCTTTATTGCTGTTATTTACGGATCAGTGTTAAGAAACTGAATTTTTGTTCTATATATGTTTAACTACAGAGTTAAATTGTTTATAGAAGAGAGAAGAGTACAAAATATATGACCACTAATGTGTCAGAATTTAGACTTAATGATTGCAGCCTTGGGTCTTAGTTGGGAGTTGTGACATCTAGAAGTGGTTTTCCACAAATCACACATCCAAAACTACATTTCATTAGCTGATCAGGGCAGTACTCATCACTGCTCAGCTGCACATTCTAGACCTGAAAAGAACAACACTGAGGATGTTCAAAGAATCTATTTTTAAAATAGTGAAATATAATTTTATATCAAGAACAAAGATAGAATCATAGAATCATAGAATCATAGAATGCTTAGGATTGGAAGGGACCTCTAGAGATCATCTAGTCCAACCCCCCTGCATACGCAGGGACACCTAGAGCACGTGGCACAGGACTGCATCCAAGCGGGTTTTGAAGATCTCCAGAGAAGGAGACTCCACAACCTCTCTGGGCAGCCTGTTCCAGTGCTCTGTCACCCTCACTGTCAAGAAATTTTTCCTTAAGTTCCTATGGAATTTTTGGTGTTTCAGTTTCCGGCCATTTCCTCTAGTCCTATCAGTGGCCACCACTGAAAAGAGACCAGCACCATCCTCCTCAATGCCTCCCTTGAGTTACTTATAGACACTGATTAGATCCCCATAGATCCCCATTAGATAGCTGACAGATAGTACAAAAACATACCACCACCACCAGAAATCATAGCTCGGGTGCAATCTTAAGTATTGGATTTCAGGAAATTCTTAGCTTTTCAAAAATAGAGAAATACTATAGTAGTTCCCCAGCAATTACCCTAAACACTGTTCTATACATTTAGGGAGCTAGGGACCACCTTCTTTTGGAGCCCCATATTTCTGTGTTCAGAACTTTTGGGTTCCCTCTACAAAGTTGAGGAAGAAAAAACAAACTTGTGTTTCTGCAAATTATTTTGCTCACAGATGTAGAGATTCCTTGCTACTAAAGGAGTGCTGGAGTACTACTTAACACAAAGTACACTAAAATTGAAAAAGTTCACATAAAAGAAAAAGCACCATTTTATTCTCATATTTATACTCTCCTAGTCTGATAACTGCAGGAACATTACCCTTTGTTGGCGCAGAAATGATGCAAGGGAGGGAGTATCATCCTATTCTCTGCAACCTGCCTTCTCTCTCTACTTCTTTTCCTGCTTCCATTGACATCCATATTTTAAAAGGTTTTTTCTCTTTTTGCACTTTACAAATTTTCTAAAACTTCTTAGCAACAGCATTCTGAGTAGTCAGCTGAAGGAAGATCACTATAAAATATTCATATCCTGCATGTTTACTGAGAAATATTTGTACATGATTATGTAGCAGAGGCACCATTTCTGGAGTGATTTTTAAATTTATAGTACTCCTATACTCTAAATGGCTAGAATTCCTCTTTTTTTTTTTGATATAAACTGTTGTTTAGAACATCTAACATTAAAAGGACAACATTCTGAATCCTTTTAAGTTCTGAAAGAAAAGAGCCTCCATCTTTCAGAAGTCATCTTTTCAGTAATATTCCACAATGATTTTCCAAAGTATCACCAAAACTTTCTGGATAATAGCTTTTATAGGGTATTCTGTATAGAGATCCCGGGGAAAGACACAGAAGTATCTGGCTCCCCTTTAAAAGAAAAAAAATATCCACGAGGCAGCAACTCATACAAATATGAATTTTCAATTAAAAATATCTGGATGTTGTATCAATAAAAACACTGGAAGTTTGTTCACCTTTGTCAGGTGTTTTCTGAAGCCCATAGTAATGCTATATTTACCTACAAAGCTTCTGGAAGAATTTTGATTGCAAAATTTGCACTAGTCTTTCCTATTTCAATATTGTCATAAATAACATTAAATTTGTGATCAACACCTCAGCCGTTAGTATTTCACACTGAATTATGTATGGCTTTGATTCAACCTAGCATAAACTGGTGCTTCCATTAAAGGATATGATCCCTGCCCATTCTAGCACTGCTAATTCCCACCTTCTCTAGAACTAGAGTTCACGCATCTACACAATGAACTGGATCAAGGAACTACTGTGGCTGAACACTAATTTAGCAAAAAAATCTGTAAAGTATTCAGTCAGAGTAGTTTTCCAGCATGATTCACTGTGTCAGCTTAAAGCACAAGCAGGATACCACTTTTGGTAGCACCACTGACTCAGATTAGATTAAGCTAAATCATAAAATCAAAGTACAAATACATTTTAAAGAGTTTCAGTGTGACTCATAGATGTTTTGACTTTTCAGTGGATGTAATAAATTATGCTTACTCCCCTTAAAAAAAATCTGATATCCACAGCCAGAATATCCCTTATGTTAAGAAACATTACACGATAGTGAAATTTCCAAATGTGCTGCTATAAATAACAAAAAGGCTAGTATTCCCATCTAAAGGTGGTGGTGGGGGGGGGTATTTTCAACAAGTATATGTTAAAATGTTCCAGTCTTTTGCTATTTTCTTCATGTTCAGACTATTCAATATCATATCCATAACATTAAAATCCTTACCCACATTTACTCTCAGTGCACAGAGCAGGAAAGACAACTAGCAGTAATGATACCACTTGTAAACAATTGTCACAAACCTCATGATAATTGGCATTTTTAAATCAAAGCTGTAGTTTCTGGAATCATGCTATCACATATTGACCTAGAAACATTTAAGAAGTGAAAATACAGCTTTCCTGGATACACAGAGGAAGGAAAGAAAAAGCAAAACAAAAGCAAAATTTGAGAAATGTTAAATACTAAAGTTTAGAAAGTTAGAATGTAAATAAAGAGAATTTCCATTTTTTAAAAATACTGGAGGATGATAAAACTACAGCAGGATTAAAAGGAGCATTTTTTTTTTCAGCCACACATTTTACTTCATAGAAACTCGGTGTAATATGTGGCAGGTAGAAATAATCATAGGACTATTCAGCTGAAGAACTCAGCACACAATCATCATATATCAACACAATATTAAACATCTTTTTGAAAATGTTCCAAGTCTGTCAGTACCTTTTTCACAAGTAGAGAAACAAGATTTGAGGAAGAGTAAGCATTATGATGCACAACTCTTCAAGAACTTATTTTCCTATTTTAGCAAAAATTTAAAGCAACAGGACTTTTCAAAAGAGATCTTAAGGTAACAGCTGTTAATTAAGCCATGGTTAGCTTATATGATACAACAGCTTTAAATATGAATACACATTAATCTGTAAACTCTAGTATAGCTGCCAAAACAAACAAAAATGCATCTTCAGCAGAGTTCAATCAGGTCAAGGACACTTTACGTTATGAATTACATGAAAATATACAAGTTTGACTTGTGGGGGAGCTGGGGGAATTCACCTTAATTTTCCATTATTATTGTCATACCTCACAAGAATTAGCATGCACGTTACCCCCCTTAACAGGGTAAGTGCAGAAAAATAAAAGATCTTGGTATAAATCTTGCAGAATCACATCAACTTTACTCACTGTAACTTGAAGAGATACTGTTCACTTTCAGTTTTGTAAGAATGGGTTTCTGTAAATCATAAAACTAACCGGAATAATGAATATTTACAAAATGTTAACATTTAAATGATTAAAAAAAACAACCAACCAACCAACCAAAAAAAAAAAAAAAAAACACTAATTACTTGCAGGATACAAAATCCAAGATCCAAGTGATAGAAAATAAAAATTGTTATCTCCATGTTGGATAATGAATTTACTGAAGATACTAAACTAAAACCACCTGCAATCAAGATTGACAACTGTAAGAACATTTCAGTGGACAAACATAGAGGTCTATGACCTATTCCAACATGGAAAACACTAAAATGAAAGTGATCTTTCACAAGATCTCAATTTCTGCTAAATAATTTGAAAATGGAAACTGGGAACTCTGTTAAAAACACTACACATCAGCAGTAGTATTTGAGAAATTACTGACTTCAGAGTCCATATAGCCATAAGGACTCTGAGACTCCATTTTAAAATAGGTTTAACTAAAATTAGCTTTCTAATTCATTCCTAGGCCGTAATAGGGAAGTTTGCTATGAGCACTTAGTTCAGGAAATTTATTAACAGAAGTAGTCAAAACCACAGATTCATTTTTTTAAATTTCCATGCTTCCCTAGAAAGAAATTGTACCAGAAATCAGTTTCATGAACAAAAAAAGGAAAGCCAGACAGCATACAGACAACTTTCAACTTAATCTGAACATTAAATGTATTTAAGATTATGTTTCTATTTAGCAAAGATATGCAAGAAGAAAAAAATTTCACTCACTTGGGAGACTCAACCATTAGTTTAACAGTCATAATCCTTTCCTATGGAAAAAATATATCAATAAATTCCCTTTGATAGAACTTTTCCACTGTAATAAATATACTTTTACATTACATTACTAGGAAATTGCTTCAGAATTAACTACTTGCTATCTAAAACACCTTAGCTTTTTTTTTCCAACACAGCCAGACTGCAATTCCCTGTAGATACAGTCTGCTAGTTCAAGCCATAGCATAAAGGTTTATTCCTACAAAGATAAATTTGTGAGTAAATTACAAGTAGTCACAATGAAGTGACAATAACTATGGATGCAAGTGTATATATACGCTTTGTATTTTGTTTCATAGCTCTGTTGCCCTAATCACATGTAGATACTGGCTTTTTGGTTACAAAATAGGGATCAATCAAATGAGCTCTCAGGAGATTCCAACTGCATAGAACAAGTTGCAACGCATCTTTCCAAAACTAAAAATACAAAAATGAAAATAAAATTTTCAGTTTCCAGAAATAATTCTAATAAAGTCATCTACAGCACTTGGAATCTCATCACCCTGATTTGTTTTAATTTCATGTGCTGATGAGCCAAACTAAGAGAAATAACAGATTTTAACAGAAACAAAAGCCAAACCAACCACATATGCAATTATTCACAATGAGAATAGAGAAGAATATAATGTGACAAAAGAGCACAATTAATATTAACTGATGTGACCTGTAAGTCTTGAAGATTCTTGAAGTCTTGAACTTCTTAACCAAAAAAAAAAAAAAATCATGCCCCATGTATCATGCCCAGTATTTTGATACAGTATTTTGGCCCAATTTTTGTAAAGCACATTAGTAGATACATTTTAATTTTAAATTCCTAAGTGAAGTTTTAATGCAAGGAATAAAAAATGCAAGCGTTAAAAATAAAAAAAGATGCCTCAGCAGATCCATTTAAACCAACATTGTATTTTCAGCATTGGCCAACTTGATCATTGTCGCAACCCACAGTTGAAACTCAAGGCTTTAACAAAATACTCCCCTTTCAGCAGTTATAGAAAAAAACTTGTAAGTTGTTCCAATGCAAAAAAAAAGTTACCTGCCTCCGAGGTACGACCACTCCTCACTGAGCACGCTCTCTAGATTTTTCGATTGACCATACCTTTAAATGAAAGCGAGAGACTTTTTCACCAATCAATAACAAAAGTAAAAGTATGACTACAGACACTCAAGCTCCACCTGAATGTAAAAAAAAAATATATATAAAAGGTGAACTCAGGAGGAAAGAAGGAGGAGGGAAGGCTCCATTGTAACTTCTGGGTTCAGTTGAAGGGCTGAACCCCTTTTCTCCCCTCGGGTCGGGACGCCGCCTGAGGAGACTCCTCGAGACAGAGAGCCCTCTCCCATCTTCTGGGGTGAGTGATGATTGTTCATTCGTACATCAGAGCTAGCTAAAAATCCCACGCTCTAGTAGAGAATTTCTTGTATTGACATCTGAAACCTGCTTTGTAAATGTTGCATTTGAATAAATCATGCTATTCATGAACTCGACTACTTGCTTTGAATCAGTCAGACCTATAGTCGACAGACTGTTCATGAATCCAGTGCTGCCAGAGTCGGACCTATAGCTACCACAGTATTTGATATCCCTATTAAGAGTTGAGTCCAGCCGTCTCCAGTCCCTCTAACCTCTGAGGATCGGCTGGAATGCAGGGGGATTCATCTCTTGCCAAATTATC
Organism: Tinamus guttatus; assembly: GCF_059628265.1. Lineage (NCBI taxonomy): Eukaryota > Metazoa > Chordata > Aves > Tinamiformes > Tinamidae > Tinamus > Tinamus guttatus. Next base: position 414,696 of record NW_028288949.1, read on the forward strand.
TCCCCCCGCCCTGGTTCAAACTGCAACAGGAAGTCAGTTGAGTTTTTATTTTGCTGTTCAGGTCTGTGTTTAAATGTGTTTCTTAAGTATTTGAAGGCTAAGCGCAATGATTTTTTAGAAGCCATTTGCTGCAAAAGATTTATTTTTGTTTCTTGCATGGTTAAAAGAAAAGGCAGTATAACCATTTTAAAGAAACCGATCATGATTTGGACAAAGAAGAAAAGAAAAAGTCATGGTATAACCTGTGCCTGCAGGCCACAGCTGTATTTGCATATTGCTTTTTTTTGCATTATACTCTGAAACCGAAGTAATGGAGAGGTTTGAGCAGCACCACCAATGATTATCTCTGAAAATTCTAAGACTATTTGCTTCCTGCCTTCCCATATTGTTGTTGGCTGGTTTTGTTCTCGTCTTTGCCTGATTAGAAGTTGCTGGGGGATTAGGTGACTAGGTAACATATTTCTCAAAATTGCTTGAACTGAGAAAAGTGAATCTTACAATACTATTGTGCAGTTTGTAGCCTTATGGTTTTATCATGTTGATATGAATTTTGTGTACTTATGCATATTGCAGCACAGTGCTATTACAGGACACCATTACCTTTAAAAGAAAATAGGGGTTGTGCTGACATGTTTTGACTGCCAGCAAATGACATTCAGTCATTTAGTTCAGCCGAAAACCAGGTTAGTATGTTGAAGACTTCAAAAATGCATGTGAAGTATTCCTCAAAAGCCCTTAAGAGTTGTTTTATATTATCTACCACCACTGCTAGTGTCATTGGTTTACAGTATTGCTAAGAGGGTAAACAGTTTCCTTTTTCGAACCTGTCTTCTCGGTGATCTTTTTATTTAAATTTTTAAAAGAAATAATAGACTTCTGGGTCAAATCCTGTTTTTGTTAAACTCAGTGTTAAAACTCTCTCAGGAAGCCAGCTCCCAGAACATAACTGATCCATAGCAAGACCAAGAAGAGGGGATATTAGATTTCTGTTGTTGTTCATCCTGAATTTCCAACCTTCTCCTCTAGTATCTGACAAGGCAATGACATTTCAAGGTCTTGACTCCTTTCTGAAGTGTACAAAGACTCATGCTGTGAAAAAAAAAAAAAACAGTAACTGAGAACAGAAATTTTTATTCTTATTTTTGTTTTGCTCATCTGCCTTTAGAATCTGTCATCTTGTTATTCTCTAACCTCATCTTACTCAAGATTTTGAGCACTGAAAAAAAAGGTATCCACCATCATTTATTTGCTACAATGTCTTTAAGATCATTACAGCATCTGCATCAGACCCAGAGCTTCCTTCCCCCCACCCTCCCCTCCCCCCCAAAAAAAAGCTTCAAATCAAAAGACTAATTAGTTGAGCTTGGTGAAGATGAAAGTTATGAATTTTCAAGGCCAGGAAACTGTTACATGAGTATAGTGAGACCTTACTTCAGATGTAGAATTAGAGAGAAAAGAGGCATCCTTAGACAACAAGTATTTTATAGAAAAGTGGGCAAGTAGTTCAAAGGTAGCATAGCATAGTGATCTTCTATGGTTCTTTCTCAGTCCAGGGGTAACCAGGTAGGAGCAGAAACTGACCAGCATACCTTGCTAGCCTGGGACACAGAGCAGCCCAGAAGCCGTCCATGGATCTCTAACGATAAATGATTGGGCAGATTTCGATGTGTCAACTTAAGATGTTACCTATCTATCTATCATCTCAGGTGTTTCTCTCTCCTCCAACAGAGGTTACTACAGAGTGTAATATGGCACTGTGCCTCTGCTGTCCTAGATCAGTCTGTCATCTTGGTGCAAGCCCCCCGCCCGGGTTACTTTGAGCTGTGGTGCAAATTGAGATGGTCGAGGCACAAATGCCATCTCCGGTCTATAACAGCAGCTTCTTGCAGCAAGGCTGCTGGACAGAAGCAATGATTTAAGCTAACACTGCAAGATTTGTCAGAGCTTGCCTGTCAGAGGCCAAATTTGCCATTCTGACCAGTACCAGGAGTTGGACCAGTCCCAGAGCCCTGAACAGCTCTGAATTCAGTGATGAAGGAGGTACAAAGGTGGTTTAAGGGATATATAATTCCCCAACTCTGCTCCAAGTCTATCTGGAAACAGGATACTTAAAAGTACAAAGGCCGTGAAACTGAAAGTTTAAATACTATTAAAATGCATCTAATTTCAAAGTTATCAGGACAAATTGTGATTTTGCTTACATTAAAACTATACCAAACTGCAATCTTAAAAAAGTAGGTATCCCTCTCTTACTTTTGATTTTGCTTAAAAGAAAAGAAGTTAAAAGAAAAACTGCCACGCGGCAGTTAGCGTGGCAGTTTGCGCAGGCAGGATGTGCAGGCAGGGCGTGCAGCAGCAAGCTCCCTGGCGTGCCCACTATGGCAATCACTCTTTGGAGGGCCGCGTCCACACTCGCTAAGAAGGAGATGGGCACCCAGACTGACCAACCGGTAAAACATGCAGCTGTCCAGGTGTCAGGCTGCAGGGAGTGCCAAAGCATGACACTTCCTTTGGACAGCCCGGAGGAACACAACTGTGTGAGATGTGAGCAGGTGGAAGATCTGCTCAGCATGGTAGTTGAGCTAAAAGAGGAGGTTGAAAAGCTAAGGAGTATCTGTAAGTCAGAGAGATAGAAACAGGGGCAGGTACCAGGAAATGCCCAGCAAGAAATTATTACAGATTCCATCCCCCAGCTAACACAAGGGGGAAGAAACCAGCACAGTAATGTATGGATAAAAGTCCAGACTCGAGGTGGCAGGAGAAATCCTTCTTCTCCCATCTCACCCTACCAGATACCCCCAGCCAACAGGTACAAGGCCCTGGAGGAGGAAGGGCAATCAGTGGATAGTAAAGGCGAGAGTCCCTCTCCTCCAAAACTAGTAATACAGTCAGAAAGACAAACCCCACATAATGTGACCACAGGCATGAGGGAGAAAAGGCGGGTTATAGTCGTGGGGGATTCCTCAATATAGGGAACAGAGGGTCCGATATGTAGATGGGACCCTCCTCTAAGAGAAGCCTGTTGCCTTCCTGGGGCCTGGGTTAAGGATGTCACCAGGAAACTTCCCAGGTTTGACCCACAGACTATTATCCATTGGTGGTCCTACATATGGAAGGAGAAGAAGCAGCAATGTGTAGCCTGAGGGCGATCAAAAGGGACTTTAGGGAATTGGGGCAGATGATCAGGAACTCAGGCGTGCAGGTCATTTTCTCTTCCATTCTCCGTGGTGCTAACAGCAATATAGAAAGAAACAGGAGGATACAGTCCATCAACACGTGGCTCCGTGGCTGGTGTCATGGCCACAACTTTGGTTTCTTTGGCAATAGGAAGCCTTACATGGCACCAGGCATGATGGCATCTAATGGGATTCATCTTTCTCAAAGTGGGAAGAGGGTTCTGGGTAATGAACCAGCAGGGCACATCGAGAAGGCTTTAAACTAGATTTGAGGGGGGAGGGGGGTATCCTCAGGGAAGGAGGTTATGGGGTAGGCAATGGCTTGTCATGCCACTCACAGCAGTCTAACTCTAGAGCCTGTGAAGGGTGCCCAAGCCTGGAGAGGGAAAACGGCAAACTAAGATAACTTCTGAAGGCCCACATAGTCAACTTGCAGCTGCCCTGGCTAGAATGCAAGGCACATTGGGAGCCCAACTGCAATGCCTCTATGTAAATCCACGCAGCATGGGGAATAAACAAGGGGAACTGGAGATATGTGTGTGATTGCAGGGCCATGATCTCATTGCAATTACTGAGACATGGTGGGACAGCTCTCGTGACTGGAACGTGGCCATGGGTGGCTTTAGGCTTTTTAGGAAGGACAGGCCAGGAAGGCGAGGTGGCGGAGTTGCTCTTTACGAGAGAGAGCAACTGGAATGTATGGAGTTCTGCCTAGGGGAGGATGAAGCACGGGTCGAGAGCCTGTGGGTGAGGATTAAAGGGCAGGACAACAGGGGCGACACGGTCATGGGAGTTTACTACAGGCCTCCTGACCAGGGAGAAGAAGTGGATGAGGTCTTCTATAGGCAGCTGCAAGAAGCCTCACGATCCCAGGCCCTGGTCCTTATGGGGGACTTCAACCACCCTGATGTCTGCTGGGATAATCACACAGCTAGGAGCAGACAGTCCAGGAAGTTCCTGCAGAACATTACAGATAGATAACTTCTTGATGCAGGTGGTTGATGAGCCAACAAGAGGAGAGGCGCTGCTAGACAAGATACTAACAAACAGAGATGGTCTAGTGGGAAATGTGAAAGTTGGGGGCAGTCTTGGCTGCAGTGACCACAAGATGATGGAATTCACAACCCTGCAAGGAGGAAGATGGACAAGAAGTAGGATTGCAACCATGCACTTCAAGAGAGCTAACTTTGGCTTCTTCAGGGAATTCCTTGGAGGAATCCCCTGGGCCAGGGTCCTAGAAGGAAAGGGGGTCCAGGAGAGTTGGCTAATATTCAAACACCACTTCCTCCAAGCTCAGGATCGGTGTATTCTTACAAGAAAGAAGTTGAGCAAGGCGGGCAGGAGACCTGCGTGCATGGGCAAGGAGCTCTTGGGAAAGCTTAATGAGAAAAAGAGCATGTACATAATGTGGAAGAAGGGCCAGACCACATGGGAACAATATAAGAACATTGTCAGACAATGCAGGGATGCAACGAGGAAGGCCAAGGCCTATCTGGAATTAGAGTTAGCGAGAGATGTCAGGGACAACAGGAAGGGCTTCTACAAATACATTAGCAGCAAGAGGAAGACTAAGGAAAATGTTGGTCTGCTGCTGAATGGGGAGGGTGCCTTGGTGACGGAAGATGCAGAGAAGGCAGAGTTACTAAATGCCTTCTTTGCCTCAGTCTTTACTGCTAAGGCCTGTCCCCACAAACTACAGAGCCCAGAGACAAGAGAGAGAACCAGGAGAGAGGAGGACTTTCCGCTGGTTGAGGAGGACTGGGTTAGGGATTATTTAGGCAGACTGGATGCCCATAAATCTATGGGCCCAGATGGGATGCACCCAAGAGTGCTGAGGGAACTGGCGGGAGTTATTGCTCAGCTGCTCTCCATCATCTTCGAGAGGTCATGGAGGGTGGGGGAGGACTGGAAGGAACCAACGTCACTCCAGTCTTCAAAAAGGGCAAGAGGGAGGACCTGGGAAACTACAGGCCGATCAGCCTCGCCTCTGTCCCTGGAAAGGTGATGGAGCAGCTCATCCTAGAGACCATCTCTAGGCATGTCAAGGAAAAGAAGGTGATGAGGAGTAGTCAGCATGGATTCACCAAGGGGAAGTCGTGTTTGACAAACCTGATAGCCTTCTATGATGGGATGACTGGCTGGATCGACAAGGGGAGAGCCATGGACGTTGTCTGCCTTGACTTCAACAAGGCTTTCGATACAGTCTCCCATAACATCCTCATGGGGAAGTTCAGGAAGTGTGGACTGGATGAGTGGACAGTGAGGTGGATCGAGAACTGGCTTGATGGCAGAGCTCAGAGGGTCCTGATAAATGAGGCCAAGTCTTGTTGGAGGCCTGTAGCCAGTAGTGTCCCCCAGGGGTCAGTACTGGGCCCAGTGCTGTTCAACTTGTTCCTCAGTGACTTGGATGACGGCACAGAATGCACCCTCAGCAAGTTTGCAGATGATACCAAACTGGGAGGAGTGGCCGACACTCCCGAGGGCTGTGCTGCCATTCAGAGGGACCTAGACAGATTGGAGAATTGGGCAGAGAAGAACCTCATGAGGTTCAACAAGGACAAGTGCAGGGTCCTGCACCTGGGGAGGAATAACCCTAGGCACCAGTACAGACTAGGGGATGACCTGCTGGAAAGCAGCTCCACAGAGAGGGACCTAGAAGCTCATCCTGGGCACCAAATTCAGAGGCAATATCTCGGGACTGACCGGGACTGCCAATAGGGTCCAAAATTCTGGCGAAGCCTCTCGGGAAGCTGGACGCCCTGCTATGTCCAAGTGCCCCACAAGTGGTGGTTTGGATGCCAAGGCCAAGCTGTCAGAGAAATGCTGGTGCTGGTGGTCCCGATCACCGACCTCATGTGTGGTGCAAAATCTCATGGGGCAGGTCTTGGGGAATTCCTGACGCAGCGCCGGGCGTCTTGGCCCTGGGCCTGCGCTCAGGACCTACAAGTTCACCCTGGGCACCAAATTCAGAGGCAACATCTCGGGATCGACAGAGACTGCCGATAGGGTCCAAAATTCTGGCGAAGGCTGTAGGGGGACGTTGTACAGGGAGGTGCCTTTGACCGTCCTTAACCTGGACCGAAAAGGCTGACGTGCAGAATCACTGAATTTTCGTAAACAACTTTTAAGGAAGTGTCTCCTGTACTTGAGGAAGTTCCTAGGACTGAGATGCTGTTTTTGAATCTTGTGGTTAGGCGCTTGAATACGGCTTAGCAACCTATGATATGTTAGCACGTTAATGCTTGTAACCAATTACTGATGCTCTACCGAGATGTTGCTATGCGAATTGCTATATATTGTGATACGTAAAGTGAAATAAACAAAGTCAGTTCCAGCTTCTATGAAGTTGCTGTCTGGCATTCCTGACCCGCTCCAAGCTGCAACAAGTGGCGCCCGAACAGGGACAAGATTCCGAACAGGGACTCGATTCTGAACAGGGACCAGAACAGGGACCGGTACAGGGACTTGGCACAATGGTGCGGGATTCCGGAAGACGACGTATGGGTGCGGCCGAGTGATCCGACCAAGACGGGGACCGGAGCGGGTAAGCCGGCCATGATTGCGCACATGGAAAAGACAGCGTTGGGGGGCAAGAAGCCAGGGCCCGGGACGGAAAGATGGCGTCAGGGAAGGGCTAGAAGCAGGGACCCCGGTGTACGTACGCATGGAGCGAGAAGCTGCTGTACAACTGCTGCTGGACTTATTAGCAAAAAGGGAGGCAGCAGTGAGCACGAAGCTGTATGAGCTGTATAAATGGGCTAGAGACAAGGGACGCTTGCAAAGCCCCAAGCTGAAGCAAGGGGATTCTGAGCCCCACCATCGCCCAAAGGACATCACAGGGCCACCGCCGGGTCGTGAGCCTCCCGAAGCTGCAAGCAGTGTACCTATAAATGCCTTTGCAAGCACTTCAGGACCAGGACCGCCACGCCACCGAAAACCGCTGGTGTCTGGAGATCCATTGCCAACCCCCCCGCCCGCGTCCTCATCTGTGCCTGTGGCGCCTGCACCGTCTGTTCCCCCGCTCCCGGACCGCCCCGTGGTGCCTAAGAACAGCCCGGCTGGGTCCAGGACTTGTTAGATCGCCTTGAAAAAAAGGAGAAGGGGGGCCGGGGAAGAGAAGGCGAATGAGATCAAGGAGACTCATGTTGCTGAGGGCTTGACAACAGCCAGGAGGGAGGTGCAGGGGAATTATTTGATCCGTCTTTTAAAGTGGGGGTTGAAGAATTGTAATGCTTTAAATGAGGATAGAACCCGTTATTAGGGCTATTATTTCTATTTGCTATGTTCATCTCTATTATGTGTTGTATCCTTTGTATATTGATGCTGACACGAGGTATGGTTGAAAGCTGGAAATTTGTATGATCTGTAGAGTCGTAAAATTATTGTGCGAAATAAATAGAATCCAAGAGCTTGAGAAAGAAGATGTTTGCCTGCCCGGGCTGAGTGATAAGGAGCATGGAGGCGGCCGCTCAACCAGGCTCAGAGCCGACCTCCTCCGAAAGCAGTTGAAGGCAGCTGCTCGACCGGGCTTGTAGCCAACTTAACTGCAACATCCTCTAAACTAATTTGAAGGTCAAAACACCCGACAGGGAGGAAGATGAGAAAGGCAGGACCCTCAGACTGACGACTGGGACAATTTACTGGGGTGCACACCTGCGCACCCAGGAGGGAAGGTTATGTGACTGAAGGCGGAGTTTGTCTGCCCCCCTGGTCTGCCTGCTGGCATGTACTGGCCCTATGTGGCAGACAGTGCAGAGAGAAAAGGGTGGAGCGAGACTCCTAACACCGAGGCCCACGTTGTCTCTGCGGGGACACCCGCTGAGTTAGGAGCCTGTCAGCAACCCTCTAATCTGCCAACTCGAGAGAATGTTCAGTCTCAGTGTCCTGCCGACAAGTATTACCTCACAAGTAATTAGGCATACTTTGCTTCTTTAACGTGCTTTCACCTGAATAGCCGTAGCCACTTTGTTCTGTGTTCTGCCGAATCCCAAACCCATTCGCAACCTAATTGGCGATGAGGATGGGACTTGGCAATTGAGACAGTGGAACTCACTAGTGGAGTACACAGCTACGTGAGGTCGTGCCACTGGATAGAAATTGTTTGTGCTGTTTGTGTGCGTGGGCTTTAGATCTTTATTGTGTAATATATATATCAGCAGAGAGGGCTGAATAAGCACAACAGGAAAGTGCAGAATTCGAAAGCGGGAAAGCCAGGAATAACTCAGACTATGGCGTCCCCACGCCTCACCAGTGGAGGACTGGGAGCCGTACTCTGACTTGTATCCTTGGAAAGAGACTAGGGAAATACTTCAGCATGGGAAACAAGAATGAAGCGACGGCCAAGCTCCAGTGCAACTGGCACAGAAGGACCTGCGACAGTCCTTACAAATTGTAAAAGCCTCAGTTTTTACTGGAGCTGGGGCCTCCTTAATATATGGAAATCCCAAGCAATTTCTGGGGAGGAAACCAAATTGAAGCTATGCAAAAATAAATAGAAATGGAAATCGAGAACCCTTCAAAACGATTGGGACATCTTAATAATCGATTTAAAAGATTGTTTTTTCACCATACTATTGCATCCTGAGGACCATGACATAGTGGAACGTATGAACCAAACGCTGAAATGCCAGCTACAAAAAAAAAAAAAAAAAAAAAAAAAGGAGGAGAATTGGGAATTATGCCTGCAGATGCATAAAAATTGGCAAGAGCCAATATGTTTTTAAACTTTTTGAGATTACCCCAGGATAGCCTAGTCCCTCTGATGGTCAAATACAGGGCTGGGCTAAAGGGAGCCCTGACAGAAGTAAAGTCAGGTCCGTGTAAGATGATGCTGAGAGACTGGGACACGGGAAAAGGGACGGGACCTTTGGACTTGATAACCTGGGGAAAAGGGTATGCTTGTATCGTTACAGATGCTGGAACCAGGTGGGTGCCAGCAAAATGGGTGAGACCTTGGCTGGAAGCAAACTTGCATACATCAGATGTAGCAGGCAAGCAGCCAGTACCCTAGCTGTGGAAAGTGTGATCCTGCAGAAGAACAACATGAGAGGAAGAGGTGTTACTGTTATTATTAGCTGTATATTGTGGCTGTTAGGAGGTAATGTTACTTTTAATGCTATTACAGAAGCTGATGCTACTTTTAACACTGATGGATATGTTAAAAAATGTTACTGTAAGTAGTGATTTCATTGATGATGTTGATTTATGGAGTGATTGGGAGGTGATAGTGATGTCTTTCTTCAGTCCTGGGGTGTCAGCCGCCCGAGCTCATAGGAATATTGAACGTCTTGCATGCTGGGCAGTTAAGCAGGCAAACGCAAACAGTATTGTGCTTAGTGAGTTGTCAGATGATTTAACCCAGGTACAACACGCTGTACTGCAAAACCGTGCCGCTATTGATTTCCTGCTTCTTGCTCACGGACATGGGTGTCAGGACTTCGACGGAATGTGCTGCATGGACCTGCAAGATCACTCAGCAGCTATACATCGACAACTCCACGACTTGATCAAACATACGGAGAAAGTAACAAAAGATGTTGGGTTTTTCAGACTCGATGGGTTAACTGACTTGTTTGGAATCGGGGGAGGGATGAAATCGCTCGTGAAATCGCTGCTAATGTTGTTACTATGGGGACTGTTGCTTGTAGTTGGTTTAATGATCGCTTGGACCTGTTTACGCGCTTTAATATCAGGTTTGTTAACTGCCTTGTCATGTAATCCGAATCTGACACTTCAAGGTTGGCTTGCTTCTCGGGGACATTTGATCTAAAGAAAAAGGGGGAGATGTAGGGGGACATTGTACGGGGGGGTGCCTTTGACCGTCCTTAACCTGGACTGAAAAGGCTGACGCGCAGAATCACTGAATTTCGGTAAACATCTTTTAAGGAAGTGTATCCTGTACTTGAGGAAGTTCCTAGGACTGAGATGCTATTTTTAAATCTTGCAGTTAGGCACTTGGATACGGCTTAGCAACCTATGATATCTTAGCACGTTAATACTTGTAACCAATTACTGATACTCTACCGAGATGTTGCTATGCGAATTGCTATATATTGTGATACGTAAAGCGAAATAAACGAAGTCAGTTCCAGCTTCTATGAAGTTGCTGTCTGGCATTCCTGACACGCTCCAAGAGGCAACAGAAGGCTCTCAGGAAGCTGGACCCCCTGCTAGGCGCAAGTGTCCCAAAAGTACAGGTCTGGATGCCAGAGGCCAAGCTGTCAGAGAAATGCCAGTGCTGCTGGTCCCGATCACCGACCCTATGTGTGGTGCAAAATCCCACGGGGCAGCTCTTGGGGAATCTTTCACAGGGCACCGGGCTCCTTAGCCCACAGCCTGCACTCAGGACCAAGTAGCTCATCCTGGGCACCAAATTCAGAGGCAATATCTCGGGACTGACCGGGACTGCCAATAGGGTCCAAAATTCTGGCGAAGGCTCTCGGGAAGCTGGACGCCCTGCCACGTGCAAGTGGCCCACAAGTGGTGGTTTGGATTCCAGAGACCGGGGTTTCAAAAAATGCCGGTGCTGGTGGTCCCGATCACCGACCTCATGTGTGGTGCAAAATCTCACGGGGCAGCTCTTGGGGAATTTCTGACGCGGCGCTGGGCGCCTTCGCCCCGGGCCTGCACTCAGGACCAAGTAGCTCATCCTGGGCAACAAATTCAGAGGCAATATCCTCGGACTGACCGAGACTGCCGATAGGGTCCAAAATTCTGGCGAAGGCTCTCGGGAAGCTGGACGCCCTGCTATGTCCAAGTGCCCCACAAGTGGTGATTTGGATGCCAAGGCCAAGCTGTCAGAGAAATGCTGGTGCTGGTGGTCCTGATCACCAAGCCCATGTGCGGTGCAAAATCCCACGGGGCAGCTCTTGGGGAATATTTGACGCGGCGCCGGGCGCCTTCGCCACGGGCCTGCTCTCAGGACCTACAAGATCACCCTGAGCACCAAATTCAGAGGCAATATCCCGGGATCGACAGAGACCCTCGATACGGTCCAAAATTCTTGCAAACGCTCTCAGGAAGCTGGACCCCCTGCTAGGCGCAAGTGTCCCAAAAGTACAGGTCTGGATGCCAGAAGCCAAGCTGTCAGAGAAATGCTGGTGCTGGTGGTCCCGATCACTGACCTCATGTGTGGTGCAAAATCTCACGGGGCAGCTCTTGGGGAATTTCGGAGGCGGCGCCGGGCGCCTTCGCCCCAGGCCTGCACTCAGGACCTACAAGTTCACCCTGGGCACCAAATCGAGGGGAAATATCCGGGGAACGACAGAGACTGTCGATAGGGTCCAAAATTCTGGCGAAGGCTCTCGGGAAGCTGGACACCCTCCTAGGTGCAAGTGGCCCACGAGTGGTGGTTTGGATTCCAGAGGCCGGGGTTTCAGAGAAATGCAGGTGCTGGTGGTCCCGATCACTGAGCCCATGTGTGGTGCAAAATCGCACGAGGCAGCTCTTGGGGAATCTTTGATGTGGTGCCAGGCGCCTTGGCCCTAGGCCTGCGCTCAGGACCTACAAGTTCACACTGTGCACCAAATCGAGGGGAAATATCCGGGGAACGACAGAGACTGTCGATAGGGTCCAAAATTCTGGCGAAGGCTCTCGAGATGCTGGACACCCCGCTACACGCAAGGGCCCCACAAGGGGAGGTTTTAATCCCAGAGGCTGAGCTGTCAGATAAATACAGGTGCTGGTGATCACGTTTCCCGACCCCATCTGTGGTGCAAAATCCCAAGGTGCAGGTTTTGCGGACAATCTGAAGCAGCGCCGAGCGCCTCGTCCCGGGCCTGCTCTCAGGACCTACAAGTTCCCCCTGGGTACTAAATAGAGAGGCTATATCTCCGGACCTACCGAGACCGCCGCTAGGGTACAAAACTCTGGCGAAGGCTCTTGGGACGCTAGACGCCTTGCCAGGCCCAAGTGCACCACAAGTGGAGGTTTGGATCCCAGAGGCCGAGCTGTCAGAGAAATGCCGGTGCTGGTGGTCCTGATCACCGACCCCATGTGTGGTGCAAAATCCCAAGCTGCAGGTGTCGAGGAAAATTTGACGCGGCGCCGGACGCCTTCGCCCCGGGCCTGCTCTCAGGACCTACAAGTTCATCGTCGGCCCTAAATCCAGAGGCAATATCTTGTGACCTCCGAGACCGCCGCTAGGGTCCAAAACTCTAGCGAAGGATCTCGGGACGCTGGACACCCCGCTAGACGCAAAGGACCCACAAGTGGAGGTTTGGATCCCAGAGGCCGAGCTATCAGAGAAATGCCTTTGCTGGTGGTCACGATTACCGACCCCATGTGTGGTAAAAAATCCCAAGCGGCAGGTGTGGGGGAAGATTTGACGCGGCACTGGGCGCCTTCGCCCCGGGACTGCTCTCAACACCTCCAAGTTCATCCTGGGCCCTAAATCCAGAGGCAATATCTCGTGACGTACCGAGACCGCCTCTAAAGTCCAAAACTCTGGCGAAGGCTCTCGGAACGCTGGACCCCCCGCTAGACGCAAGGGCCCCACAAGTGGAGTATTGGATCCCAGAGGCCGAGCTGTCAGAGAAATGCCGGTGCTGGTGGTCCCGATCACCGACACCATGTGTGGTGCAAAATCCCAAGTGGCCTGTGTGGGGGAAGATTTGACGCGGCGCCGGGCGCCTTCGCCCCGGGCCTGCTCTCAGGACCTACAAGTTCATCGTCGGCCCTAAATCCAGAGGCAATATCTCGTGACCTACCGAGACCGCCTCTAAAGTCCATAACTCTGGTGAAGGTTCTCGGGACACTGGACACCCCGCTAGACGCAAGGGCCCCACAAGTGGAGGTTTGAATCCCAGAGGCTGAGCTGTCAGATAAATACAGGTGCTGGTGATCACGTTTCCGGACCCCATCTTTGGTGCAAAATCCCAAGCTGCAGCTCTTGTGGAAGTTCTGACGTGGCGCCGGGCGCCTTCACCCCAGGCCTGCTCTCAGGACCTACAAGCTCCCCCTGGGCACCAAATACAGAGGCTATATCTCGGGACCTACCGAGACCGCGGCTAGGGTCCAAAACTCTGGCGAAGACTCTTGGGACGCTGGACACCCTGCTAGGCCCAAGTGCACGAAAAGTAGAGGTTTGGATCCCAGAGGCCGAGCTGTCAGAGAAATGCCGGTGCTGGTGGTCCCGATCACCGACCCCATGTGTGGTGCAAAATCCCAAGCGGCAGGTGTGGGGGCAGATTTCACGCGGCGCCGGGCGCCTTCGCCCCGGGCCTGCTCTCAGGACCTACAATTTCATCGTCGGCCCTAAATCCAGAGGCAATATCTCGTGACCTACCGAGACCGCCTCTAAAGTCCAAAACTCTGGCGAAGGCTCTCGAGATGCTGGACACCCCGCTAGACACAAGGGCCCCACAAGGGGAGGTTTGAATCCCAGAGGCTGAGCTGTCAGAGAAATACAATTGCTGGTGATCACGTTTCCCGACCCCATCTGTGGTGCAAAATCCCAAGCTGCAGGTTTTGCGGACGATCAGAAGCGGCGCCGGGCGCCTTTGCCCCGGGCCTGCTCTCAGGACCTACAAGTTCCCCCTGGGCACTAAATACAGAGGCTATATCTCGTGACCTACCGAGACCACCGCTAGGGTCCAAAACTCTGGCGAAGGCTCTTGGGACTCTGGACGCCTTGCTAGGCCCAAGGGCACAACAAGTGGAGGTTTGGATCCCAGAGGCCTAGCTGTCAGAGAAATGCCGGTGCTGGTGGTCCCGATCACCGACCCCATGTGTGGTGCAAAATCCCAAGCTGCAGGTGTCGAGGAAGATTTGACGCGGCGCCGGGCGCCTTCGCCCCGGGCCTGCTCTCAGGACCTACAAGTTCATCGTCGGCCCTAAATCCAGAGGCAATATCTCGTGACCTCCGAGACCGCCTCTAAAGTCCAAAACTCTGGCGAAGGATCTCGGGAAGCAGGACACCCCGCTAGACGCAAGGGCCCCACAAGTGGAGGATTGGATCCCAGAGGCCGAGCTGCCAGAGAAATGCCGTTGCTGGTGGTCCCGATCACCGACCCCATGTGTGGTGCAAAATCCCAAGCGGCAGGTGTGGAGGAAGATTTGACGCGGCACTGGGCGCCTTCGCCCCGGGCCTGCTCTCAGGACCTACAAGTTCATCGTCGGCCCTAAATCCTGAGGCAATATCTTGTCACCTCCGAGACCGCGTCTAAAGTCCAAAACTCTGGCGAAGGCTCTCGGGACGCTGGACACCCCGCTAGACGAAAGGGACCCACAAGTGGAGGTTTGGATCCCAGAGGCCGAGCTGTCAGAGAAATGCCGGTGCTGGTGGTCCCGATCACCGACCCCATGTGTGGTGCAAAATCCCAAGCTGCAGGTGTCGAGGAAGATTTGACGCGGCGCCGGGCGTAGCCAATCCCCAGCAATTCCCCCTTTTTCTTTTTGCGCGAGCAGGACATCCCCCATGCTCTTATTTATCATGCGTTTTACATAGGATAATATACAGCTTAAACATAACAACACAACTACAGCTACTACTAAAAACATTATCAAGCTCTGCAAAATATTGCGGAGCCATCCAGTAACACCCAGCCAGTCTGTAAGGCCATTTATGCCAAAGAAACCAACATCCTCTTTTACCTTTTGGGTATGCTCCATTAACTGCTGGATGTCTCGGTGTATGGATCGCGAAGGATCACTAAGGTCCATACAACACATCCCATCAAAGTCTTGACAGCCATGTCCATTAGCCAAAAGTAAAAAGTCTATGGCCATACGGTTTTGTAAGATCGCATGCTGCATACAGTCCATGCTATTCGCCAAGTCAGAAAGAGCCCTGGTGGTAAGATTAGCCTGTTTGACCACCCAACAAGAAAGACGATCCAGATTTCGATGGGCCCTGGCTGCCGAGGCTCCTGGGATGAATATAGATAGGAAAATAGTCTCCCACTTATTCAACAAATCCACTTCATCATTACATTGTGAAGAGATCATTTTTGTCGCCCGTCGCACCCTTTGCCCTTTATGAGTTGCATTTGGATGGGCATGGGGCAATGCTAAACTTAGTTTCCCAAAGGTGCAGGGTCCTCCCACAGGTCTGGAGGGGATTCCCTGCCATGCCCTATTGCCACAAATAAGAAAGTATCCAGGTGGTAACTGCCGCGGATAGGTGGTACCTGGGGCGGGGTTACTTAAACTTCGCTGAATTGAAGCGCACCATTGGTTCTGCCATTCGGACTGGTTACCATGTGGGAAGACATCTGTATTGACAGTGATATTACATGGCGTTCCTGACCCTTCATTACAATCATACTTAGAAGCATTAATATAAATACATGCCGTGGCATTCAGGGAATCTATCAGTTCAATCTCTTGCGGTTCGGGCCCAATAGGAAACTTGTCGTCCCAATTGTCATACTTGCTAAGCCATTCTGTAAAGCTGTTCTGTCTCTTACATAACTCTCGTTTGCATACCCGTGAGGCATTAAGTGACTCCTTTAATTCACTCCAGTCAGACTCATTGACTGGGACTCCTATTAGACAAGTTATAAAAGGCGCACTAGGCCTCGCCATACTGGCGCAAAAAGTAGTGGTATTAGCGGCTCGACCTAGAGTTACCCAAACGTTTTCTTGTGGGTCAAAGACGGTCCGTGCAAGGAAACCTAGGCTGGGTGGACACAGCATCAGCAGGCCCCATATCAGAGCTGTTACTAACTGGAGATTCTTCATTGCTGTTGTTGTCGGCTTTTGGCGATCGCCCGATGGCCGGCCTTGTCCACCGGGCTGGACCCCACTGTGATCCCGAGGGGGTAATAACACACATATATCCTCTTCCTATAAATTGTACCTCAACTGGGCCCTCCCATTTTCCCGTGCACGGATCTCGGTAGTAAACCTTCATTTCCTGGGGATTACTTCTGTTGGATGTTCCTGAATGTTTTTTGACTGGTACTTCTTCCGATTCCCCAAAAACACAGAGATAATTCAATACAAATAAAACCTTTAACACCCTCTCCTGAATGTCCCTGATGTCCTGGAATTTCTGTAGGTACCGTTTTAGAGTCTGGTTAGCCCTTTCCACAATGGCCTGACCAGTAGGTGAATGGGGAATACCTGTGGTATGACTGATACCCCACAATTGGTAAAACTTTCTTAATTTTTCACTTATATAAGCAGGCCCGTTATCTGTTTTCAGTTTGTTTGGCACTCCCATTACAGCAAAGCAGGCCGTCAAGTGACGGATTACATGGACCGCCTTTTCTCCTGCCTGGGGAGTTGCCCATATGAAGTGACTGAATGTGTCAATAGTGACATGAAGGTACTTCAAGCGGCCAAACTCCGGGACATGGGTAACATCCATTTGCCAGAGCTCACAAGGGCCTTGACCACGCGGATTTACCCCAATGCCCAACCCCGGTCCATGATGGCTGCACTCGGGGCAGGCGCGCACGATTCCCCTAGCCTCTTCCATTGTTACATTGAATTGACTTTTAAGGCCCTTAGCATTCTGGTGGAACATGTGATGGGCTTCCCTAGCCTTAACGAAATCACTAAGGGGCACAGCTGTGGCCACCAATTGATCAGCCCTGTGATTACCCTCGCCCAGACCTTGAGTCCACAGGTGACTCCTGATGTGTATCACAGCATACGGGCACAACCGTTGTTGCAAAGCGGTTTGCAACCTGCGTAAGAGCTCATTCAACCGTGGATTTTTGACATCCCAAACCCTCGCCCCCTCTATTCGCGTAACAATTCCAGCGACATATAAAGAGTCCGTGACCAGATTGAGCCGCTCATTTTGCCATCTAAGTACCGCCCAAACCACCGCAGCCAGTTCCAGCGTTTGTAGTGAGTCTCCTGCTTCTGCCTCTAGCAGGTGGTGATGCCATTCCACTCCTTCCATCCAGGCGATAGCTGCTCGTCGTGATTTCTTCCCTGCATCCGTGAAGGCGGTGACTGCGTCCGCTAATGGTACTTCACTTCTTTTGTGTGGCATAATCCACTCATTTCGGCTCACCCATTGTAGTTCCGGTGACTTTATAGAGTCTACTTTGATATCAGCAGCTGTTGATAATAGACTCGCTTGTAATTCTCCAGAATGCTGCAGGTACCATTCAAGCAGATCTCTTTTTATTGGAATTCTAATTACACCTGGTTCCATTCCCGTGATCTGCACCACTCGTGTTCTCCCTTTCATAATCAGTTCCGCTAACTTCTCTACTTTCTGCTGAATAGTTGTGTGTGGTTGCAACGATGTATACAACCATTCGAGAACACGGGTCTTCTCCCCCTTTTTCTTTTTGCACTGTGTCAGTGCACCAATGAGCTGCGTGGGGGTATTCAAAATGGTAAGATCAACAGGCAAAGTCGGATCGCGACGTGCTACCCACCGCTGAGTGATCTGTGCGGCAATATCCCATATCGTAGTTTTTTGCTCTGGTGTAAGAAACACAGGGCGGGCTGGGTCCACACCTTGCAGGAGGGGCCGGAGACGATTCAGAGCATCATTGTCAATGCCCACTATAGGGCGTAGCCATTGCAGATCACCAAGCAATTTTTGGGCGTCATTTAAGGTCCGAATTGCTGTATGAATCTCCAGCTTTTGTGGGCGAACCTGAGAGTCTGTGATTTGCCACCCTAGGTACTGCCAGGGTGGTTTCTGTTGTATTTTCTCCTGGGCGATCACCAGACCCCGTTCCTTTAATGTTTTGTCCAAAAACGTCAGCTGCGACATTGTAAAGGGAAGCTCTTGTGCAATCAGGATATCGTCCATGTAGTGATAGATTATCGCATCGGCCCAGGCGGATCGAACGGGTCGTAGGGCATCGTCCACGAATAGTTGACAGAGTGTGGGACTATTCTTCATACCTTGGGGAAGGACTACCCACTCAAAGCGCTGAGCGGGAGCCTCCTTGTTAATAGATGGCAGGGTAAAAGCAAAACGTTGACTATCCTGAGGATGCAAATGGATAGTATAGAAACAGTCCTTTAGATCTATAATGAGAAGATGCCACTTTTCTGGTAGCATGGCTGGGTTTGGCAGGCCAGGCTGCAGTGCCCCCATGGGCTGCATTTGTGCATTGACTGCACGAAGGTCATGCAGCAGCCTATTTTTACCTGACTTTTTCTTGATCACAAATATGGGGGTGTTCCAGGGGCTCGTTGACAACTGCAGATGTCCCTGTCGAAATTGTTCCTGTACCAGTTCATGTGCTGCCGACAGACTTTCCCTTTTCAGCGGCCACTGCTCGATCCACACCGGCCTGTCGGTTATCCACTGCAGTGGAATCGGGAATTTCCATGAAGCAGTGACCGCCTCTAAAAAGGCAGTTGTGTAGAAAGCACTACTCCCAATTGGTCCAGGACGTCTCTCCCGACTAATCCATTTACTCCCGGGGGTAGTGCCATGACCGTGACAGTGACAGTCGCAGAGCGGCCGTCTATTACCATCCGCACAGGGCGTTGACTACGACATACTGCCATGGCACCACCAACCCCCTCTACCCCACGGGAGGATGGTTGCATAGGCCACCGAGAAGGCCAGCGATTTTTATTGACTATTGTCAAATCCGCCCCCGTGTCCAGTAACATATCCATAGTTATCCGATCTTGTCCGTAAATCAGTGTAACAGCCGTTATGGGTCGACGATTCATAGCCATAGTCAACATAGCAAACCCTCCGGTAGAGCCGAAGCCTTCTTCTCCTCTATCCTTGATTGATATAGGCTTCATTTCCTTAGTGAGTTGTGGCAAGGGCACCAATTGGGCTATTCTACTTCCTGCCGGTATGTGGAGAGGCGGGAACATTGTTTGTGCTATAATCGAAATTTGTCCCTGAAAGTCAGCATCGATGACGCCAGGTAGTACACAAAGTCCTTTCAATCCGCTAGAAGAGCGACCGATGAGCAGGGCACCTTGTGGCTCGCCGTTTATTATTATCGGTCCACGCGTAGTTGTAGGGATTCGTTGCGGTCGACAGTCGATTAACGTCGTTGGAGCTTCTATTGCCAGGTCCAACCCGAGGCTCCCTCTTGTGGCTGGTTGGAGGGTACTGGCTGGTTGCAAGGGCACTGCTCTTGTGCTGGGGCCGCTACTGTTGTCGTCGCGCGGCGGCTCGGCGCGCTCGGGCGACCGTTTCCCGACCGACTGCAAGCAGCTGTGCTATGGGACGCGTTCCGACAGGAATCACACCATACATTGTTTGCTTGACAATGCCTTCGGATGTGTCCTTCTTGCCCACAACGGAAGCATTTATTTCCTCTAGCCGTCGGTTGCTGGGGAGGCTGCCGAGGTCGTTCAGTCGGCCGCAGGGGAGCCAGAGCTGCAAATGCCTGTTGCTGAGCCTGCACTAAATCCCTACCGACATCTCGAACAGCCTCTACTAACATAGCCTGTGCCCCTACAGGGATCCGAGACATCCGCTCTAGCATATCTTCAACTGACGCATCTGCAGGCAGGGTCAAAATAATTGCCCTGGTTGCAGAGTTTGTGTTTTCTAAAACACACTGCCTTAGCAAGGCAGCTTTCATCCAGCTAGGTATATTTGCCCTATCAATAGCAGCCGTGACCCTGTCTATGAAGGAGTTAAAAGACTCCTCTCTCCCCTGCTTGATTGACATATAGGATGGAGCAGAGGGAGCGGTCTTAACCGCCGCTATTGCTTCCCGGGCCAGTCGCATAGATTCCACACAAAGCTCCGGTCCCAAATACATTTGCATTTGGACTGTAACAAAGGGGCCAGTACCCATTAATTGTTCTACGGTAACAGCGTGCAGGGGATCTTGTGGGTCCCGCTGTACCTGCGCCGATTGCTCACACAATCGTTGCCAATGAGCCTGCCAAAGCAGCAGCTGTGATTGGGTCATAATCATTCGCATAATTACTTTGATATCTTCTGCACACAATACTGTAGCTCCCCAGATATAGTTTAACAGCTGCTTTGTGGGCTCACCGTGCAGCCCTGATTCATTAACCGTATTTCTTAACTGCGATAGCAACTTCCAATTTACTGGGGTATGTGTTCCCCGACAATTCCCTTGTTGGTCCTGATCAAACAACACTGGGAATGCACAATCTCCCTGTGTCAATTTTTCCGCTACGTCATAATTCCCCGCTTCAGCTGCATCCCTTGCAATCGACCCCCAATCTACTCTTTGGACAGCGGGCCGTTTCTTCTTTACCGCCGGCCCTACTTCTCCTTTATCAGAGTATAGGGGCGGGCTCCCTTCCTTTTTCTTTTCTTCTCCTTTTTTCACATCTGTAGCGACTGATAACCCAGCCGCCTCGGAGGATGGCTGTGTTATCAACTCAGCGGGCGGTGCTGAGGGTTCACATCACAGACGGGACTTTAATTCATCAGCCTGGGGCCGTTGGCGAACCGCCACCGGCTTCCAGCAAGGCAGCTCTGCCCGATCATTCCCAAATAGTAAATCATTTACTGGCGGTGGGCCGGTTGTTGGCTTCTGCAACCCCCCTTCTAGCCGCCGTACCACCATAGCAGCCAGATCTTTTTCTTTATGATATCGTTTAATAGCATTGATGACCTCATGCCATGGTCTAATCAACTTCTTAGCTCCCTTATCATTATCTATTACTCTGTCCCATAACCAATCTCCTAAATTCCTCCACTCATCCACCTCAAACAGTAAATCAGGGTCTCGAAACCATCCTTGCGAACGTCCCAACGAAACCAAGCCTGCTAAATTTTTGATAACATTTTTATCTACTCCCCGCTTCTCTAAAAAGCGCTGCAATAACTCTAGGGCCACTTCAAGATCCATTCTTTTCCTTTTCTAAAACTCTGTAAATACCTTATCCTGATGCCTTCTCCCTTTCCTCAGCACCAGGTTGCAGCTCTATCTTCGGCGGCCCCCGCGGACGGCGAACTTCAATCGGTTCAGGCTTCAAGACTACTTCGGCAAGCAGTCTTTGCCCCTCGGTCGCTGCTCCCGAGACTTCTCCGCGTCCACCACCCCGAGTGGTCGAAGGTTACCCCGTCAGGGGTCCCTGTTCGGGCGCCACTTTTTGGGTGGTGGAGGAATACGCTGAGTTAAGACATCTCAATATGAGTGATAAGCAGTATTCACTTTATTGCCCGAGACAGCGCACATTTATATAGTTACAGCTTGAGCATCCCAACGTGTCAGTCGGTGATTGGTTGCTAACGGTATTTGATTGTTTATTAGAAAGATAACTTCAGTCTGGCCAGCCCAGATTACGATCGATAAGCAAGCAGCTTCTTCATTCTTCCTGCCTTATCCCCTCAAAGTTGTTTACGAAACTAGCCAACGACAGAGTGTCCTTGCCTTACCAGCACCTCCTCAGCACTTCTCTCCTGAGGCCTAATCTCCCAGAAGCCCCTGCTTGCTCAGTTGCAGGCCTGAACCAAAGTCAGTAGAACCATACTCATGTCCACGCTCTCGTAGCCAATCCCCAACACCTACCGAGACCGCCGCTAGGGTCCAAAACTCTGGCGAAGGCTCTTGGGACGCTAGACGCCTTGCTAGGCCCAAGTGCACAACAAGTTGAGGTTTGGATCCTAGAGGCCGAGCTGTCAGAGAAATGCCGGTGCTGGTGGTCCCGATCACCGACCCCATGTGTGGTGCAAAATCCCAAGCTGCAGGTGTGGAGGAAGATTTGACGCGGCGCCGGGCGCCTTCGCCCCGGGCCTGCTCTAAGGACCTACAAGTTCATCGTCGGCCCTAAATCCAGAGGCAGTATCTCGTGACCTACCGAGACCGCCTCTAAAGTCCAAAACTCTGGCGAAGGCTCTCGGGACGCTGGACAGCCCGCTAGACGCAAGGGCCCCACAAGTGGAGGTTTGAATCCCAGAGGCTGAGCTGTCAGATAAATACAGGTGCTGGTGATCACGTTTCCGGACGCCATCTGTTTTGCAAAATCCCAAGCGGCAGCTCTTGTGGAAGTTCTGACGTGGCGCCGGGCGCCTTCGCCCCAGGCCTGCTCTCAGGAACTACAAGCTCCCCCTGGGCACCAAATACAGAGGCTATATCTCATGACCTACCGAGACGGCCGCTAGGGTCCAAAACTCTGGCGAAGGCTCTTGGGACGCTGGACGCCCTGCTAGGCCCAAGTGCACCACAAGTGGAGGTTTGGATCCCAGAGGCCGAGCTGTCAGAGAAATGCCGGTGCTGGTGGTCTCGATCACCGACCCCATGTGTGGTGCAAAATCCCAAGCGGCAGGTGTGGGGGAAGATGTGACGCGGCGCCGGGTGCCTTCGCCCTGGGCCTGCTCTCAGGACCTACAAGTTCATCGTCGGCCCTAAATCCAAAGGCAATATCTCTTGACCTACCGAGACCGCCGCTAGGGTCCAAAACTCTGGCGAAGGCTCTTGGGACGCTGGACGCCTTGCTAGGCCCAAGTGCACAACAAGTTGAGGTTTGGATCCCAGAGTCCGAGCTGTCAGAGAAATGCCTTTGCTGGTGGTCACGATCACCGACCCCATCTGTGGTGCAAAATCCCAAGCGGCAGGTGGGGAGGAAGATTTGACGCGTCGCCGGTTGCCTTCGCCCCGGGCCTGCTCTCAGGACCTACAAGTTCATCGTCGGCCCTAAATCCAGAGGCAATATCTCGTGACCTACCGAGACCGCCTCTAAAGTCCAAAACTCTGGCGAAGGCTCTCGGGACGCTGGACACCCCGCTAGACGCAAGGGTCCCACAAGTGGAGGTTTGAATCCCAGAGGCTGAGCTGTCAGATAAATACAGGTGCTGGTGATCACGTTTCTGGACCCCATCTTTGGTGCAAAATCCCAAGCGCCAACTCTTGGAGAAGTTCTGACGCGGCGCCGGGCGCCTTTGCCCCAGGCCTGATCTCAGGATCTACAAGCTCCCCCTGGGCACCAAATACAGAGGCAATATCTCAGGACCTACCGAGACCGCCGCTAGGGTCTAATACTCTGGCGAATTCTCCCGGGAAGCTGGACGCCCTGCTAGACGCAAGGGCCCCATAAGTGAAGGTTTGAATCCCAGAGGCTGAGCTGTCAGATAAATACAGGTGCTGGTGATCACGTTTCCCAAGCCCATCTGTGGTGCAAAATCCCAAGTGGCAGCTTTTCTGGAAGTCATGACACGGCTCCGGGCGCCTTCGCCCTGGGCCTGCTCTCAGGACCTACCAGCTCCCCCTGGGCACTAAATACAGAGGCTATATCTCGGGACCTACCGAGACCGCCTCTAAAGTCCAAAACTCGGGCGAAGGCCCTTGGGACGCTGGACGCCCTGCTAGGCCCAAGTGCACCACAAGTGGAGGTTTGAATCCCAAAGCCTGAGCTGTCAGATAAATACAGGTGCTGGTGATCACGTTTCCAGACCCCATCTGTGGTGCAAAATCCCAAGCGGCAGCTTTTGTGCACGTTCTGATGTGGCGCCGGGCGCCTTCGCCCCGAGGCTGCTCTCAGGACCTACAAGTTCATCCTGGGCACTAAATACAGAGGCTATATCTTGGGACCTACCGAGACCGCCGCTAAAGTCCAAAACTCTGGCGAAGGCTCTCGGGACGCTGGACACCCCGCTAGACGCAAGGGCCCCACAAGTGGAGGTTTGGATCCCAGAGGCTGAGCTGTCAGATAAATGCCTTTGCTGGTGGTCACGATCACCGACACCTTGTGTGGTGCAAAATCCCAAGCGGCAGGTGTGGAGGAAGATTTAACGCGGCGCCAGGCGCCTTCGCCCCGGGCCTGCTCTCAGGACCTACAAGTTCATCATCGGCCCTAAATCCAGAGGCAATATCTCGTGACCTACCGAGACCGCCTCTAAAGTCCAAAACTCTGGCGAAGGCTCTCGGGACGCTGGACAGCCCGCTAGACGCAAGGGCCCCACAAGTGGAGGTTTGAATCCCAGAGGCTGAGCTGTCAGATAAATACAGGTGCTGGTGATCACGTTTCCGGACGCCATCTGTTTTGCAAAATCCCAAGCGGCAGCTCTTGTGGAAGTTCTGACGTGGCGCCGGGCGCCTTCGCCCCAGGCCTGCTCTCAGGAACTACAAGCTCCCCCTAGGCACCAAATACAGAGGCTATATCTCGTGACCTACCGAGACCGCCGCTAGGGTCCAAAACTCTGGCGAAGGCTCTTGGGACGCTGGACGCCCTACTAGGCCCAAGTGCACCACAAGTGGAGGTTTGGATCCCAGAGGCCGAGCTGTCAGAGAAATGCCGGTGCTGGTGGTCTCGATCACCGACCCCATGTGTGGTGCAAAATCCCAAGCGGCAGGTGTGGGGGAAGATGTGACGCGGCACCGGGTGCCTTCGCCCTGGGCCTGCTCTCAGGACCTACAAGTTCATCGTCGGCCCTAAATCCAAAGGCAATATCTCTTGACCTACCGAGACCGCCGCTAGGGTCCAAAACTCTGGCGAAGGCTCTCGGGACGCTGGACATCCCGCTAGACGCAAGGGCCCCACAAGTGGAGGTTTGGATCCCAGAGGCCAAGCTGTCAGAGAAATGCCTTTGCTGGTGGTCACGATCACCGACACCATGTGTGGTGCAAAATCCCAAGCGGCAGGTGTGGAGGAAAATTTGACGCGGCACCGGGCGCCTTCGCCCCAGGCCTGCACTCAGGACCTACAAGTTCATCGTCGGCCCTAAATCCAGAGGCAATATCTCTTGACCTACCGAGACCGCTGCTAGGGTCTAATATTCTGGCGAATTCTCCCGGGAAGCTGGACACCCCGCTAGACACAAGGGTCCCACAAGTGGAGGTTTGAATCCCAGAGGCTGAGCTGTCAGATAAATACAGGTGCTGGTGATCACGTTTCTGGACCCCATCTTTGGTGCAAAATCCCAAGCGCCAACTCTTGGAGAAGTTCTGACGCGGCGCCGGGCGCCTTTGCCCCAGGCCTGATCTCAGGACCTACAAGTTCCCCCTGGGCACTAAATGCAGATGCTATATCTCAGGACCTACCGAGACCGCCGCTAGGGTCCAAAACTCTGGCGAATTCTCGCGGGAAGCTGGACAGCCCGCTAGACACAAGGGCCCCACAATCGGAGGTTTGAATCCCAGAGGCTGAGCTGTCAGATAAATACAGGTGCTGATGATCACGTTTCCCAACCCCATCTGTGGTGCAAAATCCCAAGTGGCAGCTTTTGTGGAAATCGTGAGGCGGCTTCGGGCGCCTTCGCCCTGGGCCTGCTCTCAGGACCTACAGGTTCCCCCTGGGCACTAAATACAGAGGCTATATCTCGGGACCTACCGAGACCGCCGCTAGGGTCCAAAACTCTGGCGAAGGCTTTTGGGACGCTGGATGCCCTGCTAGGCCCAAGTGCACCACAAGTGGAGGTTTGAATTCCAGAGGCCGAGCTGTCAGAGAAATGCCAGTGCTGGTGATCAGGTTTCTGGACCACATCTTTGGTGCAAAATCCCAAGTGGCAGGTGTGGGGTAAGATTTGACGCAGCGCCGGGCACCTTCGCCTCGGGCCTGCTCTCAGGACCTACAAGTTCATCCTGGGCCCTAAATCCAGAGGCAATATCTCGTGAACTACCGAGACCGCCGCTAGGGTCCCAAATTCTGGCGAAGGCTCTCGGGAAGCTGGACACCTTGTTAGATCCAAGTGCACCACAAGTGGAGGTTTGGATCCCAGCGGCTGAGCTGTCAGATAAATACAGGTGCTGGTGATGAGGTGTCCCGAACCCATCTGTGGTGCAAAATCCCAAGCGGGAGGTGCGGGGAAATTTTGACGCGGCCAAGGGTGCCTTCGCCCCGGGCCTGCTCTCAGGACCTACAAGTTCACCCTGGGCACCAAATTCAGAGGCAATATCTATGGACTGATCGAGACGGCCGATAGGGTCCAAAATTCTGGCGAAGGCTCTTGGGAAGCTGGACGCCATGCTAGGTGCAGCGGTCCCAAAAGTACAGGTCTGGATCCCAGGGGCCAAGCTGTCACAGCAATGCCGGTGCTGGCGGTCCCGATCACCGACCCCATGTGTGGTGCGAAATCCAAATCGTCAGCTCTTGGGGAAATTTTGTCACGGCTCCGGGCGCCTTCGCCCTGGGCCTCCGCTCAGGACCTACAAGTTCATCCTGGGCCCTAAATCCAGAGGCAATATCTCGTGAACTACCGAGACCGCCGCTAGGGTCCCAAATTCTGGCGAAGGCTCTCGGGAAGCTGGACACCTCGGTAGATGCAAGGGCCCCACAAGCGGAGGTTTGGATCCCAGTGGCGGAGCTGTCAGATAAATACAGGTGCTGGTGATCAGGTGTCCCGACCCCATCTGTGGTGCACAATCCCAAGCGGCAGCTGTTGTGGAAGTTTTGACGCGGCGCCGGGCGCCTTCGCCCCGGGCTTGCGCTCAGGACCTAGAAGTTCACCCTGGGCACCAAATTCAGAGGCAGTATCTATGGACTGACCGAGACGGCCGATAGGGTCCCAAATTCTGGCGAAGGCTCTCGGGAAGCTGGACACCTCAATAGACGCAAGGGCCCCACAAGCGGAGGTTTGGATCCCAGCGGCGGAGCTGTCAGATAAATTCAGGTGCTGGTGATCAGGTTTCTGGACCCCATCTTTGGTGCAAAATCCCAAGCGGCAGCTCTTGTGGAAGGTGTGACGCAGCGCCGGGCACCTTCGCCTCGGGCCTGGTCTCAGGACCTACAAGTTCATCCTGGCCCCTAAATCCAGAGACAATATCTCGTGTCCTACCGAGGCCACCGCTAGGACCCCAAATTCTGGCGAAGGCTCTCGGGAAGCTGGACACCTCGCTAGACGCAAGGGCCCCACAAGCGGAGGTTTGGATCCCAGCGGCGGAGCTGTCAGATAAATACAGGTGCTGGTGATCAGGTGTCCCGACCCCATCTGTGGTGCAAAATCCCAAGCGGCAGCTCTTCTGGAAGGTGTGACGCAGCGCGGGGTGCCTTCGCCCCGGGTCTGCTCTCAGAACCTACAAGTTCATCCTGGTCCCTAAATCCAGAGGCAATATCTCGTGACCTACCAAGGCCACTGCTAGGGTCGAAAATTCTGGCGAAGGCTCTTGGGAAGCTGGACACCTCGCTAGACGCAAGGGCCCCACAAGTGCAGGTTTGGATCCCAGCGGCGGAGCTGTCAGATAAATACAGGTGCTGGTGATCAGGTGTCCCGACCCCATCTGTGGTGCAAAATCCCAAGCGGCAGCTCTTGTGGAAGTTTTGACGCGACGCAGGGCGCCTTCGCCCCGGGCCTGCTCTCAGGACCTACAAGTTCATCCTGGGCCCTAAATCCAGAGGCAATATCTCGTGACCTACCGAGGCCACCGCTAGGGTCCACAATTCTGGCGAAGGCTCTCGGGAAGCTGGACACCTCGCTAGACGCAAGGCCCCACAAGTGGAGATTTGGATCCCAGCGGCGGAGCTGTCAGATTAATACAGGTGCTGGTGATCAGGTGTCCCGACCCCATCTGTGGTGCAAAATCCCAAGCGGCAGGTGTGGGGAAATTTTGACGCGGCCACGGGTGCCTTCGCCCCGGGCCTGCGCTCAGGACCTACAAGTTCACCCTGGGCACCAAATTCAGAGGCAATATCTATGGACTGATCGAGACGGCCGATAGGGTCCCAAATTCTGGCGAAGGCTCTCGGGAAGCTGGACACCTCAATAGACGCAAGGGCCCCACAAGCGGAGGTTTGGATCCCAGCGGCGGAGCTGTCAGATAAATTCAGGTGCTGGTGATCAGGTTTCTGGACCCCATCTTTGGTGCAAACTCCCAAGCGGCAGCTCTTGTGGAAGGTGTGACGCAGCGCCGGGCACCTTCGCCTCGGGCCTGGTCTCAGGACCTACAAGTTCATCCTGGCCCCTAAATCCAGAGACAATATCTCGTGTCCTACCGAAGCCACCGCTAGAACCCCAAATTCTGGTGAAGGCTCTCGGAAAGCTGGACACCTCGCTAGACGCAAGGGCCCCACAAGCGGAGGTTTGGATCCCAGCGGCGGAGCTGTCAGATAAATACAGGTGCTGGTGATCAGGTGTCCCGACCCCATCTGTGGTGCAAAATCCCAAGCGGCAGCTCTTGTGGAAGGTGTGACGCAGCGCGGGGTGCCTTCGCCCTGGGTCTGCTCTCAGAACCTACAAGTTCATCCTGGTCCCTAAATCCAGAGGCAATATCTCGTGACCTACCAAGGCCACTGCTAGGGTCCACAATTCTGGCGAAGGCTCTCGGGAAGCTGGACACCTCGCTAGACGCAAGGCCCCACAAGTGGAGATTTGGATCCCAGCGGCGGAGCTATCAGATTAATACAGGTGCTGGTGATCAGGTGTCCCGACCCCATCATGGTGCAAAAATCCCAAGCGGCAGGTGTGGGGAAATTTTGACGCGGCCACGGGTGCCTTCGCCCCGGGCCTGCACTCAGGACCTACAAGTTCACCCTGGGCACCAAATTCAGAGGCAATATCTATGGACTGATCGAGACGGCCGATACGGTCCCAAATTCTGGCGAAGGCTCTCGGGAAGCTGGACACCTCGCTAGACGCAAGGGCCCCACAAGTGCAGGTTTGGATCCCAGCTGCGGAGCTGTCAGATAAATACAGGTGCTGGTGATCAGGTGTCCCGACCCCATCTGTGGTGCAAAATCCCAAGCGGCAGCTCTTGTGGAAGGTGTGACGCAGCGCGGGGTGCCTTCGCCCCGGGTCTGCTCTCAGAACCTACAAGTTCATCCTGGTCCCTAAATCCAGAGGCAATATCTCATGACCTACCAAGGCCACTGCTAGGGTCCAAAATTCTGGCGAAGGCTCTCGGGAAGCTGGACACCTCGCTAGACGCAAGGGCCCCACAAGTGCAGGTTTGGATCCCAGCGGCGGAGCTGTCAGATAAATACAGGTGCTGGTGATCAGGTGTCCCGACCCCATCTGTGGTGCAAAATCCCAAGCGGCAGGTGTGGGGAAATTTTGACGCGGCCACGGGTGCCTTCGCCCCGGGCCTGCGCTCAGGACCTACAAGTTCACCCTGGGCACCAAATTCAGAGGCAATATCTATGGACTGATCGAGACGGCCGATAGCGTCCAAAATTCTGGCGAAGCCTCTCGGGTAGCCGGACGCCCTGCTAGGTGCAATTGTACCAAAATTACAGGTCTGGATCCCAGAGGCCAAGCTGTCACAGAAATGCCGGTGCTGGCGGTCCCGATCACCGACCCCATGTGTGGTGCGAAATCCAAAGCGGCAGCTCTTGGGGAAATTTAGACGCGGCGCCGGGCGCCTTCGCCCTGGGCCTCCGCTCAGGACCTACAAGTTCACGCTGGGCACCAAATTCAGAGGCAATATCTATGGACTGACCGAGACGGCCGCTAGGGTCCCAAATTCTGGTGAAGGCTCTCGGGAAGCTGGACACCTCGCTAGACGCAAGGGCCCCACAAGTTCAGGTTTGGATCCCAGCGGCAGAGCTGTCAGATAAATACAGGTGCTGGTGATCAGGTGTCCCGACCCCATCTGTGGTGCAAAATCCCAAGCGGCAGCTCTTGTGGAAGGTGTGAGGCAGCGCGGGGCGCCTTCGCCCGGGGCCTGCTCTCAGAACCTACAAGTTCATCCTGGCCCCTAAATCCAGAGGCAATATCTCGTGACCTACTGAGGCCACCGCTAGGGTCCACAATTCTGGCGAAGGCTCTCGGGAAGCTGGACACCTCGCTAGACGCAAGGCCCCACAAGTGGAGATTTGGATCCCAGCTGCGGAGCTGTCAGATAAATACAGGTGCTGGTGATCAGGTGTCCCGACCCCATCTGTGGTGCAAAATCCCAAGCGGCAGCTCTTGTGGAAGGTGTGACGCAGCGCGGGGTGCCTTCGCCCCGGGTCTGCTCTCAGAACCTACAAGTTCATCCTGGTCCCTAAATCCAGAGGCAATATCTCATGACCTACCAAGGCCACTGCTAGGGTCCAAAATTCTGGCGAAGGCTCTCGGGAAGCTGGACACCTCGCTAGACGCAAGGGCCCCACAAGTGCAGGTTTGGATCCCAGCGGCGGAGCTGTCAGATAAATACAGGTGCTGGTGATCAGGTGTCCCGACCCCATCTGTGGTGCAAAATCCCAAGCGGCAGGTGTGGGGAAATTTTGACGCCGCCACGGGTGCCTTCGCCCCAGGCCTGCACTCAGGACCTACAAGTTCACCCTGGGCACCAAATTCAGAGGCAATATCTATGGATTGATCGAGACGGCCGATAGGGTCCAAAATTCTGGCGAAGCCTCTTGGGAAGCCGGACGCCCTGCTAGGTGCAATTGTCCTAAAATTACAGGTCTGGATCCCAGAGGCCAAGCTGTCACAGAAATGCCGGTGCTGGCGGACCCGATCCTGGGCCCTAAATCCAGAGGCAATATCTCGTGACCTATGGAGGCTGCCGCTAGGGTCCCAAATTCTGGCGAAGGCTCTCGGGAAGCTGGACACCTCGCTAGACGCAAGGGCCCCACAAGTGCTGGTTTGGATCCCAGAGGCGGAGCTGTCAGATAAATACAGGTGCTGGTGATCAGGTGTCCCGACCCCATCTGTGGTGCAAAATCCCAAGCGGCAGCTCTTGTGGAAGGTGTGACGCAGCGCGGGGCGCCTTCGCCCGGGGCCTGCTCTCAGAACCTACAAGTTCATCCTGGGCCCTAAATCCAGAGGCAATATCTCGTGACCTATGGAGGCTGCCGCTAGGGTCCCAAATTCTGGCGAAGGCTCTCGGGAAGCTGGACACCTCAATAGACGCAAGGGCCCCACAAGTGCTGGTTTGGATCCCAGAGGCGGAGCTGTCAGATAAATACAGGTGCTGGTGATCAGGTGTCCCGACCCCATCTGTGGTGCAAAATCCCAAGCGGCAGCTCTTGTGGAAGTTTTGACGCGGCGCCGGGCGCCTTCGCCCCGGGCCTGCTCTCAGGACTAGAAGTTCATCCTGGCCCCTAAATCCAGAGGCAATATCTCGTGACCTACCGAGGCCACCGCTAGGGTCCACAATTCTGGCGAAGGCTCTCGGGAAGCTGGACACCTCGCTAGACGCAAGGCCCCACAAGTGGAGATTTGGATCCCAGCGGCGGAGCTGTCAGATTAATACAGGTGCTGGTGATCAGGTGTCCCGACCCCATCTGTGGTGCAAAATCCCAAGCGGCAGGTGTGGGGAAATTTTGACGCGGCCACGGGTGCCTTCGCCCCGGGCCTGCGCTCAGGACCTACAAGTTCACCCTGGGCACCAAATTCAGAGGCAATATCTATGGACTGATCGAGACGGCCGATAGCGTCCAAAATTCTGGCGAATGTTCTCGGGAAGCTGGACACCTTGCTAGACGCAAGGGCCCCACAAGTGAAGGTTTGGATCCCACCGGCTGAGCAATCAGATAAAGACAGGTTCTGGTGATCGGGCTTCCCGATCCCATCTGTGGTGCAAAATCCCAAGCGGCAGCTCTTGTGGAAGGTGTGACGCAGCGCGGGGCGCCTTCGCCCGGGGTCTGCTCTCAGAACCTACAAGTTCATCCTGGGCCCTAAATCCAGAGGCAATATCTCGTGACCAACCAAGGCCACTGCTAGGGTCCCAAAATCTGGCGAAGGCTCTAGGGAAGCTGGACACCTCGTTAGACCCAAGAGCCCCACAAGTGCAGGTTTGGATCCTAGCGGCTGAGCTGTCAGATTAATACAGGTGCTGGTGATCAGGTGTCCCGACCTCATCTGTGGTGCAAAATCCTAAGCGGCAGGTGTGGGGAAATTTTGACGCGGCCACGGGTGCCTTCGCCCCGGCCCTGCGCTCAGGACCTACAAGTTCACCCTGGGCACCAAATTCAGAGGCAATATCTATGGACTGATCGAGACGACCGATAGGGTCCCAAATTCTGGCGAAGGCTCTTGGGAAGCTGGACACCTCGCTAGACGCAAGGGCCCTACAAGTGCAGGTTTGGATCCCAGCGGCGAAGCTGTACATAAATACAGGTGCTGGTGATCAGGTGTCCCGACCCAATCTGTGGTGCAAAATCCCAAGCGGCAGCTCTTGTGGAAGGTGTGACGCAGCGTGGGGCGCCTTCGCCCGGGGCCTGCTCTCAGAACCTACAAGTTCATCCTGGGCCCTAAATCCAGAGGCAATATCTCGTGACCTATGGAGGCTGCCGCTAGCGTCCCAAATTCTGGCGAAGGCTCTCGGGAAGCTGGACACCTCGCTAGACGCAAGGGCCCCACAAGTGCAGGTTTGGATCCCAGAGGCGGAGCTGTCAGATAAATACAGGTGCTGGTGATCAGGTGTCCCGACCCCATCTGTGGTGCAAAATCCCAAGCGGCAGCTCTTGTGGAAGGTGTGAGGCAGCGCGGGGCGCCTTCGCCCGGGGCCTGCTCTCAGAACCTACAAGTTCATCGTGGCCCCTAAATCCAGAGGCAATATCTCGTGACCTACTGAGGCCACCGCTAGGGTCCACAATTCTGGCGAAGGCTCTCGGGAAGCTGGACACCTCGTTAGACGCAAGGGCCCCACAAGTGCAGGTTTGGATCCCAGCGGCTGAGCTGTCAGATAAATACAGGTGCTGGTGATCAGGTGTCCCGACCCCATCTGTGGTGCAAAATCCCAAGCGGCAGGTGTGGGGAAATTTTGACGCGGCCACGGGTGCCTTCGCCCCAGGCCTGCACTCAGGACCTACAAGTTCACCCTGGGCACCAAATTCAGAGGCAATATCTATGGACTGATCGAGACGGCCGATAGGGTCCAAAATTCTGGCGAAGCCTCTTGGGAAGCCGGACGCCCTGCTAGGTGCAATTGTCCTAAAATTACAGGTCTGGATCCCAGAGGCCAAGCTGTCACAGAAATGCCGGTGCTGGCGGACCCGATCCTGGGCCCTAAATCCAGAGGCAATATCTCGTGACCTATGGAGGCTGCCGCTAGGGTCCCAAATTCTGGCGAAGGCTCTCGGGAAGCTGGACACCTCGCTAGACGCAAGGGCCCCACAAGTGCTGGTTTGGATCCCAGAGGCGGAGCTGTCAGATACATACAGGTGCTGGTGATCAGGTGTCCCGACCCCATCTGTGGTGCAAAATCCCAAGCGGCAGCTCTTGTGGAAGTTTTGACGCGGCGCCGGGCGCCTTCGCCCCGGGCCTGCTCTCAGGACTAGAAGTTCATCCTGGCCCCTAAATCCAGAGGCAATATCTCGTGACCTACCGAGGCCACCGCTAGGGTCCACAATTCTGGCGAAGGCTCTCGGGAAGCTGGACACCTCGCTAGACGCAAGGCCCCACAAGTGGAGATTGGAATCCCAGAGGCTGACCTGTCAGATTAATACAGGTGCTGGTGATCAGGTGTCTCGACCCCATCTGTGGTGCAAAATCCCAAGCGGCAGGTGTGGGGAAATTTTGACGCGGCCACGAGTGCCTTCGCCCCAGGCCTGCGCTCAGGACCTACAAGTTCACCCTGGGCACCAAATTCAGAGGCAATATCTATGGACTGATCGAGACGGCCGATAGGGTCCCAAATTCTGGCGAATGTTCTCGGGAAGCTGGACACCTTGCTAGACGCAAGGGCCCCACAAGTGAAGGTTTGGATCCCACCGGCTGAGCAATCAGATAAAGACAGGTTCTGGTGATCGTGCTTCCCGATCCCATCTGTGGTGCAAAATCCCAAGCGGCAGCTCTTGTGGAAGGTGTGACGCAGCGCGGGGCGCCTTCGCCCGGGGTCTGCTCTCAGAACCTACAAGTTCATCCTGGCCCTAAATCCAGAGGCAATATCTCGTGACCAACCAAGGCCACTGCTAGGGTCCCAAAATCTGGCGAAGGCTCTCGGGAAGCTGGACACCTCGTTAGACCCAAGAGCCCCACAAGTGCAGGTTTGGATCCCAGCGGCTGAGCTGTCAGATAAATACAGGTGCTGGTGATCAGGTGTCCCGACCTCATCTGTGGTGCAAAATCCTAAGCGGCAGGTGTGGGGAAATTTTGACGCGGCCACGGGTGCCTTCGCCCCGGCCCTGCGCTCAGGACCTACAAGTTCACCCTGGGCACCAAATTCAGAGGCAATATCTATGGACTGACCGAGACGGCCGATAGGGTCCCAAATTCTGGTGAAGGCTCTCGGGAAGCTGGACACCTCGCTAGACGCAAGGGCCCCACAAGTGCAGGTTTGGATCCCAGCGGCCTAGCTGTCAGATAAATACAGGTGCTGGTGATCAGGTGTCCCGACCCCATCTGTGGTGCAAAATCCCAAGCGGCAGCTCTTGTGGAAGTTTTGACGCGACGCAGGGCGCCTTCGCCCCGGGCCTGCTCTCAGGACCTAGAAGTTCATCCTGGGCCCTAAATCCAGAGGCAATATCTCGTGACCTACCGAGGCCACCGCTAGGGTCCACAATTCTGGCGAAGGCTCTCGGGAAGCTGGACACCTCGCTAGACGCAAGGCCCCACAAGTGGAGATTGGAATCCCAGAGGCTGACCTGTCAGATTAATACAGGTGCTGGTGATCAGGTGTCCCGACCCCATCTGTGGTGCAAAATCCCAAGCGGCAGGTGTGGGGAAATTTTGACGCGGCCACGGGTGCCTTCGCCCCGGCCCTGCGCTCAGGACCTACAAGTTCACCCTGGGCACCAAATTCAGAGGCAATATCTATGGACTGATCGAGACGACCGATAGGGTCCCAAATTCTGGCGAAGGCTCTTGGGAAGCTGGACACCTCGCTAGACGCAAGGGCCCTACAAGTGCAGGTTTGGATCCCAGCGGCGAAGCCGTAGATAAATACAGGTGCTGGTGATCAGGTGTCCCGACCCAATCTGTGGTGCAAAATCCCAAGCGGCAGCTCTTGTGGAAGGTGTGACGCAGCGCGGGGCGCCTTCGCCCGGGGCCTGCTCTCAGAACCTACAAGTTCATCCTGGGCCCTAAATCCAGAGGCAATATCTCGTGACCTATGGAGTCTGCCGCTAGGGTCCCAAATTCTGGCGAAGGCTCTCGGGAAGCTGGACACCTCGCTAGACGCAAGGGCCCCACAAGTGCTGGTTTGGATCCC
Organism: Tinamus guttatus; assembly: GCF_059628265.1. Classification (NCBI taxonomy): domain Eukaryota; kingdom Metazoa; phylum Chordata; class Aves; order Tinamiformes; family Tinamidae; genus Tinamus; species Tinamus guttatus. The sequence goes on from NW_028288949.1 coordinate 449,707, forward strand.
AGAGGCGGAGCTGTCAGATAAATACAGGTGCTGGTGATCAGGTGTCCCGACCCCATCTGTGGTGCAAAATCCCAAGCGGCAGCTCTTGTGGAAGGTGTGACGCAGCGCGGGGCGCCTTCGCCCGGGGCCTGCTCTCAGAACCTACAAGTTCATCCTGGCCCCTAAATCCAGAGGCAATATCTCGTGACCTACCGAGGCCACCGCTAGGGTCCACAATTCTGGCGAAGGCTCTCGGGAAGCTGGACACCTCGTTAGACGCAAGGGCCCCACAAGTGCAGGTTTGGATCCCAGCGGCGGAGCTGTCAGATAAATACAGGTGCTGATGATCAGGTGTCCCGACCCCATCTGTGGTGCAAAATCCCAAGCGGCAGGTGTGGGGAAATTTTGACGCCGCCACGGGTGCCTTCGCCCCAGGCCTGCACTCAGGACCTACAAGTTCACCCTGGGCACCAAATTCAGAGGCAATATCTATGGACTGATCGAGACGGCCGATAGGGTCCAAAATTCTGGCGAAGGCTCTTGGGAAGCCGGACGCCCTGCTAGGTGCAATTGTCCTAAAATTACAGGTCTGGATCCCAGAGGCCAAGCTGTCACAGAAATGCCGGTGCTGGCGGACCCAATCCTGGGCCCTAAATCCAGAGGCAATATCTCGTGACCTATGGAGGCTGCCGCTAGGGTCCCAAATTCTGGCGAAGGCTCTCGGGAAGCTGGACACCTCGCTAGACGCAAGGGCCCCACAAGTGCTGGTTTGGATCCCAGAGGCGGAGCTGTCAGATAAATACAGGTGCTGGTGATCAGGTGTCCCGACCCCATCTGTGGTGCAAAATCCCAAGCGGCAGCTCTTGTGGAAGGTGTGACGCAGCGCGGGGCGCCTTCGCCCGGGGCCTGCTCTCAGAACCTACAAGTTCATCCTGGGCCCTAAATCCAGAGGCAATATCTCGTGACCTATGGAGGCTGCCGCTAGGGTCCCAAATTCTGGCGAAGGCTCTCGGGAAGCTGGACACCTCGCTAGACGCAAGGGCCCCACAAGTGCTGGTTTGGGTCCCAGAGGCGGAGCTGTCAGATAAATACAGGTGCTGGTGATCAGGTGTCCCGACCCCATCTGTGGTGCAAAATCCCAAGCGGCAGCTCTTGTGGAAGTTTTGACGCGGCGCCGGGCGCCTTCGCCCCGGGCCTGCTCTCAGGACTAGAAGTTCATCCTGGCCCCTAAATCCAGAGGCAATATCTCGTGACCTACCGAGGCCACCGCTAGGGTCCACAATTCTGGCGAAGGCTCTCGGGAAGCTGGACACCTCGCTAGACGCAAGGCCCCACAAGTGGAGATTTGGATCCCAGCGGCGGAGCTGTCAGATTAATACAGGTGCTGGTGATCAGGTGTCCCGACCCCATCTGTGGTGCAAAATCCCAAGCGGCAGGTGTGGGGAAATTTTGACGCGGCCACGGGTGCCTTCGCCCCGGGCCTGCGCTCAGGACCTACAAGTTCACCCTGGGCACCAAATTCAGAGGCAATATCTATGGACTGATCGAGACGGCCGATAGGGTCCAAAATTCTGGCGAAGGCTCTTGGGAAGCTGGACGCCCTGCTAGGTGCAGCGGTCCCAAAAGTACAGGTCTGGATCCCAGAGGCCAAGCTGTCACAGAAATGCCGGTGCTGGCGGTCCTGATCACCGACCCCATGTGTGGTGCGAAATCCAAAGCGGCAGCTCTTGGGGAAATTTTGACGCGGCGCCGGGCGCCTTCGCCCTGGGCCTCCGCTCAGGACCTACAAGTTCACGCTGGGCACCAAATTCAGAGGCAATATCTATCGACTGACCGAGATGGCCACTAGGGTCCCAAATTCTGGTGAAGGCTCTCGGGAAGCTGGACAACTCGCTAGACGCAAGGGCCCCACAAGTGCAGGTTTGGATCCCAGCGGCAGAGCTGTCAGATAAATACAGGTGCTGGTGATCAGGTGTCCCGACCCCATCTTTGGTGCAAAATCCCAAGCGGCAGCTCTTGTGGAAGGTGTGAGGCAGCGCGGGGCGCCTTCGCCCGGGGCCTGCTCTCAGAACCTACAAGTTCATCCTGGCCCCTAAATCCAGAGGCAATATCTCGTGACCTACTGAGGCCACCGCTAGGGTCCACAATTCTGGCGAAGGCTCTCGGGAAGCTGGACACCTCGTTAGACGCAAGGGCCCCACAAGTGCAGGTTTGGATCCCAGCGGCTGAGCTGTCAGATAAATACAGGTGCTGATGATCAGGTGTCCCGACCCCATCTGTGGTGCAAAATCCCAAGCGGCAGGTGTGGGGAAATTTTGACGCCGCCACGGGTGCCTTCGCCCCAGGCCTGCACTCAGGACCTACAAGTTCACCCTGGGCACCAAATTCAGAGGCAATATCTATGGACTGATCGAGACGGCCGATAGGGTCCAAAATTCTGGCGAAGGCTCTTGGGAAGCCGGACGCCCTGCTAGGTGCAATTGTCCTAAAATTACAGGTCTGGATCCCAGAGGCCAAGCTGTCACAGAAATGCCGGTGCTGGCGGACCCGATCCTGGGCCCTAAATCCAGAGGCAATATCTCGTGACCTATGGAGGCTGCCGCTAGGGTCCCAAATTCTGGCGAAGGCTCTCGGGAAGCTGGACACCTCGCTAGACGCAAGGGCCCCACAAGTGCTGGTTTGGATCCCAGAGGCGGAGCTGTCAGATAAATACAGGTGCTGGTGATCAGGTGTCCCGACCCCATCTGTGGTGCAAAATCCCAAGCGGCAGCTCTTGTGGAAGGTGTGACGCAGCGCGGGGCGCCTTCGCCCGGGGCCTGCTCTCAGAACCTACAAGTTCATCCTGGCCCCTAAATCCAGAGGCAATATCTCGTGACCTATGGAGGCTGCCGCTAGGGTCCCAAATTCTGGCGAAGGCTCTCGGGAAGCTGGACACCTCGCTAGACGCAAGGGCCCCACAAGTGCTGGTTTGGGTCCCAGAGGCGGAGCTGTCAGATAAATACAGGTGCTGGTGATCAGGTGTCCCGACCCCATCTGTGGTGCAAAATCCCAAGCGGCAGCTCTTGTGGAAGTTTTGACGCGGCGCCGGGCGCCTTCGCCCCGGGCCTGCTCTCAGGACTAGAAGTTCATCCTGGCCCCTAAATCCAGAGGCAATATCTCATGACCTACCGAGGCCACCGCTAGGGTCCACAATTCTGGCGAAGGCTCTCGGGAAGCTGGACACCTCGCTAGACGCAAGGCCCCACAAGTGGAGATTTGGATCCCAGCGGCGGAGCTGTCAGATTAATACAGGTGCTGGTGATCAGGTGTCCCGACCCCATCTGTGGTGCAAAATCCCAAGCGGCAGGTGTGGGGAAATTTTGACGCGGCCACGGGTGCCTTCGCCCCGGGCCTGCGCTCAGGACCTACAAGTTCACCCTGGGCACCAAATTCAGAGGCAATATCTATGGACTGATCGAGACGGCCGATAGGGTCCAAAATTCTGGCGAAGCCTCTCGGGAAGCCGGACGCCCTGCTAGGTGCAATTGTCCTAAAATTACAGGTCTGGATCCCAGAGGCCAAGCTGTCACAGAAATGCCGGTGCTGGCGGACCCGATCACCGACCCCATGTGTGGTGCGAAATCCAAAGCGGCAGCTCTTGGGGAAATTCTGACGCGGAGCCGGGCGCCTTCGCCCTGGGCCTCCGCTCAGGACCTACAAGTTCACCCTGGGCACCAAATTCAGAGGCAATATCTATGGACTGACCGAGACGGCCGATAGGGTCCCAAATTCTGGTGAAGGCTCTCGGGAAGCTGGACACCTCGCTAGACGCAAGGGCCCCACAAGTGCAGGTTTGGATCCCAGCGGCGGAGCTGTCAGATAAATACAGGTGCTGGTGATCAGGTGTCCCGACCCCATCTGTGGTGCAAAATCCCAAGCGGCAGCTCTTGTGGAAGTTTTGACGCGACGCAGGGCGCCTTCGCCCCGGGCCTGCTCTCAGGACCTAGAAGTTCATCCTGGGCCCTAAATCCAGAGGCAATATCTCGTGACCTATGGAGGCTGCCGCTAGGGTCCCAAATTCTGGCGAAGGCTCTCGGGAAGCTGGACACCTCGCTAGACGCAAGGCCCCACAAGTGGAGATTGGAATCCCAGAGGCTGACCTGTCAGATTAATACAGGTGCTGGTGATCAGGTGTCCCGACCCCATCTGTGGTGCAAAATCCCAAGCGGCAGCTCTTGTGGAAGGTGTGACGCAGCGCGGGGCGCCTTCGCCCGGGGCCTGCTCTCAGAACCTACAAGTTCATCCTGGGCCCTAAATCCAGAGGCAATATCTCGTGACCTATGGAGTCTGCCGCTAGGGTCCCAAATTCTGGCGAAGGCTCTCGGGAAGCTGGACACCTCGCTAGACGCAAGGGCCCCACAAGTGCTGGTTTGGATCCCAGAGGCGGAGCTGTCAGATAAATACAGGTGCTGGTGATCAGGTGTCCCGACCCCATCTGTGGTGCAAAATCCCAAGCGGCAGCTCTTGTGGAAGGTGTGACGCAGCGCGGGGCGCCTTCGCCCGGGGCCTGCTCTCAGAACCTACAAGTTCATCCTGGCCCCTAAATCCAGAGGCAATATCTCGTGACCTACCGAGGCCACCGCTAGGGTCCACAATTCTGGCGAAGGCTCTCGGGAAGCTAGACACCTCGTTAGACGCAAGGGCCTCACAAGTGCAGGTTTGGATCCCAGCGGCGGAGCTGTCAGATAAATACAGGTGCTGATGATCAGGTGTCCCGACCCCATCTGTGGTGCAAAATCCCAAGCGGCAGGTGTGGGGAAATTTTGACGCGGCCACGGGTGCCTTCGCCCCGGGCCTGCGCTCAGGACCTACAAGTTCACCCGGGGCACCAAATTCAGAGGCAATATCTATGGACTGATCGAGACGGCCGATAGGGTCCAAAATTCTGGCGAAGGCTCTTGGGAAGCTGGACGCCCTGCTAGGTGCAGCGGTCCCAAAAGTACAGGTCTGGATCCCAGAGGCCAAGCTGTCACAGAAATGCCGGTGCTGGCGGTCCCGATCACCGACCCCATGTGTGGTGCGAAATCCAAAGCGGCAGCTCTTGGGGAAATTTTGACGCGGCGCCGGGCGCCTTCGCCCTGGGCCTCCGCTCAGGACCTACAAGTTCACGCTGGGCACCAAATTCAGAGGCAATATCTATCGACTGACCGAGATGGCCACTAGGGTCCCAAATTCTGGTGAAGGCTCTCGGGAAGCTGGACAACTCGCTAGACGCAAGGGCCCCACAAGTGCAGGTTTGGATCCCAGCGGCAGAGCTGTCAGATAAATACAGGTGCTGGTGATCAGGTGTCCCGACCCCATCTTTGGTGCAAAATCCCAAGCGGCAGCTCTTGTGGAAGGTGTGAGGCAGCGCGGGGCGCCTTCGCCCGGGGCCTGCTCTCAGAACCTACAAGTTCATCCTGGCCCCTAAATCCAGAGGCAATATCTCGTGACCTACTGAGGCCACCGCTAGGGTCCACAATTCTGGCGAAGGCTCTCGGGAAGCTGGACACCTCGTTAGACGCAAGGGCCCCACAAGTGCAGGTTTGGATCCCAGCGGCTGAGCTGTCAGATAAATACAGGTGCTGATGATCAGGTGTCCCGACCCCATCTGTGGTGCAAAATCCCAAGCGGCAGGTGTGGGGAAATTTTGACGCCGCCACGGGTGCCTTCGCCCCAGGCCTGCACTCAGGACCTACAAGTTCACCCTGGGCACCAAATTCAGAGGCAATATCTATGGACTGATCGAGACGGCCGATAGGGTCCAAAATTCTGGCGAAGGCTCTTGGGAAGCCGGACGCCCTGCTAGGTGCAATTGTCCTAAAATTACAGGTCTGGATCCCAGAGGCCAAGCTGTCACAGAAATGCCGGTGCTGGCGGACCCGATCCTGGGCCCTAAATCCAGAGGCAATATCTCGTGACCTATGGAGGCTGCCGCTAGGGTCCCAAATTCTGGCGAAGGCTCTCGGGAAGCTGGACACCTCGCTAGACGCAAGGGCCCCACAAGTGCTGGTTTGGATCCCAGAGGCGGAGCTGTCAGATAAATACAGGTGCTGGTGATCAGGTGTCCCGACCCCATCTGTGGTGCAAAATCCCAAGCGGCAGCTCTTGTGGAAGGTGTGACGCAGCGCGGGGCGCCTTCGCCCGGGGCCTGCTCTCAGAACCTACAAGTTCATCCTGGGCCCTAAATCCAGAGGCAATATCTCGTGACCTATGGAGGCTGCCGCTAGGGTCCCAAATTCTGGCGAAGGCTCTCGGGAAGCTGGACACCTCGCTAGACGCAAGGGCCCCACAAGTGCTGGTTTGGATCCCAGAGGCGGAGCTGTCAGATAAATACAGGTGCTGGTGATCAGGTGTCCCGACCCCATCTGTGGTGCAAAATCCCAAGCGGCAGCTCTTGTGGAAGTTTTGACGCGGCGCCGGGCGCCTTCGCCCCGGGCCTGCTCTCAGGACCTACAAGTTCACCCTGGGCACCAAATTCAGAGGCAATATCTATGGACTGATCGAGACGGCCGATAGCGTCCAAAATTCTGGCGAAGCCTCTCGGGTAGCCGGACGCCCTGCTAGGTGCAATTGTACCAAAATTACAGGTCTGGATCCCAGAGGCCAAGCTGTCACAGAAATGCCGGTGCTGGCGGTCCCGATCACCGACCCCATGTGTGGTGCGAAATCCAAAGCGGCAGCTTTTGGGGAAATTTTGACGCGGAGCCGGGCGCCTTCGCCCTGGGCCTCCGCTCAGGACCTACAAGTTCACCCTGGGCACCAAATTCAGAGGCAATATCTATGGACTGACCGAGACGGCCGATAGGGTCCCAAATTCTGGTGAAGGCTCTCGGGAAGCTGGACACCTCGCTAGACGCAAGGGCCCCACAAGTGCAGGTTTGGATCCCAGCGGCGGAGCTGTCAGATAAATACAGGTGCTGGTGATCAGGTGTCCCGACCCCATCTGTGGTGCAAAATCCCAAGCGGCAGCTCTTGTGGAAGTTTTGACGCGACGCAGGGCGCCTTCGCCCCGGGCCTGCTCTCAGGACCTAGAAGTTCATCCTGGGCCCTAAATCCAGAGGCAATATCTCGTGACCTATGGAGGCTGCCGCTAGGGTCCCAAATTCTGGCGAAGGCTCTCGGGAAGCTGGACACCTCGCTAGACGCAAGGCCCCACAAGTGGAGATTGGAATCCCAGAGGCTGACCTGTCAGATTAATACAGGTGCTGGTGATCAGGTGTCCCGACCCCATCTGTGGTGCAAAATCCCAAGCGGCAGCTCTTGTGGAAGGTGTGACGCAGCGCGGGGCGCCTTCGCCCGGGGCCTGCTCTCAGAACCTACAAGTTCATCCTGGGCCCTAAATCCAGAGGCAATATCTCGTGACCTATGGAGTCTGCCGCTAGGGTCCCAAATTCTGGCGAAGGCTCTCGGGAAGCTGGACACCTCGCTAGACGCAAGGGCCCCACAAGTGCTGGTTTGGATCCCAGAGGCGGAGCTGTCAGATAAATACAGGTGCTGGTGATCAGGTGTCCCGACCCCATCTGTGGTGCAAAATCCCAAGCGGCAGCTCTTGTGGAAGGTGTGACGCAGCGCGGGGCGCCTTCGCCCGGGGCCTGCTCTCAGAACCTACAAGTTCATCCTGGCCCCTAAATCCAGAGGCAATATCTCGTGACCTACCGAGGCCACCGCTAGGGTCCACAATTCTGGCGAAGGCTCTCGGGAAGCTAGACACCTCGTTAGACGCAAGGGCCTCACAAGTGCAGGTTTGGATCCCAGCGGCGGAGCTGTCAGATAAATACAGGTGCTGATGATCAGGTGTCCCGACCCCATCTGTGGTGCAAAATCCCAAGCGGCAGGTGTGGGGAAATTTTGACGCGGCCACGGGTGCCTTCGCCCCGGGCCTGCGCTCAGGACCTACAAGTTCACCCGGGGCACCAAATTCAGAGGCAATATCTATGGACTGATCGAGACGGCCGATAGGGTCCAAAATTCTGGCGAAGGCTCTTGGGAAGCTGGACGCCCTGCTAGGTGCAGCGGTCCCAAAAGTACAGGTCTGGATCCCAGAGGCCAAGCTGTCACAGAAATGCCGGTGCTGGCGGTCCCGATCACCGACCCCATGTGTGGTGCGAAATCCAAAGCGGCAGCTCTTGGGGAAATTTTGACGCGGCGCCGGGCGCCTTCGCCCTGGGCCTCCGCTCAGGACCTACAAGTTCACGCTGGGCACCAAATTCAGAGGCAATATCTATCGACTGACCGAGATGGCCACTAGGGTCCCAAATTCTGGTGAAGGCTCTCGGGAAGCTGGACAACTCGCTAGACGCAAGGGCCCCACAAGTGCAGGTTTGGATCCCAGCGGCAGAGCTGTCAGATAAATACAGGTGCTGGTGATCAGGTGTCCCGACCCCATCTTTGGTGCAAAATCCCAAGCGGCAGCTCTTGTGGAAGGTGTGAGGCAGCGCGGGGCGCCTTCGCCCGGGGCCTGCTCTCAGAACCTACAAGTTCATCCTGGCCCCTAAATCCAGAGGCAATATCTCGTGACCTACTGAGGCCACCGCTAGGGTCCACAATTCTGGCGAAGGCTCTCGGGAAGCTGGACACCTCGTTAGACGCAAGGGCCCCACAAGTGCAGGTTTGGATCCCAGCGGCTGAGCTGTCAGATAAATACAGGTGCTGATGATCAGGTGTCCCGACCCCATCTGTGGTGCAAAATCCCAAGCGGCAGGTGTGGGGAAATTTTGACGCCGCCACGGGTGCCTTCGCCCCAGGCCTGCACTCAGGACCTACAAGTTCACCCTGGGCACCAAATTCAGAGGCAATATCTATGGACTGATCGAGACGGCCGATAGGGTCCAAAATTCTGGCGAAGGCTCTTGGGAAGCCGGACGCCCTGCTAGGTGCAATTGTCCTAAAATTACAGGTCTGGATCCCAGAGGCCAAGCTGTCACAGAAATGCCGGTGCTGGCGGACCCGATCCTGGGCCCTAAATCCAGAGGCAATATCTCGTGACCTATGGAGGCTGCCGCTAGGGTCCCAAATTCTGGCGAAGGCTCTCGGGAAGCTGGACACCTCGCTAGACGCAAGGGCCCCACAAGTGCTGGTTTGGATCCCAGAGGCGGAGCTGTCAGATAAATACAGGTGCTGGTGATCAGGTGTCCCGACCCCATCTGTGGTGCAAAATCCCAAGCGGCAGCTCTTGTGGAAGTTTTGACGCGGCGCCGGGCGCCTTCGCCCCGGGCCTGCTCTCAGGACCTACAAGTTCACCCTGGGCACCAAATTCAGAGGCAATATCTATGGACTGATCGAGACGGCCGATAGCGTCCAAAATTCTGGCGAAGCCTCTCGGGTAGCCGGACGCCCTGCTAGGTGCAATTGTACCAAAATTACAGGTCTGGATCCCAGAGGCCAAGCTGTCACAGAAATGCCGGTGCTGGCGGTCCCGATCACCGACCCCATGTGTGGTGCGAAATCCAAAGCGGCAGCTTTTGGGGAAATTTTGACGCGGCGCCGGGCGCCTTCGCCCTGGGCCTCCGCTCAGGACCTACAAGTTCACGCTGGGCACCAAATTCAGAGGCAATATCTATGGACTGACCGAGACGGCCGCTAGGGTCCCAAATTCTGGTGAAGGCTCTCAGGAAGCTGGACACCTCGCTAGACGCAAGGGCCCCACAAGTGCAGGTTTGGATCCCAGCGGCAGAGCTGTCAGATAAATACAGGTGCTGGTGATCAGGTGTCCCGACCCCATCTGTGGTGCAAAATCCCAAGCGGCAGCTCTTGTGGAAGGTGTGAGGCAGCGCGGGGCGCCTTCGCCCGGGGCCTGCTCTCAGAACCTACAAGTTCATCCTGGCCCCTAAATCCAGAGGCAATATCTCGTGACCTACTGAGGCCACCGCTAGGGTCCACAATTCTGGCGAAGGCTCTCGGGAAGCTGGACACCTCGTTAGACGCAAGGGCCCCACAAGTGCAGGTTTGGATCCCAGCGGCTGAGCTGTCAGATAAATACAGGTGCTGATGATCAGGTGTCCCGACCCCATCTGTGGTGCAAAATCCCAAGCGGCAGGTGTGGGGAAATTTTGACGCCGCCACGGGTGCCTTCGCCCCAGGCCTGCACTCAGGACCTACAAGTTCACCCTGGGCACCAAATTCAGAGGCAATATCTATGGACTGATCGAGACGGCCGATAGGGTACAAAATTCTGGCGAAGGCTCTTGGGAAGCCAGACGCCCTGCTAGGTGCAATTGTCCTAAAATTACAGGTCTGGATCCCAGAGGCCAAGCTGTCACAGAAAAGCCGGTGCTGGCGGACCCGATCCTGGGCCCTAAATCCAGAGGCAATATCTCGTGACCTATGGAGGCTGCCGCTAGGGTCCCAAATTCTGGCGAAGGCTCTCGGGAAGCTGGACACCTCGCTAGACGCAAGGGCCCCACAAGTGCTGGTTTGGATCCCAGAGGCGGAGCTGTCAGATAAATACAGGTGCTGGTGATCAGGTGTCCCGACCCCATCTGTGGTGCAAAATCCCAAGCGGCAGCTCTTGTGGAAGGTGTGACGCAGCGCGGGGCGCCTTCGCCCGGGGCCTGCTCTCAGGACTAGAAGTTCATCCTGGCCCCTAAATCCAGAGGCAATATCTCGTGACCTACCGAGGCCACCGCTAGGGTCCACAATTCTGGCGAAGGCTCTCGGGAAGCTGGACACCTCGCTAGACGCAAGGCCCCACAAGTGGAGATTTGGATCCCAGCGGCGGAGCTGTCAGATTAATACAGGTGCTGGTGATCAGGTGTCCCGACCCCATCTGTGGTGCAAAATCCCAAGCGGCAGGTGTGGGGAAATTTTGACGCGGCCACGGGTGCCTTCGCCCCGGGCCTGCGCTCAGGACCTACAAGTTCACCCTGGGCACCAAATTCAGAGGCAATATCTATGGACTGATCGAGACGGCCGATAGGGTCCAAAATTCTGGCGAAGCCTCTCGGGTAGCCGGACGCCCTGCTAGGTGCAATTGTACCAAAATTACAGGTCTGGATCCCAGAGGCCAAGCTGTCACAGAAATGCCGGTGCTGGCGGTCCCGATCACCGACCCCATGTGTGGTGCGAAATCCAAAGCGGCATCTCTTGGGGAAATTTTGACGCGGCGCCGGGCGCCTTCGCCCTGGGCCTCCGCTCAGGACCTACAAGTTCACGCTGGGCACCAAATTCAGAGGCAATATCTATGGACTGACCGAGACGGCCGCTAGGGTCCCAAATTCTGGTGAAGGTTCTCGGGAAGCTGGACACCTCGTTAGACGCAAGGGCCCCACAAGTGCAGGTTTGGATCCCAGCGGCTGAGCTGTCAGATAAATACAGGTGCTGATGATCAGGTGTCCCGACCCCATCTGTGGTGCAAAATCCCAAGCGGCAGGTGAGGGGAAATTTTGACGCCGCCACGGGTGCCTTCGCCCCAGGCCTGCACTCAGGACCTACAAGTTCACCCTGGGCACCAAATTCAGAGGCAATATCTATGGACTGATCGAGACGACCGATAGGGTCCCAAATTCTGGCGAAGGCTCTTGGGAAGCTGGACACCTCGCTAGACGCAAGGGCCCCACAAGTGCTGGTTTGGATCCCAGAGGCGGAGCTGTCAGATAAATACAGGTGCTGGTGATCAGGTGTCCCGACCCCATCTGTGGTGCAAAATCCCAAGCGGCAGCTCTTGTGGAAGGTGTGACGCAGCGCGGGGCGCCTTCGCCCGGGGCCTGCTCTCAGAACCTACAAGTTCATCCTGGGCCCTAAATCCAGAGGCAATATCTCGTGACCTATGGAGGCTGCCGCTAGGGTCCCAAATTCTGGCGAAGGCTCTCGGGAAGCTGGACACCTCGCTAGACGCAAGGCCCCACAAGTGCAGGTTTGGATCCCAGAGGCGGAGCTGTCAGATAAAGACAGGTTGTGGTGATCGGGCTTCCCGACCCCATCTGTGGTGCAAAATCCCAAGCGGCAGCTCTTGTGGAAGGTGTGACGCAGCGCGGGGCGCCTTCGCCCGGGGTCTGCTCTCAGAACCTACAAGTTCATCCTGGCCCTAAATCCAGAGGCAATATCTCGTGACCAACCAAGGCCACTGCTAGGGTCCCAAAATCTGGCGAAGGCTCTAGGGAAGCTGGACACCTCGTTAGACCCAAGAGCCCCACAAGTGCAGGTTTGGATCCCAGCGGCTGAGCTGTCAGATAAATACAGGTGCTGGTGATCAGGTGTCCCGACCTCATCTGTGGTGCAAAATCCTAAGCGGCAGGTGTGGGGAAATTTTGACGCGGCCACGGGTGCCTTCGCCCCGGCCCTGCGCTCAGGACCTACAAGTTCACCCTGGGCACCAAATTCAGAGGCAATATCTATGGACTGATCGAGACGACCGATAGGGTCCCAAATTCTGGTGAAGGCTCTTGGGAAGCTGGACACCTCGCTAGACGCAAGGGCCCTACAAGTGCAGGTTTGGATCCCAGCAGCGAAGCTGTAGATAAATACAGGTGCTGGTGATCAGGTCTCCCGACCCAATCTGTGGTGCAAAATCCCAAGCGGCAGCTCTTGTGGAAGGTGTGACGCAGCGCGGGGCGCCTTCGCCCGGGGCCTGCTCTCAGAACCTACAAGTTCATCCTGGGCCCTAAATCCAGAGGCAATATCTCGTGACCTATGGAGGCTGCCGCTAGCGTCCCAAATTCTGGCGAAGGCTCTCGGGAAGCTGGACACCTCGCTAGACGCAAGGGCCCCACAAGTGCTGGTTTGGATCCCAGAGGCGGAGCTGTCAGATAAATACAGGTGCTGGTGATCAGGTGTCCCGACCCCATCTGTGGTGCAAAATCCCAAGCGGCAGCTCTTGTGGAAGGTGTGACGCAGCGCGGGGCGCCTTCGCCCGGGGCCTGCTCTCAGAACCTACAAGTTCATCCTGGGCCCTAAATCCAGAGGCAATATCTCGTGACCTATGGAGGCTGCCGCTAGGGTCCCAAATTCTGGCGAAGGCTCTCGGGAAGCTGGACACCTCAATAGACGCAAGGGCCCCACAAGTGCAGGTTTGGATCCCAGCGGCTGAGCTGTCAGATAAATACAGGTGCTGGTGATCAGGTGTCCCGACCCCATCTGTGGTGCAAAATCCCAAGCGGCAGCTCTTGTGGAAGGTGTGACGCAGCGCGGGGCGCCTTCGCCCGGGGCCTGCTCTCAGAACCTACAAGTTCATCCTGGGCCCTAAATCCAGAGGCAATATCTCGTGACCTATGGAGGCTGCCGCTAGGGTCCCAAATTCTGGCGAAGGCTCTCGGGAAGCTGGACACCTCAATAGACGCAAGGGCCCCACAAGTGCAGGTTTGGATCCCAGCGGCTGAGCTGTCAGATAAATACAGGTGCTGGTGATCAGGTGTCCCGACCCCATCTGTGGTGCAAAATCCCAAGCGGCAGCTCTTGTGGAAGTTTTGACGCGGCGCCGGGCGCCTTCGCCCCGGGCCTGCTCTCAGGACCTACAAGTTCATCATCGGCCCTAAATCCAGAGGCAATATCTCGTGACCTACCGAGACCGCCTCTAAAGTCCAAAACTCTGGCGAAGGCTCTCGGGACGCTGGACAGCCCGCTAGACGCAAGGGCCCCACAAGTGGAGGTTTGAATCCCAGAGGCTGAGCTGTCAGATAAATACAGGTGCTGGTGATCACGTTTCCGGACGCCATCTGTTTTGCAAAATCCCAAGCGGCAGCTCTTGTGGAAGTTCTGACGTGGCGCCGGGCGCCTTCGCCCCAGGCCTGCTCTCAGGAACTACAAGCTCCCCCTAGGCACCAAATACAGAGGCTATATCTCGTGACCTACCGAGACCGCCGCTAGGGTCCAAAACTCTGGCGAAGGCTCTTGGGACGCTGGACGCCCTACTAGGCCCAAGTGCACCACAAGTGGAGGTTTGGATCCCAGAGGCCGAGCTGTCAGAGAAATGCCGGTGCTGGTGGTCTCGATCACCGACCCCATGTGTGGTGCAAAATCCCAAGCGGCAGGTGTGGGGGAAGATGTGACGCGGCACCGGGTGCCTTCGCCCTGGGCCTGCTCTCAGGACCTACAAGTTCATCGTCGGCCCTAAATACAGAGGCAATATCTCTTGACCTACCGAGACCGCCGCTAGGGTCCAAAACTCTGGCGAAGGCTCTCGGGACGCTGGACATCCCGCTAGACGCAAGGGCCCCACAAGTGGAGGTTTGGATCCCAGAGGCCAAGCTGTCAGAGAAATGCCTTTGCTGGTGGTCACGATCACCGACACCATGTGTGGTGCAAAATCCCAAGCGGCAGGTGTGGAGGAAAATTTGACGCGGCACCGGGCGCCTTCGCCCCAGGCCTGCACTCAGGACCTACAAGTTCATCGTCGGCCCTAAATCCAGAGGCAATATCTCTTGACCTACCGAGACCGCCGCTAGGGTCTAATATTCTGGCGAATTCTCCCGGGAAGCTGGACACCCCGCTAGACACAAGGGTCCCACAAGTGGAGGTTTGAATCCCAGAGGCTGAGCTGTCAGATAAATACAGGTGCTGGTGATCACGTTTCTGGACCCCATCTTTGGTGCAAAATCCCAAGCGCCAACTCTTGGAGAAGTTCTGACGCGGCGCCGGGCGCCTTTGCCCCAGGCCTGATCTCAGGACCTACAAGTTCCCCCTGGGCACTAAATGCAGATGCTATATCTCAGGACCTACCGAGACCGCCGCTAGGGTCCAAAACTCGGGCGAAGGCTCTTGGGATGCTGGACGCCCTGCTAGACGCAAGGGCCCCACAAGTGGAGGTTTGAATCCCAGAGGCTGAGCTGTCAGATAAATACAGGTGCTGGTGATCACATTTCCCAACCCCATCTGTGGTGCAAAATCCCAAGTGGCAGCTTTTGTGGAAGTCCTGACGCGGCTCCGGGCGCCTTCGCCCCAGGCCTGCTCTCAGGACCTACAAGCTCCCCCTGGGCAGTAAATACAGAGGCTGTATCTCGTGACCTACCGAGAACGCCGCTAGGGTCCAAAACTCTGGCGAATTCTCGCGGGAAGCTGGACAGCCCGCTAGACACAAGGGCCCCACAATCGGAGGTTTGAATCCCAGAGGCTGAGCTGTCAGATAAATACAGGTGCTGATGATCACGTTTCCCAACCCCATCTGTGGTGCAAAATCCCAAGTGGCAGCTTTTGTGGAAATCGTGAGGCGGCTTCGGGCGCCTTCGCCCTGGGCCTGCTCTCAGGACCTACAGGTTCCCCCTGGGCACTAAATACAGAGGCTATATCTCGGGACCTACCGAGACCGCCGCTAGGGTCCAAAACTCTGGCGAAGGCTTTTGGGACGCTGGATGCCCTGCTAGGCCCAAGTGCACCACAAGTGGAGGTTTGAATTCCAGAGGCCGAGCTGTCAGAGAAATGCCAGTGCTGGTGATCAGGTTTCTGGACCACATCTTTGGTGCAAAATCCCAAGTGGCAGGTGTGGGGTAAGATTTGACGCAGCGCCGGGCACCTTCGCCTCGGGCCTACTCTCAGGACCTACAAGTTCATCCTGGGCCCTAAATCCAGAGGCAATATCTCGTGAACTACCGAGACCGCCGCTAGGGTCCCAAATTCTGGCGAAGGCTCTCGGGAAGCTGGACACCTCGTTAGATCCAAGAGCCCCACAAGTGGAGGTTTGGATCCCAGCGGCTGAGCTGTCAGATAAATACAGGTGCTGGTGATGAGGTGTCCCGAACCCATCTGTGGTGCAAAATCCCAAGCGGGAGGTGCGGGGAAATTTTGACGCGGCCAAGGGTGCCTTCGCCCCGGGCCTGCGCTCAGGACCTACAAGTTCACCCTGGGCACCAAATTCAGAGGCAATATCTATGGACTGATCGAGACGGCCGATAGGGTCCAAAATTCTGGCGAAGGCTCTTGGGAAGCTGGACGCCATGCTAGGTGCAGCGGTCCCAAAAGTACAGGTCTGGATCCCAGGGGCCAAGCTGTCACAGCAATGCCGGTGCTGGCGCTCCCGATCACCGACCCCATGTGTGGTGCGAAATCCAAATCGTCAGCTCTTGGGGAAATTTTGTCACGGCTCCGGGCGCCTTCGCCCTGGGCCTCCGCTCAGGACCTACAAGTTCACCCTGGGCACCAAATTCAGAGGCAATATCTATGGACTGACCGAGACGGCCGCTAGGGTCCCAAATTCTGGCGAATTCTCTCGGGAAGCTGGACACCTCGCTAGACGCAAGGGCCCTACAAGTGCAGGTTTGGATCCCAGCGGCGGAGCTGTCAGATAAATACAGGTACTGGTGATCAGGTGTTCCGACCCCATCTGTGGTGCAAAATCCCAAGCGGCAGCTCTTGTGGAAGGTGTGACGCAGCGCGGGGCGCCTTCGCCCGGGGCCTGCTCTCAGAACCTACAAGTTCATCCTGAGCCCTAAATCCAGAGGCAATATCTCGTGACCTACCGAGACCGCCGCTAGTGTCCAAAACTCTGGCGAAGGCTCTCGGGAAGCTGGACACCTCGGTAGATGCAAGGGCCCCACAAGCGGAGGTTTGGATCCCAGTGGCGGAGCTGTCAGATAAATACAGGTGCTGGTGATCAGGTGTCCCGACCTCATCTGTGGTGCACAATCCCAAGCGGCAGCTCTTGTGGAAGTTTTGACGCGGCGCCGGGCGCCTTCGCCCCGGGATTGCGCTCAGGACCTAGAAGTTCACCCTGGGCACCAAATTCAGAGGCAATATCTATGGACTGACCGAGACGGCCGATAGGGTCCCAAATTCTGTCGAAGGCTCTCGGGAAGCTGGACACCTCGCTAGACGCAAGGGCCCTACAAGTGCAGGTTTGGGTCCCAGCGGCGGAGCTGTCAGATAAATACAGGTGCTGGTGATCAGGTGTCCCGACCCCATCTGTGGTGCAAAATCCCAAGCGGCAGCTCTTGTGGAAGTTTTGACGCGGCGCCGGGCGCCTTCGCCCCGGGCCTGCTCTCAGGACCTAGAAGTTCATCCTGGGCCCTAAATCCAGAGGCAATATCTCGTGACCTACCGAGGCCACCGCTAGGGTCCACAATTCTGGCGAAGGCTCTCGGGAAGCTGGACACCTCGCTAGACGCAAGGCCCCACAAGTGGAGATTTGGATCCCAGCGGCGGAGCTGTCAGATTAATACAGGTGCTGGTGATCAGGTGTCCCGACCCCATCTGTGGTGCAAAATCCCAAGCGGCAGGTGTGGGGAAATTTTGACGCGGCCACGGGTGCCTTCGCCCCGGGCCTGCGCTCAGGACCTACAAGTTCACCCTGGGCACCAAATTCAGAGGCAATATCTATGGACTGATCGAGACGGCCGATAGGGTCCCAAATTCTGGCGAAGGCTCTCGGGAAGCTGGACACCTCAATAGACGCAAGGGCCCCACAAGCGGAGGTTTGGATCCCAGCGGCGGAGCTGTCAGATAAATTCAGGTGCTGGTGATCAGGTTTCTGGACCCCATCTTTGGTGCAAAATCCCAAGCGGCAGCTCTTGTGGAAGGTGTGACGCAGCGCCGGGCACCTTCGCCTCGGGCCTGGTCTCAGGACCTACAAGTTCATCCTGGCCCCTAAATCCAGAGACAATATCTCGTGTCCTACCGAGGCCACCGCTAGGACCCCAAATTCTGGCGAAGGCTCTCGGGAAGCTGGACACCTCGCTAGACGCAAGGGCCCCACAAGCGGAGGTTTGGATCCCAGCGGCGGAGCTGTCAGATAAATACAGGTGCTGGTGATCAGGTGTCCCGACCCCATCTGTGGTGCAAAATCCCAAGCGGCAGCTCTTGTGGAAGTTTTGACGCGGCGCCGGGCGCCTTCGCCCCGGGCCTGCTCTCAGGACCTACAAGTTCATCCTGGGCCCTAAATCCAGAGGCAATATCTCGTGACCTACCGAGGCCACCGCTAGGGTCCACAATTCTGGCGAAGGCTCTCGGGAAGCTGGACACCTCGCTAGACGCAAGGCCCCACAAGTGGAGATTTGGATCCCAGCGGCGGAGCTGTCAGATTAATACAGGTGCTGGTGATCAGGTGTCCCGACTCCATCTGTGGTGCAAAATCCCAAGCGGCAGGTGTGGGGAAATTTTGACGCGGCCACGGGTGCCTTCGCCCCGGGCCTGCGCTCAGGACCTACAAGTTCACCCTGGGCACCAAATTCAGAGGCAATATCTATGGACTGATCGAGACGGCCGATAGGGTCCCAAATTCTGGCGAAGGCTCTCGGGAAGCTGGACACCTCAATAGACGCAAGGGCCCCACAAGCGGAGGTTTGGATCCCAGCGGCAGAGCTGTCAGATAAATTCAGGTGCTGGTGATGAGGTTTCTGGACCCCATCTTTGGTGCAAAATCCCAAGCGGCAGCTCTTGTGGAAGGTGTGACGCAGCGCCGGGCACCTTCGCCTCGGGCCTGGTCTCAGGACCTACAAGTTCATCCTGGCCCCTAAATCCAGAGGCAATATCTCGTGTCCTACCGAGGCCACCGCTAGGACCCCAAATTCTGGCGAAGGCTCTCGGGAAGCTGGACACCTCGCTAGACGCAAGGGCCCCACAAGCGGAGGTTTGGATCCCAGCGGCTGAGCTGTCAGATAAATACAGGTGCTGGTGATCAGGTGTCCCGAACCCATCTGTGGTGCAAAATCCCAAGCGGCAGGTGTGGGGAAATTTTGACGCGGCCACGGGTGCCTTCGCCCCGGCCCTGCGCTCAGGACCGACAAGTTCACCCTGGGCACCAAATTCAGAGGCAATATCTATGGACTGATCGAGACGGCCGATAGGGTCCCAAATTCTGGCGAAGTCTCTTGGGAAGCTGGACACCTCGCTAGACGCAAGGGCCCTACAAGTGCAGGTTTGGATCCCAGCGGGGAAGCTGTAGATAAATACAGGTGCTGGTGATCAGGTGTCCCGACCCCATCTGTGGTGCAAAATCCCAAGCGGCAGCTCTTGTGGAAGGTGTGACGCAGCGCGGGGCGCCTTCGCCCGGGGCCTGCTCTCAGAACCTAGAAGTTCATCCTGGGCCCTAAATCCAGAGGCAATATCTCGTGACCTACCGAGGCCACCGCTAGGGTCCACAATTCTGGCGAAGGCTCTCGGGAAGCTGGACACCTCGTTAGACGCAAGGGCCTCACAAGTGCAGGTTTGGATCCCAGCGGCTGAGCTGTCAGATAAATACAGGTGCTGGTGATCAGGTGTCCCGACCCCATCTGTGGTGCAAAATCCCAAGCGGCAGGTGTGGGGAAATTCTGACGCGGCCACGGGTGCCTTCGCCCCGGGCCTGCGCTCAGGACCTACAAGTTCACCCTGGGCACCAAATTCAGAGGCAATATCTATGGACTGATCGAGACGGCCGATAGGGTCCAAAATTCTGGCGAAGGCTCTTGGGAAGCTGGACGCCCTGCTAGGTGCAGCGGTCCCAAAAGTACAGGTCTGGATCCCAGAGGCCAAGCTGTCACAGAAATGCCGGTGCTGGCGGTCCCGATCACCAACCCCATGTGTGGTGCGAAATCCAAAGCGGCAGCTCTTGGGGAAATTTTGACGCGGCGCCGGGCGCCTTCGCCCTGGGCCTCCGCTCAGGACCTACAAGTTCACCCTGGGCACCAAATTCAGAGGCAATATCTATGGACTGACCGAGATGGCCACTAGGGTCCCAAATTCTGGTGAAGGCTCTCGGGAAGCTGGACAACTCGCTAGACGCAAGGGCCCCACAAGTGCAGGTTTGGATCCCAGCGGCGGAGCTGTCAGATAAATACAGGTGCTGGTGATCAGGTGTCCCGACCCCATCTGTGGTGCAAAATCCCAAGCGGCAGCTCTTGTGGAAGTTTTGACGCGGCGCCGGGCGCCTTCGCCCCGGGCCTGCTCTCAGGACCTAGAAGTTCATCCTGGGCCCTAAATCCAGAGGCAATATCTCGTGACCTACCGAGGCCACCGCTAGGGTCCACAATTCTGGCGAAGGCTCTCGGGAAGCTGGACACCTCGCTAGACGCAAGGCCCCACAAGTGGAGATTTGGATCCCAGCGGCGGAGCTGTCAGATTAATACAGGTGCTGGTGATCAGGTGTCCCGACCCCATCTGTGGTGCAAAATCCCAAGCGGCAGGTGTGGGGAAATTTTGACGCGGCCACGGGTGCCTTCGCCCCGGGCCTGCGCTCAGGACCTACAAGTTCACCCTGGGCACCAAATTCAGAGGCAATATCTATGGACTGATCGAGACGGCCGATAGGGTCCCAAATTCTGGCGAAGGCTCTCGGGAAGCTGGACACCTCAATAGACGCAAGGGCCCCACAAGCGGAGGTTTGGATCCCAGCGGCGGAGCTGTCAGATAAATTCAGGTGCTGGTGATCAGGTTTCTGGACCCCATCTTTGGTGCAAAATCCCAAGCGGCAGCTCTTGTGGAAGGTGTGACGCAGCGCCGGGCACCTTCGCCTCGGGCCTGGTCTCAGGACCTACAAGTTCATCCTGGCCCCTAAATCCAGAGACAATATCTCGTGTCCTACCGAGGCCACCGCTAGGACCCCAAATTCTGGCGAAGGCTCTCGGGAAGCTGGACACCTCGCTAGACGCAAGGGCCCCACAAGCGGAGGTTTGGATCCCAGCGGCGGAGCTGTCAGATAAATACAGGTGCTGGTGATCAGGTGTCCCGACCCCATCTGTGGTGCAAAATCCCAAGCGGCAGCTCTTGTGGAAGTTTTGACGCGGCGCCGGGCGCCTTCGCCCCGGGCCTGCTCTCAGGACCTACAAGTTCATCCTGGGCCCTAAATCCAGAGGCAATATCTCGTGACCTACCGAGGCCACCGCTAGGGTCCACAATTCTGGCGAAGGCTCTCGGGAAGCTGGACACCTCGCTAGACGCAAGGCCCCACAAGTGGAGATTTGGATCCCAGCGGCGGAGCTGTCAGATTAATACAGGTGCTGGTGATCAGGTGTCCCGACTCCATCTGTGGTGCAAAATCCCAAGCGGCAGGTGTGGGGAAATTTTGACGCGGCCACGGGTGCCTTCGCCCCGGGCCTGCGCTCAGGACCTACAAGTTCACCCTGGGCACCAAATTCAGAGGCAATATCTATGGACTGATCGAGACGGCCGATAGGGTCCCAAATTCTGGCGAAGGCTCTCGGGAAGCTGGACACCTCAATAGACGCAAGGGCCCCACAAGCGGAGGTTTGGATCCCAGCGGCAGAGCTGTCAGATAAATTCAGGTGCTGGTGATGAGGTTTCTGGACCCCATCTTTGGTGCAAAATCCCAAGCGGCAGCTCTTGTGGAAGGTGTGACGCAGCGCCGGGCACCTTCGCCTCGGGCCTGGTCTCAGGACCTACAAGTTCATCCTGGCCCCTAAATCCAGAGGCAATATCTCGTGTCCTACCGAGGCCACCGCTAGGACCCCAAATTCTGGCGAAGGCTCTCGGGAAGCTGGACACCTCGCTAGACGCAAGGGCCCCACAAGCGGAGGTTTGGATCCCAGCGGCTGAGCTGTCAGATAAATACAGGTGCTGGTGATCAGGTGTCCCGAACCCATCTGTGGTGCAAAATCCCAAGCGGCAGGTGTGGGGAAATTTTGACGCGGCCACGGGTGCCTTCGCCCCGGCCCTGCGCTCAGGACCGACAAGTTCACCCTGGGCACCAAATTCAGAGGCAATATCTATGGACTGATCGAGACGGCCGATAGGGTCCCAAATTCTGGCGAAGTCTCTTGGGAAGCTGGACACCTCGCTAGACGCAAGGGCCCTACAAGTGCAGGTTTGGATCCCAGCGGGGAAGCTGTAGATAAATACAGGTGCTGGTGATCAGGTGTCCCGACCCCATCTGTGGTGCAAAATCCCAAGCGGCAGCTCTTGTGGAAGGTGTGACGCAGCGCGGGGCGCCTTCGCCCGGGGCCTGCTCTCAGAACCTAGAAGTTCATCCTGGGCCCTAAATCCAGAGGCAATATCTCGTGACCTACCGAGGCCACCGCTAGGGTCCACAATTCTGGCGAAGGCTCTCGGGAAGCTGGACACCTCGTTAGACGCAAGGGCCTCACAAGTGCAGGTTTGGATCCCAGCAGCGGAGCTGTCAGATAAATACAGGTGCTGGTGATCAGGTGTCCCGACCCCATCTGTGGTGCAAAATCCCAAGCGGCAGGTGTGGGGAAATTCTGACGCGGCCACGGGTGCCTTCGCCCCGGGCCTGCGCTCAGGACCTACAAGTTCACCCTGGGCACCAAATTCAGAGGCAATATCTATGGACTGATCGAGACGGCCGATAGGGTCCAAAATTCTGGCGAAGGCTCTTGGGAAGCTGGACGCCCTGCTAGGTGCAGCGGTCCCAAAAGTACAGGTCTGGATCCCAGAGGCCAAGCTGTCACAGAAATGCCGGTGCTGGCGGTCCCGATCACCAACCCCATGTGTGGTGCGAAATCCAAAGCGGCAGCTCTTGGGGAAATTTTGACGCGGCGCCGGGCGCCTTCGCCCTGGGCCTCCGCTCAGGACCTACAAGTTCACCCTGGGCACCAAATTCAGAGGCAATATCTATGGACTGACCGAGATGGCCACTAGGGTCCCAAATTCTGGTGAAGGCTCTCGGGAAGCTGGACAACTCGCTAGACGCAAGGGCCCCACAAGTGCAGGTTTGGATCCCAGCGGCGGAGCTGTCAGATAAATACAGGTGCTGGTGATCAGGTGTCCCGACCCCATCTGTGGTGCAAAATCCCAAGCGGCAGCTCTTGTGGAAGTTTTGACGCGGCGCCGGGCGCCTTCGCCCCGGGCCTGCTCTCAGGACCTAGAAGTTCATCCTGGGCCCTAAATCCAGAGGCAATATCTCGTGACCTACCGAGGCCACCGCTAGGGTCCACAATTCTGGCGAAGGCTCTCGGGAAGCTGGACACCTCGCTAGACGCAAGGCCCCACAAGTGGAGATTTGGATCCCAGCGGCGGAGCTGTCAGATTAATACAGGTGCTGGTGATCAGGTGTCCCGACCCCATCTGTGGTGCAAAATCCCAAGCGGCAGGTGTGGGGAAATTTTGACGCGGCCACGGGTGCCTTCGCCCCGGGCCTGCGCTCAGGACCTACAAGTTCACCCTGGGCACCAAATTCAGAGGCAATATCTATGGACTGATCGAGACGGCCGATAGGGTCCCAAATTCTGGCGAAGGCTCTCGGGAAGCTGGACACCTCAATAGACGCAAGGGCCCCACAAGCGGAGGTTTGGATCCCAGCGGCGGAGCTGTCAGATAAATTCAGGTGCTGGTGATCAGGTTTCTGGACCCCATCTTTGGTGCAAAATCCCAAGCGGCAGCTCTTGTGGAAGGTGTGACGCAGCGCCGGGCACCTTCGCCTCGGGCCTGGTCTCAGGACCTACAAGTTCATCCTGGCCCCTAAATCCAGAGACAATATCTCGTGTCCTACCGAGGCCACCGCTAGGACCCCAAATTCTGGCGAAGGCTCTCGGGAAGCTGGACACCTCGCTAGACGCAAGGGCCCCACAAGCGGAGGTTTGGATCCCAGCGGCGGAGCTGTCAGATAAATACAGGTGCTGGTGATCAGGTGTCCCGACCCCATCTGTGGTGCAAAATCCCAAGCGGCAGCTCTTGTGGAAGGTGTGACGCAGCGCGGGGCGCCTTCGCCCCGGGTCTGCTCTCAGAACCTACAAGTTCATCCTGGTCCCTAAATCCAGAGGCAATATCTCGTGACCTACCAAGGCCACTGCTAGGGTCGAAAATTCTGGCGAAGGCTCTCGGGAAGCTGGACACCTCGCTAGACGCAAGGGCCCCACAAGTGCAGGTTTGGATCCCAGCGGCGGAGCTGTCAGATAAATACAGGTGCTGGTGATCAGGTGTCCCGACCCCATCTGTGGTGCAAAATCCCAAGCGGCAGCTCTTGTGGAAGTTTTGACGCGACGCAGGGCGCCTTCGCCCCGGGCCTGCTCTCAGGACCTAGAAGTTCATCCTGGGCCCTAAATCCAGAGGCAATATCTCGTGACCTACCGAGGCCACCGCTACGGTCCACAATTCTGGCGAAGGCTCTCGGGAAGCTGGACACCTCGCTAGACGCAAGGCCCCACAAGTGGAGATTTGGATCCCAGCGGCGGAGCTGTCAGATTAATACAGGTGCTGGTGATCAGGTGTCCCGACCCCATCTGTGGTGCAAAATCCCAAGCGGCAGGTGTGGGGAAATTTTGACGCGGCCACGGGTGCCTTCGCCCCGGGCCTGCGCTCAGGACCTACAAGTTCACCCTGGGCACCAAATTCAGAGGCAATATCTATGGACTGATCGAGACGGCCGATAGGGTCCCAAATTCTGGCGAAGGCTCTCGGGAAGCTGGACACCTCAATAGACGCAAGGGCCCCACAAGCGGAGGTTTGGATCCCAGCGGCGGAGCTGTCAGATAAATTCAGGTGCTGGTGATCAGGTTTCTGGACCCCATCTTTGGTGCAAAATCCCAAGCGGCAGCTCTTGTGGAAGGTGTGACGCAGCGCCGGGCACCTTCGCCTCGGGCCTGGTCTCAGGACCTACAAGTTCATCCTGGCCCCTAAATCCAGAGACAATATCTCGTGTCCTACCGAGGCCACCGCTAGGACCCCAAATTCTGGCGAAGGCTCTCGGAAAGCTGGACACCTCGCTAGACGCAAGGGCCCCACAAGCGGAGGTTTGGATCCCAGCGGCGGAGCTGTAGATAAATACAGGTGCTGGTGATCAGGTGTCCCGACCCCATCTGTGGTGCAAAATCCCAAGCGGCAGCTCTTGTGGAAGGTGTGACGCAGCGCGGGGTGCCTTCGCCCTGGGTCTGCTCTCAGAACCTACAAGTTCATCCTGGTCCCTAAATCCAGAGGCAATATCTCGTGACCTACCAAGGCCACTGCTAGGGTCCACAATTCTGGCGAAGGCTCTCGGGAAGCTGGACACCTCGCTAGATGCAAGGCCCCACAAGTGGAGATTTGGATCCCAGCGGCGGAGCTATCAGATTAATACAGGTGCTGGTGATCAGGTGTCCCGACCCCATCATGGTGCAAAAATCCCAAGCGGCAGGTGTGGGGAAATTTTGACGCGGCCACGGGTGCCTTCGCCCCGGGCCTGCACTCAGGACCTACAAGTTCACCCTGGGCACCAAATTCAGAGGCAATATCTATGGACTGATCGAGACGGCCGATACGGTCCCAAATTCTGGCGAAGGCTCTCGGGAAGCTGGACACCTCGCTAGACGCAAGGGCCCCACAAGTGCAGGTTTGGATCCCAGCTGCGGAGCTGTCAGATAAATACAGGTGCTGGTGATCAGGTGTCCCGACCCCATCTGTGGTGCAAAATCCCAAGCGGCAGCTCTTGTGGAAGGTGTGACGCAGCGCGGGGTGCCTTCGCCCCGGGTCTGCTCTCAGAACCTACAAGTTCATCCTGGTCCCTAAATCCAGAGGCAATATCTCATGACCTACCAAGGCCACTGCTAGGGTCCCAAATTCTGGCGAAGGCTCTCGGGAAGCTGGACACCTCGCTAGACGCAAGGGCCCCACAAGTGCAGGTTTGGATCCCAGCGGCGGAGCTGTCAGATAAATACAGGTGCTGGTGATCAGGTGTCCCGACCCCATCTGTGGTGCAAAATCCCAAGCGGCAGGTGTGGGGAAATTTTGACGCGGCCACGGGTGCCTTCGCCCCGGGCCTGCGCTCAGGACCTACAAGTTCACCCTGGGCACCAAATTCAGAGGCAATATCTATGGACTGATCGAGACGGCCGATAGCGTCCAAAATTCTGGCGAAGCCTCTCGGGTAGCCGGACGCCCTGCTAGGTGCAATTGTACCAAAATTACAGGTCTGGATCCCAGAGGCCAAGCTGTCACAGAAATGCCGGTGCTGGCGGTCCCGATCACCGACCCCATGTGTGGTGCGAAATCCAAAGCGGCAGCTCTTGGGGAAATTTAGACGCGGCGCCGGGCGCCTTCGCCCTGGGCCTCCGCTCAGGACCTACAAGTTCACGCTGGGCACCAAATTCGGAGGCAATATCTATGGACTGACCGAGACGGCCGCTAGGGTCCCAAATTCTGGTGAAGGCTCTCGGGAAGCTGGACACCTCGCTAGACGCAAGGGCCCCACAAGTGCAGGTTTGGATCCCAGCGGCAGAGCTGTCAGATAAATACAGGTGCTGGTGATCAGGTGTCCCGACCCCATCTGTGGTGCAAAATCCCAAGCGGCAGCTCTTGTGGAAGGTGTGAGGCAGCGCGGGGCGCCTTCGCCCGGGGCCTGCTCTCAGAACCTACAAGTTCATCCTGGCCCCTAAATCCAGAGGCAATATCTCGTGACCTACTGAGGCCACCGCTAGGGTCCACAATTCTGGCGAAGGCTCTCGGGAAGCTGGACACCTCGTTAGACGCAAGGGCCCCACAAGTGCAGGTTTGGATCCCAGCGGCTTAGCTGTCAGATAAATACAGGTGCTGATGATCAGGTGTCCCGACCCCATCTGTGGTGCAAAATCCCAAGCGGCAGGTGTGGGGAAATTTTGACGCCGCCACGGGTGCCTTCGCCCCAGGCCTGCACTCAGGACCTACAAGTTCACCCTGGGCACCAAATTCAGAGGCAATATCTATGGACTGATCGAGACGGCCGATAGGGTCCAAAATTCTGGCGAAGCCTCTTGGGAAGCCGGACGCCCTGCTAGGTGCAATTGTCCTAAAATTACAGGTCTGGATCCCAGAGGCCAAGCTGTCACAGAAATGCCGGTGCTGGCGGACCCGATCCTGGGCCCTAAATCCAGAGGCAATATCTCGTGACCTATGGAGGCTGCCGCTAGGGTCCCAAATTCTGGCGAAGGCTCTCGGGAAGCTGGACACCTCAATAGACGCAAGGGCCCCACAAGTGCTGGTTTGGATCCCAGAGGCGGAGCTGTCAGATAAATACAGGTGCTGGTGATCAGGTGTCCCGACCCCATCTGTGGTGCAAAATCCCAAGCGGCAGCTCTTGTGGAAGGTGTGACGCAGCGCGGGGCGCCTTCGCCCAGGGCCTGCTCTCAGAACCTACAAGTTCATCCTGGGCCCTAAATCCAGAGGCAATATCTCGTGACCTATGGAGGCTGCCGCTAGGGTCCCAAATTCTGGCGAAGGCTCTCGGGAAGCTGGACACCTCAATAGACGCAAGGGCCCCACAAGTGCTGGTTTGGATCCCAGAGGCGGAGCTGTCAGATAAATACAGGTGCTGGTGATCAGGTGTCCCGACCCCATCTGTGGTGCAAAATCCCAAGCGGCAGCTCTTGTGGAAGTTTTGACGCGGCGCCGGGCGCCTTCGCCCCGGGCCTGCTCTCAGGACTAGAAGTTCATCCTGGCCCCTAAATCCAGAGGCAATATCTCGTGACCTACCGAGGCCACCGCTAGGGTCCACAATTCTGGCGAAGGCTCTCGGGAAGCTGGACACCTCGCTAGACGCAAGGCCCCACAAGTGGAGATTTGGATCCCAGCGGCGGAGCTGTCAGATAAATACAGGTGCTGGTGATCAGGTGTCCCGACCCCATCTGTGGTGCAAAATCCCAAGCGGCAGGTGTGGGGAAATTTTGACGCGGCCACGGGTGCCTTCGCCCCGGGCCTGCGCTCAGGACCTACAAGTTCACCCTGGGCACCAAATTCAGAGGCAATATCTATGGACTGATCGAGACGGCCGATAGGGTCCCAAATTCTGGCGAAGGCTCTCGGGAAGCTGGACACCTCAATAGACGCAAGGGCCCCACAAGCGGAGGTTTGGATCCCAGCGGCGGAGCTGTCAGATAAATTCAGGTGCTGGTGATCAGGTTTCTGGACCCCATCTTTGGTGCAAAATCCCAAGCGGCAGCTCTTGTGGAAGGTGTGACGCAGCGCCGGGCACCTTCGCCTCGGGCCTGGTCTCAGGACCTACAAGTTCATCCTGGCCCCTAAATCCAGAGACAATATCTCGTGTCCTACCGAGGCCACCGCTAGGACCCCAAATTCTGGCGAAGGCTCTCGGAAAGCTGGACACCTCGCTAGACGCAAGGGCCCCACAAGCGGAGGTTTGGATCCCAGCGGCGGAGCTGTAGATAAATACAGGTGCTGGTGATCAGGTGTCCCGACCCCATCTGTGGTGCAAAATCCCAAGCGGCAGCTCTTGTGGAAGGTGTGACGCAGCGCGGGGTGCCTTCGCCCTGGGTCTGCTCTCAGAACCTACAAGTTCATCCTGGTCCCTAAATCCAGAGGCAATATCTCGTGACCTACCAAGGCCACTGCTAGGGTCCACAATTCTGGCGAAGGCTCTCGGGAAGCTGGACACCTCGCTAGATGCAAGGCCCCACAAGTGGAGATTTGGATCCCAGCGGCGGAGCTATCAGATTAATACAGGTGCTGGTGATCAGGTGTCCCGACCCCATCATGGTGCAAAAATCCCAAGCGGCAGGTGTGGGGAAATTTTGACGCGGCCACGGGTGCCTTCGCCCCGGGCCTGCACTCAGGACCTACAAGTTCACCCTGGGCACCAAATTCAGAGGCAATATCTATGGACTGATCGAGACGGCCGATACGGTCCCAAATTCTGGCGAAGGCTCTCGGGAAGCTGGACACCTCGCTAGACGCAAGGGCCCCACAAGTGCAGGTTTGGATCCCAGCTGCGGAGCTGTCAGATAAATACAGGTGCTGGTGATCAGGTGTCCCGACCCCATCTGTGGTGCAAAATCCCAAGCGGCAGCTCTTGTGGAAGGTGTGACGCAGCGCGGGGTGCCTTCGCCCCGGGTCTGCTCTCAGAACCTACAAGTTCATCCTGGTCCCTAAATCCAGAGGCAATATCTCATGACCTACCAAGGCCACTGCTAGGGTCCAAAATTCTGGCGAAGGCTCTCGGGAAGCTGGACACCTCGCTAGACGCAAGGGCCCCACAAGTGCAGGTTTGGATCCCAGCGGCGGAGCTGTCAGATAAATACAGGTGCTGGTGATCAGGTGTCCCGACCCCATCTGTGGTGCAAAATCCCAAGCGGCAGGTGTGGGGAAATTTTGACGCGGCCACGGGTGCCTTCGCCCCGGGCCTGCGCTCAGGACCTACAAGTTCACCCTGGGCACCAAATTCAGAGGCAATATCTATGGACTGATCGAGACGGCCGATAGCGTCCAAAATTCTGGCGAAGCCTCTCGGGTAGCCGGACGCCCTGCTAGGTGCAATTGTACCAAAATTACAGGTCTGGATCCCAGAGGCCAAGCTGTCACAGAAATGCCGGTGCTGGCGGTCCCGATCACCGACCCCATGTGTGGTGCGAAATCCAAAGCGGCAGCTCTTGGGGAAATTTAGACGCGGCGCCGGGCGCCTTCGCCCTGGGCCTCCGCTCAGGACCTACAAGTTCACGCTGGGCACCAAATTCAGAGGCAATATCTATGGACTGACCGAGACGGCCGCTAGGGTCCCAAATTCTGGTGAAGGCTCTCGGGAAGCTGGACACCTCGCTAGACGCAAGGGCCCCACAAGTGCAGGTTTGGATCCCAGCGGCAGAGCTGTCAGATAAATACAGGTGCTGGTGATCAGGTGTCCCGACCCCATCTGTGGTGCAAAATCCCAAGCGGCAGCTCTTGTGGAAGGTGTGAGGCAGCGCGGGGCGCCTTCGCCCGGGGCCTGCTCTCAGAACCTACAAGTTCATCCTGGCCCCTAAATCCAGAGGCAATATCTCGTGACCTACTGAGGCCACCGCTAGGGTCCACAATTCTGGCGAAGGCTCTCGGGAAGCTGGACACCTCGTTAGACGCAAGGGCCCCACAAGTGCAGGTTTGGATCCCAGCGGCTGAGCTGTCAGATAAATACAGGTGCTGATGATCAGGTGTCCCGACCCCATCTGTGGTGCAAAATCCCAAGCGGCAGGTGTGGGGAAATTTTGACGCCGCCACGGGTGCCTTCGCCCCAGGCCTGCACTCAGGACCTACAAGTTCACCCTGGGCACCAAATTCAGAGGCAATATCTATGGACTGATCGAGACGGCCGATAGGGTCCAAAATTCTGGCGAAGCCTCTTGGGAAGCCGGACGCCCTGCTAGGTGCAATTGTCCTAAAATTACAGGTCTGGATCCCAGAGGCCAAGCTGTCACAGAAATGCCGGTGCTGGCGGACCCGATCCTGGGCCCTAAATCCAGAGGCAATATCTCGTGACCTATGGAGGCTGCCGCTAGGGTCCCAAATTCTGGCGAAGGCTCTCGGGAAGCTGGACACCTCAATAGACGCAAGGGCCCCACAAGTGCTGGTTTGGATCCCAGAGGCGGAGCTGTCAGATAAATACAGGTGCTGGTGATCAGGTGTCCCGACCCCATCTGTGGTGCAAAATCCCAAGCGGCAGCTCTTGTGGAAGGTGTGACGCAGCGCGGGGCGCCTTCGCCCAGGGCCTGCTCTCAGAACCTACAAGTTCATCCTGGGCCCTAAATCCAGAGGCAATATCTCGTGACCTATGGAGGCTGCCGCTAGGGTCCCAAATTCTGGCGAAGGCTCTCGGGAAGCTGGACACCTCGCTAGACGCAAGGGCCCCACAAGTGCTGGTTTGGATCCCAGAGGCGGAGCTGTCAGATAAATACAGGTGCTGGTGATCAGGTGTCCCGACCCCATCTGTGGTGCAAAATCCCAAGCGGCAGCTCTTGTGGAAGTTTTGACGCGGCGCCGGGCGCCTTCGCCCCGGGCCTGCTCTCAGGACTAGAAGTTCATCCTGGCCCCTAAATCCAGAGGCAATATCTCGTGACCTACCGAGGCCACCGCTAGGGTCCACAATTCTGGCGAAGGCTCTCGGGAAGCTGGACACCTCGCTAGACGCAAGGCCCCACAAGTGGAGATTTGGATCCCAGCGGCGGAGCTGTCAGATAAATACAGGTGCTGGTGATCAGGTGTCCCGACCCCATCTGTGGTGCAAAATCCCAAGCGGCAGGTGTGGGGAAATTTTGACGCGGCCACGGGTGCCTTCGCCCCGGGCCTGCGCTCAGGACCTACAAGTTCACCCTGGGCACCAAATTCAGAGGCAATATCTATGGACTGATCGAGACGGCCGATAGCGTCCCAAATTCTGGCGAATGTTCTCGGGAAGCTGGACACCTTGCTAGACGCAAGGGCCCCACAAGTGAAGGTTTGGATCCCACCGGCTGAGCAATCAGATAAAGACAGGTTCTGGTGATCGGGCTTCCCGATCCCATCTGTGGTGCAAAATCCCAAGCGGCAGCTCTTGTGGAAGGTGTGACGCAGCGCGGGGCGCCTTCGCCCGGGGTCTGCTCTCAGAACCTACAAGTTCATCCTGGCCCTAAATCCAGAGGCAATATCTCGTGACCAACCAAGGCCACTGCTAGGGTCCCAAAATCTGGCGAAGGCTCTCGGGAAGCTGGACACCTCGTTAGACCCAAGAGCCCCACAAGTGCAGGTTTGGATCCCAGCGGCTGAGCTGTCAGATAAATACAGGTGCTGGTGATCAGGTGTCCCGACCTCATCTGTGGTGCAAAATCCTAAGCGGCAGGTGTGGGGAAATTTTGACGCGGCCACGGGTGCCTTCGCCCCGGCCCTGCGCTCAGGACCTACAAGTTCACCCTGGGCACCAAATTCAGAGGCAATATCTATGGACTGACCGAGACGGCCGATAGGGTCCCAAATTCTGGTGAAGGCTCTCGGGAAGCTGGACACCTCGCTAGACGCAAGGGCCCCACAAGTGCAGGTTTGGATCCCAGCGGCCTAGCTGTCAGATAAATACAGGTGCTGGTGATCAGGTGTCCCGACCCCATCTGTGGTGCAAAATCCCAAGCGGCAGCTCTTGTGGAAGTTTTGACGCGACGCAGGGCGCCTTCGCCCCGGGCCTGCTCTCAGGACCTAGAAGTTCATCCTGGGCCCTAAATCCAGAGGCAATATCTCGTGACCTACCGAGGCCACCGCTAGGGTCCACAATTCTGGCGAAGGCTCTCGGGAAGCTGGACACCTCGCTAGACGCAAGGCCCCACAAGTGGAGATTGGAATCCCAGAGGCTGACCTGTCAGATTAATACAGGTGCTGGTGATCAGGTGTCCCGACCCCATCTGTGGTGCAAAATCCCAAGCGGCAGGTGTGGGGAAATTTTGACGCGGCCACGGGTGCCTTCGCCCCGGCCCTGCGCTCAGGACCTACAAGTTCACCCTGGGCACCAAATTCAGAGGCAATATCTATGGACTGATCGAGACGACCGATAGGGTCCCAAATTCTGGCGAAGGCTCTTGGGAAGCTGGACACCTCGCTAGACGCAAGGGCCCTACAAGTGCAGGTTTGGATCCCAGCGGCGAAGCCGTAGATAAATACAGGTGCTGGTGATCAGGTGTCCCGACCCAATCTGTGGTGCAAAATCCCAAGCGGCAGCTCTTGTGGAAGGTGTGACGCAGCGCGGGGCGCCTTCGCCCGGGGCCTGCTCTCAGAACCTACAAGTTCATCCTGGGCCCTAAATCCAGAGGCAATATCTCGTGACCTATGGAGTCTGCCGCTAGGGTCCCAAATTCTGGCGAAGGCTCTCGGGAAGCTGGACACCTCGCTAGACGCAAGGGCCCCACAAGTGCTGGTTTGGATCCCAGAGGCGGAGCTGTCAGATAAATACAGGTGCTGGTGATCAGGTGTCCCGACCCCATCTGTGGTGCAAAATCCCAAGCGGCAGCTCTTGTGGAAGGTGTGACGCAGCGCGGGGCGCCTTCGCCCGGGGCCTGCTCTCAGAACCTACAAGTTCATCCTGGCCCCTAAATCCAGAGGCAATATCTCGTGACCTACCGAGGCCACCGCTAGGGTCCACAATTCTGGCGAAGGCTCTCGGGAAGCTGGACACCTCGTTAGACGCAAGGGCCCCACAAGTGCAGGTTTGGATCCCAGCGGCGGAGCTGTCAGATAAATACAGGTGCTGATGATCAGGTGTCCCGAACCCATCTGTGGTGCAAAATCCCAAGCGGCAGGTGTGGGGAAATTTTGACGCCGCCACGGGTGCCTTCGCCCCAGGCCTGCACTCAGGACCTACAAGTTCACCCTGGGCACCAAATTCAGAGGCAATATCTATGGACTGATCGAGACGGCCGATAGGGTCCAAAATTCTGGCGAAGGCTCTTGGGAAGCTGGACGCCCTGCTAGGTGCAATTGTCCTAAAATTACAGGTCTGGATCCCAGAGGCCAAGCTGTCACAGAAATGCCGGTGCTGGCGGTCCCGATCACCGACCCCATGTGTGGTGCGAAATCCAAAGCGGCAGCTCTTGGGGAAATTTTGACGCGGCGCCGGGCGCCTTCGCCCTGGGCCTCCGCTCAGGACCTACAAGTTCACGCTGGGCACCAAATTCAGAGGCAATATCTATCGACTGACCGAGATGGCCACTAGGGTCCCAAATTCTGGTGAAGGCTCTCGGGAAGCTGGACAACTCGCTAGACGCAAGGGCCCCACAAGTGCAGGTTTGGATCCCAGCGGCAGAGCTGTCAGATAAATACAGGTGCTGGTGATCAGGTGTCCCGACCCCATCTTTGGTGCAAAATCCCAAGCGGCAGCTCTTGTGGAAGGTGTGAGGCAGCGCGGGGCGCCTTCGCCCGGGGCCTGCTCTCAGAACCTACAAGTTCATCCTGGCCCCTAAATCCAGAGGCAATATCTCGTGACCTACTGAGGCCACCGCTAGGGTCCACAATTCTGGCGAAGGCTCTCGGGAAGCTGGACACCTCGTTAGACGCAAGGGCCCCACAAGTGCAGGTTTGGATCCCAGCGGCTGAGCTGTCAGATAAATACAGGTGCTGATGATCAGGTGTCCCGACCCCATCTGTGGTGCAAAATCCCAAGCGGCAGGTGTGGGGAAATTTTGACGCCGCCACGGGTGCCTTCGCCCCAGGCCTGCACTCAGGACCTACAAGTTCACCCTGGGCACCAAATTCAGAGGCAATATCTATGGACTGATCGAGACGGCCGATAGGGTCCAAAATTCTGGCGAAGGCTCTTGGGAAGCCGGACGCCCTGCTAGGTGCAATTGTCCTAAAATTACAGGTCTGGATCCCAGAGGCCAAGCTGTCACAGAAATGCCGGTGCTGGCGGACCCGATCCTGGGCCCTAAATCCAGAGGCAATATCTCGTGACCTATGGAGGCTGCCGCTAGGGTCCCAAATTCTGGCGAAGGCTCTCGGGAAGCTGGACACCTCGCTAGACGCAAGGGCCCCACAAGTGCTGGTTTGGGTCCCAGAGGCGGAGCTGTCAGATAAATACAGGTGCTGGTGATCAGGTGTCCCGACCCCATCTGTGGTGCAAAATCCCAAGCGGCAGCTCTTGTGGAAGTTTTGACGCGGCGCCGGGCGCCTTCGCCCCGGGCCTGCTCTCAGGACTAGAAGTTCATCCTGGCCCCTAAATCCAGAGGCAATATCTCGTGACCTACCGAGGCCACCGCTAGGGTCCACAATTCTGGCGAAGGCTCTCGGGAAGCTGGACACCTCGCTAGACGCAAGGCCCCACAAGTGGAGATTTGGATCCCAGCGGCGGAGCTGTCAGATTAATACAGGTGCTGGTGATCAGGTGTCCCGACCCCATCTGTGGTGCAAAATCCCAAGCGGCAGGTGTGGGGAAATTTTGACGCGGCCACGGGTGCCTTCGCCCCGGGCCTGCGCTCAGGACCTACAAGTTCACCCTGGGCACCAAATTCAGAGGCAATATCTATGGACTGATCGAGACGGCCGATAGGGTCCAAAATTCTGGCGAAGCCTCTCGGGAAGCCGGACGCCCTGCTACGTGCAATTGTCCTAAAATTACAGGTCTGGATCCCAGAGGCCAAGCTGTCACAGAAATGCCGGTGCTGGCGGACCCGATCACCGACCCCATGTGTGGTGCGAAATCCAAAGCGGCAGCTCTTGGGGAAATTCTGACGCGGAGCCGGGCGCCTTCGCCCTGGGCCTCCGCTCAGGACCTACAAGTTCACCCTGGGCACCAAATTCAGAGGCAATATCTATGGACTGACCGAGACGGCCGATAGGGTCCCAAATTCTGGTGAAGGCTCTCGGGAAGCTGGACACCTCGCTAGACGCAAGGGCCCCACAAGTGCAGGTTTGGATCCCAGCGGCGGAGCTGTCAGATAAATACAGGTGCTGGTGATCAGGTGTCCCGACCCCATCTGTGGTGCAAAATCCCAAGCGGCAGCTCTTGTGGAAGTTTTGACGCGGCGCCGGGCGCCTTCGCCCGGGGCCTGCTCTCAGAACCTACAAGTTCATCCTGGGCCCTAAATCCAGAGGCAATATCTCGTGA
Source organism: Tinamus guttatus (assembly GCF_059628265.1). NCBI lineage: Eukaryota > Metazoa > Chordata > Aves > Tinamiformes > Tinamidae > Tinamus > Tinamus guttatus. Next base: position 484,790 of record NW_028288949.1, read on the forward strand.
CCTATGGAGTCTGCCGCTAGGGTCCCAAATTCTGGCGAAGGCTCTCGGGAAGCTGGACACCTCGCTAGACGCAAGAGCCCCACAAGTGCTGGTTTGGATCCCAGAGGCGGAGCTGTCAGATAAATACAGGTGCTGGTGATCAGGTGTCCCGACCCCATCTGTGGTGCAAAATCCCAAGCGGCAGCTCTTGTGGAAGGTGTGACGCAGCGCGGGGCGCCTTCGCCCGGGGCCTGCTCTCAGAACCTACAAGTTCATCCTGGCCCCTAAATCCAGAGGCAATATCTCGTGACCTACCGAGGCCACCGCTAGGGTCCACAATTCTGGCGAAGGCTCTCGGGAAGCTAGACACCTCGTTAGACGCAAGGGCCTCACAAGTGCAGGTTTGGATCCCAGCGGCGGAGCTGTCAGATAAATACAGGTGCTGATGATCAGGTGTCCCGACCCCATCTGTGGTGCAAAATCCCAAGCGGCAGGTGTGGGGAAATTTTGACGCGGCCACGGGTGCCTTCGCCCCGGGCCTGCGCTCAGGACCTACAAGTTCACCCTGGGCACCAAATTCAGAGGCAATATCTATGGACTGATCGAGACGGCCGATAGGGTCCAAAATTCTGGCGAAGGCTCTTGGGAAGCTGGACGCCCTGCTAGGTGCAGCGGTCCCAAAAGTACAGGTCTGGATCCCAGAGGCCAAGCTGTCACAGAAATGCCGGTGCTGGCGGTCCCGATCACCGACCCCATGTGTGGTGCGAAATCCAAAGCGGCAGCTCTTGGGGAAATTTTGACGCGGCGCCGGGCGCCTTCGCCCTGGGCCTCCGCTCAGGACCTACAAGTTCACGCTGGGCACCAAATTCAGAGGCAATATCTATCGACTGACCGAGACGGCCACTAGGGTCCAAAATTCTGGTGAAGGCTCTTGGGAAGCCGGACGCCCTGCTAGGTGCAATTGTCCTAAAATTACAGGTCTGGATCCCAGAGGCCAAGCTGTCACAGAAATGCCAGTGCTGGCGGACCCGATCCTGGGCCCTAAATCCAGAGGCAATATCTCGTGACCTATGGAGGCTGCCGCTAGGGTCCCAAATTCTGGCGAAGGCTCTCGGGAAGCTGGACACCTCGCTAGACGCAAGGGCCCCACAAGTGCTGGTTTGGATCCCAGAGGCGGAGCTGTCAGATAAATACAGGTGCTGGTGATCAGGTGTCCCGACCCCATCTGTGGTGCAAAATCCCAAGCGGCAGCTCTTGTGGAAGGTGTGACGCAGCGCGGGGCGCCTTCGCCCGGGGCCTGCTCTCAGAACCTACAAGTTCATCCTGGGCCCTAAATCCAGAGGCAATATCTCGTGACCTATGGAGGCTGCCGCTAGGGTCCCAAATTCTGGCGAAGGCTCTCGGGAAGCTGGACACCTCGCTAGACGCAAGGGCCCCACAAGTGCTGGTTTGGATCCCAGAGGCGGAGCTGTCAGATAAATACAGGTGCTGGTGATCAGGTGTCCCGACCCCATCTGTGGTGCAAAATCCCAAGCGGCAGCTCTTGTGGAAGTTTTGACGCGGCGCCGGGCGCCTTCGCCCCGGGCCTGCTCTCAGGACCTAGAAGTTCATCCTGGGCCCTAAATCCAGAGGCAATATCTCGTGACCTACCGAGGCCACCGCTAGGGTCCACAATTCTGGCGAAGGCTCTCGGGAAGCTGGACACCTCGCTAGACGCAAGGCCCCACAAGTGGAGATTTGGATCCCAGCGGCGGAGCTGTCAGATTAATACAGGTGCTGGTGATCAGGTGTCCCGACCCCATCTGTGGTGCAAAATCCCAAGCGGCAGGTGTGGGGAAATTTTGACGCGGCCACGGGTGCCTTCGCCCCGGGCCTGCGCTCAGGACCTACAAGTTCACCCTGGGCACCAAATTCAGAGGCAATATCTATGGACTGATCGAGACGGCCGATAGCGTCCAAAATTCTGGCGAAGCCTCTCGGGTAGCCGGACGCCCTGCTAGGTGCAATTGTACCAAAATTACAGGTCTGGATCCCAGAGGCCAAGCTGTCACAGAAATGCCGGTGCTGGCGGTCCCGATCACCGACCCCATGTGTGGTGCGAAATCCAAAGCGGCAGCTCTTGGGGAAATTTTGACGCGGCGCCGGGCGCCTTCGCCCTGGGCCTCCGCTCAGGACCTACAAGTTCACGCTGGGCACCAAATTCAGAGGCAATATCTATGGACTGACCGAGACGGCCGCTAGGGTCCCAAATTCTGGTGAAGGCTCTCGGGAAGCTGGACACCTCGCTAGACGCAAGGGCCCCACAAGTGCAGGTTTGGATCCCAGCGGCAGAGCTGTCAGATAAATACAGGTGCTGGTGATCAGGTGTCCCGACCCCATCTGTGGTGCAAAATCCCAAGCGGCAGCTCTTGTGGAAGGTGTGAGGCAGCGCGGGGCGCCTTCGCCCGGGGCCTGCTCTCAGAACCTACAAGTTCATCCTGGCCCCTAAATCCAGAGGCAATATCTCGTGACCTACTGAGGCCACCGCTAGGGTCCACAATTCTGGCGAAGGCTCTCGGGAAGCTGGACACCTCGTTAGATGCAAGGGCCCCACAAGTGCAGGTTTGGATCCCAGCGGCTGAGCTGTCAGATAAATACAGGTGCTGATGATCAGGTGTCCCGACCCCATCTGTGGTGCAAAATCCCAAGCGGAAGGTGTGGGGAAATTTTGACGCCGCCACGGGTGCCTTCGCCCCAGGCCTGCACTCAGGACCTACAAGTTCACCCTGGGCACCAAATTCAGAGGCAATATCTATGGACTGATCGAGACGACCGATAGGGTCCCAAATTCTGGCGAAGGCTCTTGGGAAGCTGGACACCTCGCTAGACGCAAGGGCCCCACAAGTGCTGGTTTGGATCCCAGAGGCGGAGCTGTCAGATAAATACAGGTGCTGGTGATCAGGTGTCCCGACCCCATCTGTGGTGCAAAATCCCAAGCGGCAGCTCTTGTGGAAGGTGTGACGCAGCGCGGGGCGCCTTCGCCCGGGGCCTGCTCTCAGAACCTACAAGTTCATCCTGGGCCCTAAATCCAGAGGCAATATCTCGTGACCTATGGAGGCTGCCGCTAGGGTCCCAAATTCTGGCGAAGGCTCTCGGGAAGCTGGACACCTCGCTAGACGCAAGGCCCCACAAGTGCAGGTTTGGATCCCAGAGGCGGAGCTGTCAGATAAAGACAGGTTCTGGTGATCGGGCTTCCCGACCCCATCTGTGGTGCAAAATCCCAAGCGGCAGCTCTTGTGGAAGGTGTGACGCAGCGCGGGGCGCCTTCGCCCGGGGTCTGCTCTCAGAACCTACAAGTTCATCCTGGCCCTAAATCCAGAGGCAATATCTCGTGACCAACCAAGGCCACTGCTAGGGTCCCAAAATCTGGCGAAGGCTCTAGGGAAGCTGGACACCTCGTTAGACCCAAGAGCCCCACAAGTGCAGGTTTGGATCCCAGCGGCTGAGCTGTCAGATAAATACAGGTGCTGGTGATCAGGTGTCCCGACCTCATCTGTGGTGCAAAATCCTAAGCGGCAGGTGTGGGGAAATTTTGACGCGGCCACGGGTGCCTTCGCCCCGGCCCTGCGCTCAGGACCTACAAGTTCACCCTGGGCACCAAATTCAGAGGCAATATCTATGGACTGATCGAGACGACCGATAGGGTCCCAAATTCTGGTGAAGGCTCTTGGGAAGCTGGACACCTCGCTAGACGCAAGGGCCCCACAAGTGCTGGTTTGGATCCCAGAGGCGGAGCTGTCAGATAAATACAGGTGCTGGTGATCAGGTGTCCCGACCCCATCTGTGGTGCAAAATCCCAAGCGGCAGCTCTTGTGGAAGGTGTGACGCAGCGCGGGGCGCCTTCGCCCGGGGCCTGCTCTCAGAACCTACAAGTTCATCCTGGGCCCTAAATCCAGAGGCAATATCTCGTGACCTATGGAGGCTGCCGCTAGGGTCCCAAATTCTGGCGAAGGCTCTCGGGAAGCTGGACACCTCAATAGACGCAAGGGCCCCACATGTGCAGGTTTGGATCCCAGCGGCTGAGCTGTCAGATAAATACAGGTGCTGGTGATCAGGTGTCCCGACCCCATCTGTGGTGCAAAATCCCAAGCGGCAGCTCTTGTGGAAGGTGTGACGCAGCGCGGGGCGCCTTCGCCCGGGGCCTGCTCTCAGAACCTACAAGTTCATCCTGGGCCCTAAATCCAGAGGCAATATCTCGTGACCTATGGAGGCTGCCGCTAGGGTCCCAAATTCTGGCGAAGGCTCTCGGGAAGCTGGACACCTCAATAGACGCAAGGGCCCCACAAGTGCAGGTTTGGATCCCAGCGGCTGAGCTGTCAGATAAATACAGGTGCTGGTGATCAGGTGTCCCGACCCCATCTGTGGTGCAAAATCCCAAGCGGCAGCTCTTGTGGAAGTTTTGACGCGGCGCCGGGCGCCTTCGCCCCGGGCCTGCTCTCAGGACCTAGAAGTTCATCCTGGGCCCTAAATCCAGGGGCAATATCTCGTGACCTACCGAGGCTACCGCTAGGGTCCACAATTCTGGCGAAGGCTCTCGGGAAGCTGGACACCTCGCTAGACGCAAGGCCCCACAAGTGGATATTGGAATCCCAGAGGCTGAGCTGTCAGATTAATACAGGTGCTGGTGATCAGGTGTCCCGACCCCATCTGTGGTGCAAAATCCCAAGCGGCAGGTGTGGGGAAATTTTGACGCGGCCACGAGTGCCTTCGCCCCAGGCCTGCGCTCAGGACCTACAAGTTCACCCTGGGCACCAAATTCAGAGGCAATATCTATGGACTGATCGAGACGGCCGATAGGGTCCCAAATTCTGGCGAATGTTCTCGGGAAGCTGGACACCTTGCTAGACGCAAGGGCCCCACAAGTGAAGGTTTGGATCCCACCGGCTGAGCAATCAGATAAAGACAGGTTCTGGTGATCGGGCTTCCCGATCCCATCTGTGGTGCAAAATCCCAAGCGGCAGCTCTTGTGGAAGGTGTGACGCAGCGCGGGGCGCCTTCGCCCGGGGTCTGCTCTCAGAACCTACAAGTTCATCCTGGTCCCTAAATCCAGAGGCAATATCTCGTGACCTACCAAGCCCACTGCTAGGGTCCCAAAATCTGGCGAAGGCTCTCGGGAAGCTGGACACCTCGTTAGACCCAAGAGCCCCACAAGTGCAGGTTTGGATCCCAGCGGCTGAGCTGTCAGATAAATACAGGTGCTGGTGATCAGGTGTCCCGACCCCATCTGTGGTGCAAAATCCCAAGCGGCAGGTGTGGGGAAATTTTGACGCGGCCACGGGTGCCTTCGCCCCGGCCCTGCGCTCAGGACCTACAAGTTCACCCTGGGCACCAAATTCAGAGGCAATATCTATGGACTGATCGAGACGACCGATAGGGTCCCAAATTCTGGCGAAGGCTCTTGGGAAGCTGGACACCTCGCTAGACGCAAGGGCCCTACAAGTGCAGGTTTGGATCCCAGCGGCGAAGCTGTAGATAAATACAGGTGCTGGTGATCAGGTGTCCCGACCCAATCTGTGGTGCAAAATCCCAAGCGGCAGCTCTTGTGGAAGGTGTGACGCAGCGCGGGGCGCCTTCGCCCAGGGCCTGCTCTCAGAACCTACAAGTTCATCCTGGGCCCTAAATCCAGAGGCAATATCTCGTGACCTATGGAGGCTGCCGCTAGGGTCCCAAATTCTGGCGAAGGCTCTCGGGAAGCTGGACACCTCGCTAGACGCAAGGGCCCCACAAGTGCTGGTTTGGATCCCAGATGCGGAGCTGTCAGATAAATACAGGTGCTGGTGATCAGGTGTCCCGACCCCATCTGTGGTGCAAAATCCCAAGCGGCAGCTCTTGTGGAAGTTTTGACGCGGCGCCGGGCGCCTTCGCCCCGGGCCTGCTCTCAGGACCTAGAAGTTCATCCTGGGCCCTAAATCCAGAGGCAATATCTCGTGACCTACCGAGGCTACCGCTAGGGTCCACAATTCTGGCGAAGGCTCTCGGGAAGCTGGACACCTCGCTAGACGCAAGGCCCCACAAGTGGAGATTTGAATCCCAGAGGCTGACCTGTCAGATTAATACAGGTGCTGGTGATCAGGTGTCCCGACCCCATCTGTGGTGCAAAATCCCAAGCGGCAGGTGTGGGGGAAGATTTGACGCAGGGCCGGGCACCTTCGCCTCCAGCCTGCTCTCAGGACCTACAAGTTCATCCTGGGCCCTAAATCCAGAGGCAATATCTCGTGACCTACCGAGGCCACCGCTAGGGTCCACAATTCTGGCGAAGGCTCTCGGGAAGCTGGACACCTCGTTAGACGCAAGGGCCCCACAAGTGCAGGTTTGGATCCCAGCGGCTGAGCTGTCAGATAAATACAGGTGCTGGTGATCAGGTGTCCCGACCCCATCTGTGGTGCAAAATCCCAAGCGGCAGGTGTGGGGAAATTTTGACGCGGCCACGGGTGCCTTCGCCCCGGGCCTGCGCTCAGGACCTACAAGTTCACCCTGGGCACCAAATTCAGAGGCAATATCTATGGACTGATCGAGAGGGCCGATAGGGTCCAAAATTCTGGCGAAGGCTCTTGGGAAGCTGGACGCCCTGCTAGGTGCAGCGGTCCCAAAAGTACAGGTCTGGATCCCAGAGGCCAAGCTGTCACAGAAATGCCGGTGCTGGCGGTCCCGATCACCGACCCCATGTGTGGTGCGAAATCCAAAGCGGCAGCTCTTGGGGAAATTTTGACGCGGCGCCGGGCGCCTTCGCCCTGGGCCTCCGCTCAGGACCTACAATTCACCCTGGGCACCAAATTAAGAGGCAATATCTATGGACTGACCGAGACGGCCACTAGGGTCCCAAATTCTGGTGAAGGCTCTCGGGAAGCTGGACACCTCGCTAGACGCAAGGGCCCCACAAGTGCAGGTTTGGATCCCAGCGGCGGAGCTGTCAGATAAATACAGGTGCTGGTGATCAGGTGTCCCGACCCCATCTGTGGTGCAAAATCCCAAGTGGCAGCTCTTGTGGAAGTTTTGACGCGGCGCCGGGCGCCTTCGCCCCGGGCCTGCTCTCAGGACCTAGAAGTTCATCCTGGGCCCTAAATCCAGAGGCAATATCTCGTGACCTACCGAGGCCACCGCTAGGGTCCACAATTCTGGCGAAGGCTCTCGGGAAGCTGGACACCTCGCTAGACGCAAGGCCCCACAAGTGGAGATTTGAATCCCAGAGGCTGAGCTGTCAGATTAATACAGGTGCTGGTGATCAGGTGTCCCGACCCCATCTGTGGTGCAAAATCCCAAGCGGCAGGTGTGGGGGAAGATTTGACGCAGGGCCGGGCACCTTCGCCTCCAGCCTGCTCTCAAGACCTACAAGTTCATCCTGGGCCCTAAATCCAGAGGCAATATCTCGTGACCTACCGAGGCCACCGCTAGGGTCCACAATTCTGGCGAAGGCTCTCGGGAAGCTGGACACCTCGTTAGACGCAAGGGCCCCACAAGTGCAGGTTTGGATCCCAGCGGCTGAGCTGTCAGATAAATACAGGTGCTGGTCATCAGGTGTCCCGACCCCATCTGTGGTGCAAAATCCCAAGCGGCAGGTGTGGGGAAATTTTGACGCGGCCACGGGTGCCTTCGCCCCAGGCCTGCGCTCAGGACCTACAAGTTCACCCTGGGCACCAAATTCAGAGGCAATATCTATGGACTGATCGAGACGGCCGATAGCGTCCCAAATTCTGGCGAATGTTCTCGGGAAGCTGGACACCTTGCTAGACGCAAGGGCCCCACAAGTGAAGGTTTGGATGCCACCGGCTGAGCAATCAGATAAAGACAGGTTCTGGTGATCGGGCTTCCCGATCCCATCTGTGGTGCAAAATCCCAAGCGGCAGCTCTTGTGGAAGGTGTGACGCAGCGCGGGGCGCCTTCGCCCGGGGTCTGCTCTCAGAACCTACAAGTTCATCCTGGTCCCTAAATCCAGAGGCAATATCTCGTGACCTACCAAGGCCACTGCTAGGGTCCCAAAATCTGGCGAAGGCTCTCGGGAAGCTGGACACCTCGTTAGACCCAAGAGCCCCACAAGTGCAGGTTTGGATCCCAGCGGCGGAGCTGTCAGATAAATACAGGTGCTGGTGATCAGGTGTCCCGACCCCATCTGTGGTGCAAAATCCCAAGCGGCAGGTGTGGGGAAATTTTGACGCGGCCACGGGTGCCTTCGCCCCGGCCCTGCGCTCAGGACCTACAATTTCACCCTGGGCACCAAATTCAGAGGCAATATCTATGGACTGATCGAGACGACCGATAGGGTCCCAAATTCTGGCGAAGGCTCTTGGGAAGCTGGACACCTCGCTAGACGCAAGGGCCCTACAAGTGCAGGTTTGGATCCCAGCGGCGAAGCTGTAGATAAATACAGGTGCTGGTGATCAGGTGTCCCGACCCAATCTGTGGTGCAAAATCCCAAGCGGCAGCTCTTGTGGAAGGTGTGACGCAGCGCGGGGCGCCTTCGGCCCGGGCCTGCTCTCAGAACCTACAAGTTCATCCTGGGCCCTAAATCCAGAGGCAATATCTCGTGACCTATGGAGGCTGCCGCTAGGGTCCCAAATTCTGGCGAAGGCTCTCGGGAAGCTGGACACCTCGCTAGACGCAAGGGCCCCACAAGTGCAGGTTTGGATCCCAGAGGCGGAGCTGTCAGATAAATACAGGTGCTGGTATCAGGTGTCCCGACCCCATCTGTGGTGCAAAATCCCAAGCGGCATCTCTTGTGGAAGTTTTGACGCGGCGCCGGGCGCCTTCGCCCCGTGCCTGCTCTCAGGACCTAGAAGTTCATCCTGGGCCCTAAATCCAGAGGCAATATCTCGTGACCTACCGAGGCCACCGCTAGGGTCCACAATTCTGGCGAAGGCTCTCGGGAAGCTGGACACCTCGCTAGACGCAAGGCCCCACAAGTGGAGATTTGAATCCCAGAGGCTGACCTGTCAGATTAATACAGGTGCTGGTGATCAGGTGTCCCGACCCCATCTGTGGTGCAAAATCCCAAGCGGCAGGTGTGGGGGAAGATTTGACGCAGGGCCGGGCACCTTCGCCTCCAGCCTGCTCTCAGGACCTACAAGTTCATCCTGGGCCCTAAATCCAGAGGCAATATCTCGTGACCTACCGAGGCCACCGCTAGGGTCCACAATTCTGGCGAAGGCTCTCGGGAAGCTGGACACCTCGTTAGACGCAAGGGCCCCACAAGTGCAGGTTTGGATCCCAGCGGCTGAGCTGTCAGATAAATACAGGTGCTGGTGATCAGGTGTCCCGACCCCATCTGTGGTGCAAAATCCCAAGCGGCAGGTGTGGGGAAATTTTGACGCGGCCACGGGTGCCTTCGCCCCAGGCCTGCGCTCAGGACCTACAAGTTCACCCTGGGCACCAAATTCAGAGGCAATATCTATGGACTGATCGAGACGGCCGATAGGGTCCCAAATTCTGGCGAATGTTCTCGGGAAGCTGGACACCTTGCTAGACGCAAGGGCCCCACAAGTGAAGGTTTGGATCCCACCGGCTGAGCAATCAGATAAAGACAGGTTCTGGTGATCGGGCTTCCCGATCCCATCTGTGGTGCAAAATCCCAAGCGGCAGCTCTTGTGGAAGGTGTGACGCAGCGCGGGGCGCCTTCGCCCGGGGTCTGCTCTCAGAACCTACAAGTTCATCCTGGTCCCTAAATCCAGAGGCAATATCTCGTGACCTACCAAGGCCACTGCTAGGGTCCCAAAATCTGGCGAAGGCTCTCGGGAAGCTGGACACCTCGTTAGACCCAAGAGCCCCACAAGTGCAGGTTTGGATCCCAGCGGCGGAGCTGTCAGATAAATACAGGTGCTGGTGATCAGGTGTCCCGACCCCATCTGTGGTGCAAAATCCCAAGCGGCAGGTGTGGGGAAATTTTGACGCGGCCACGGGTGCCTTCGCCCCGGCCCTGCGCTCAGGACCTACAAGTTCACCCTGGGCACCAAATTCAGAGGCAATATCTATGGACTGATCGAGACGACCGATAGGGTCCCAAATTCTGGCGAAGGCTCTTGGGAAGCTGGACACCTCGCTAGACGCAAGGGCCCTACAAGTGCAGGTTTGGATCCCAGCGGCGAAGCTGTAGATAAATACAGGTGCTGGTGATCAGGTGTCCCGACCCAATCTGTGGTGCAAAATCCCAAGCGGCAGCTCTTGTGGAAGGTGTGACGCAGCGCGGGGCGCCTTCGGCCCGGGCCTGCTCTCAGAACCTACAAGTTCATCCTGGGCCCTAAATCCAGAGGCAATATCTCGTGACCTATGGAGGCTGCCGCTAGGGTCCCAAATTCTGGCGAAGGCTCTCGGGAAGCTGGACACCTCGCTAGACGCAAGGGCCCCACAAGTGCAGGTTTGGATCCCAGAGGCGGAGCTGTCAGATAAATACAGGTGCTGGTGATCAGGTGTCCCGACCCCATCTGTGGTGCAAAATCCCAAGCGGCAGGTGTGGGGAAATTTTGACGCGGCCACGGGTGCCTTCGCCCCGGGCCTGCGCTCAGGACCTACAAGTTCACCCTGGGCACCAAATTCAGAGGCAATATCTATGGACTGATCGAGAGGGCCGATAGGGTCCAAAATTCTGGCGAAGGCTCTTGGGAAGCTGGACGCCCTGCTAGGTGCAGCGGTCCCAAAAGTACAGGTCTGGATCCCAGAGGCCAAGCTGTCACAGAAATGCCGGTGCTGGCGGTCCCGATCACCGACCCCATGTGTGGTGCGAAATCCAAAGCGGCAGCTCTTGGGGAAATTTTGACGCGGCGCCGGGCGCCTTCGCCCTGGGCCTCCGCTCAGGACCTACAATTCACCCTGGGCACCAAATTCAGAGGCAATATCTATGGACTGACCGAGACGGCCACTAGGGTCCCAAATTCTGGTGAAGGCTCTCGGGAAGCTGGACACCTCGCTAGACGCAAGGGCCCCACAAGTGCAGGTTTGGATCCCAGCGGCGGAGCTGTCAGATAAATACAGGTGCTGGTGATCAGGTGTCCCGACCCCATCTGTGGTGCAAAATCCCAAGTGGCAGCTCTTGTGGAAGTTTTGACGCGGCGCCGGGCGCCTTCGCCCCGGGCCTGCTCTCAGGACCTAGAAGTTCATCCTGGGCCCTAAATCCAGAGGCAATATCTCGTGACCTACCAAGGCCACCGCTAGGGTCCACAATTCTGGCGAAGGCTCTCGGGAAGCTGGACACCTCAATAGACGCAAGGGCCCCACAAGCGGAGGTTTGGATCCCAGCGGCGGAGCTGTCAGATAAATACAGGTGCTGGTGATCAGGTTTCTGGACCCCATCTTTGGTGCAAAATCCCAAGCGGCAGCTCTTGTGGAAGGTGTGACGCAGCGCCGGGCACCTTCGCCTCGGGCCTGGTCTCAGGACCTACAAGTTCATCCTGGCCCCTAAATCAATAGACAATATCTCGTGTCCTACCAAGGCCACCGCTAGGACCCCAAATTCTGGCGAAGGCTCTCGGGAAGCTGGACACCTCAATAGACGCAAGGGCCCCACAAGTGCTGGTTTGGATCCCAGCGGCGGAGCTGTCAGATAAATACAGGTGCTGGTGATCAGGTGTCCCGACCCCATCTGTGGTGCAAAATCCCAAGCGGCAGCTCTTGTGGAAGGTGTGACGCAGCGCGGGGCGCCTTCGCCCGGGGCCTGCTCTCAGAACCTACAAGTTCATCCTGGGCCCTAAATCCAGAGGCAATATCTCGTGACCTATGGAGTCTGCCGCTAGGGTCCCAAATTCTGGCGAAGGCTCTCGGGAAGCTGGACACCTCGCTAGACGCAAGGGCCCCACAAGTGCAGGTTTGGATCCCAGCGGCGGAGCTGTCAGATAAATACAGGTGCTGGTGATCAGGTGTCCCGACCCCATCTGTGGTGCAAAATCCCAAGCGGCAGCTCTTGTGGAAGTTTTGACGCGGCGCCGGGCGCCTTCGCCCCGGGCCTGCTCTCAGGACCTAGAAGTTCATCCTGGGCCCTAAATCCAGAGGCAATATCTCGTGACCTACCGAGGCCACCGCTAGGGTCCACAATTCTGGCGAAGGCTCTCGGGAAGCTGGACACCTCGCTAGACGCAAGGCCCCACAAGTGGAGATTTGGATCCCATCGGCTGAGCTGTCAGATTAATACAGGTGCTGGTGATCAGGTGTTCCGACCCCATCTGTGGTGCAAAATCCCAAGCGGCAGGTGTGGGGGAAGATTTGACGCAGGGCCGGGCACCTTCGCCTCCAGCCTGCTCTCAGGACCTACAAGTTCATCCTGGGCCCTAAATCCAAAGGCAATATCTCGTGACCTACCGAGGCCACCGCTAGGGTCCACAATTCTGGCGAAGTCTCTCGGGAAGCTGGACACCTCGTTAGACCCAAGAGCCCCACAAGTGCAGGTTTGGATCCCAGCGGCGGAGCTGTCAGATAAATACAGGTGCTGGTGATCAGGTGTCCCGACCCCATCTGTGGTGCAAAATCCCAAGCGGCAGGTGTGGGGAAATTTTGACGCGGCCACGGGTGCCTTCGCCCCGGCCCTGCGCTCAGGACCTACAAGTTCACCCTGGGCACCAAATTCAGAGGCAATATCTATGGACTGATCGAGACGACCGATAGGGTCCCAAATTCTGGCGAAGGCTCTTGGGAAGCTGGACACCTCGCTAGACGCAAGGGCCCTACAAGTGCAGGTTTGGATCCCAGCGGCGAAGCTGTAGATAAATACAGGTGCTGGTGATCAGGTGTCCCGACCCCATCTGTGGTGCAAAATCCCAAGCGGCAGCTCTTGTGGAAGGTGTGACGCAGCGCGGGGCGCCTTCGCCCGGGGCCTGCTCTCAGAACCTACAAGTTCATCCTGGTCCCTAAATCCAGAGGCAATATCTCGTGACCTATGGAGGCTGCCGCTAGGGTCCCAAATTCTGGCGAAGGCTCTCGGGAAGCTGGATATCTCGCTAGACGCAAGGGCCCCACAAGTGCTGGTTTGGATCCCAGAGGCGAGCTGTCAGATAAATACAGGTGCTGGTGATCAGGTGTCCCGACCCCATCTGTGGTGCAAAATCCCAAGCGGCAGGTGTGGGAAATTTTGACGCGGCCACGGGTGCCTTCGCCCCGGGCCTGCGCTCAGGACCTACAAGTTCACCCTGGGCACCAAATTCAGAGGCAATATCTATGGACTGATCGAGAGGGCCGATAGGGTCCAAAATTCTGGCGAAGGCTCTTGGGAAGCTGGACGCCCTGCTAGGTGCAGCGGTCCCAAAAGTACAGGTCTGGATCCCAGAGGCCAAGCTGTCACAGAAATGCCGGTGCTGGCGGTCCCGATCACCGACCCCATGTGTGGTGCGAAATCCAAAGCGGCAGCTCTTGGGGAAATTTTGACGCGGCGCCGGGCGCCTTCGCCCTGGGCCTCCGCTCAGGACCTACAATTCACCCTGGGCACCAAATTCAGAGGCAATATCTATGGACTGACCGAGACGGCCACTAGGGTCCCAAATTCTGGTGAAGGCTCTCGGGAAGCTGGACACCTCGCTAGACGCAAGGGCCCCACAAGTGCAGGTTTGGATCCCAGCGGCGGAGCTGTCAGATAAATACAGGTGCTGGTGATCAGGTGTCCCGACCCCATCTGTGGTGCAAAATCCCAAGTGGCAGCTCTTGTGGAAGTTTTGACGCGGCGCCGGGCGCCTTCGCCCCGGGCCTGCTCTCAGGACCTAGAAGTTCATCCTGGGCCCTAAATCCAGAGGCAATATCTCGTGACCTACCAAGGCCACCGCTAGGGTCCACAATTCTGGCGAAGGCTCTCGGGAAGCTGGACACCTCAGTAGACCCAAGGGCCCCACAAGCGGAGGTTTGGATCCCAGCGGCGGAGCTGTCAGATAAATACAGGTGCTGGTGATCAGGTTTCTGGACCCCATCTTTGGTGCAAAATCCCAAGCGGCAGCTCTTGTGGAAGGTGTGACGCAGCGCCGGGCACCTTCGCCTCGGGCCTGGTCTCAGGACCTACAAGTTCATCCTGGCCCCTAAATCAATAGACAATATCTCGTGTCCTACCAAGGCCACCGCTAGGACCCCAAATTCTGGCGAAGGCTCTCGGGAAGCTGGACACCTCGCTAGACGCAAGGGCCCCACAAGTGCTGGTTTGGATCCCAGCGGCGGAGCTGTCAGATAAATACAGGTGCTGGTGATCAGGTGTCCCGACCCCATCTGTGGTGCAAAATCCCAAGCGGCAGCTCTTGTGGAAGGTGTGACGCAGCGCGGGGCGCCTTCGCCCGGGGCCTGCTCTCAGAACCTACAAGTTCATCCTGGTCCCTAAATCCAGAGGCAATATCTCGTGACCTATGGAGGCTGCCGCTAGGGTCCCAAATTCTGGCGAAGGCTCTCGGGAAGCTGGATATCTCGCTAGACGCAAGGGCCCCACAAGTGCTGGTTTGGATCCCAGAGGCGGAGCTGTCAGATAAATACAGGTGCTGGTGATCAGGTGTCCCGACCCCATCTGTGGTGCAAAATCCCAAGCGGCAGGTGTGGGGAAATTTTGACGCGGCCACGGGTGCCTTCGCCCCGGGCCTGCGCTCAGGACCTACAAGTTCACCCTGGGCACCAAATTCAGAGGCAATATCTATGGACTGATCGAGAGGGCCGATAGGGTCCAAAATTCTGGCGAAGGCTCTTGGGAAGCTGGACGCCCTGCTAGGTGCAGCGGTCCCAAAAGTACAGGTCTGGATCCCAGAGGCCAAGCTGTCACAGAAATGCCGGTGCTGGCGGTCCCGATCACCGACCCCATGTGTGGTGCGAAATCCAAAGCGGCAGCTCTTGGGGAAATTTTGACGCGGCGCCGGGCGCCTTCGCCCTGGGCCTCCGCTCAGGACCTACAATTCACCCTGGGCACCAAATTCAGAGGCAATATCTATGGACTGACCGAGACGGCCACTAGGGTCCCAAATTCTGGTGAAGGCTCTCGGGAAGCTGGACACCTCGCTAGACGCAAGGGCCCCACAAGTGCAGGTTTGGATCCCAGCGGCGGAGCTGTCAGATAAATACAGGTGCTGGTGATCAGGTGTCCCGACCCCATCTGTGGTGCAAAATCCCAAGTGGCAGCTCTTGTGGAAGTTTTGACGCGGCGCCGGGCGCCTTCGCCCCGGGCCTGCTCTCAGGACCTAGAAGTTCATCCTGGGCCCTAAATCCAGAGGCAATATCTCGTGACCTACCAAGGCCACCGCTAGGGTCCACAATTCTGGCGAAGGCTCTCGGGAAGCTGGACACCTCAATAGACCCAAGGGCCCCACAAGCGGAGGTTTGGATCCCAGCGGCGGAGCTGTCAGATAAATACAGGTGCTGGTGATCAGGTTTCTGGACCCCATCTTTGGTGCAAAATCCCAAGCGGCAGCTCTTGTGGAAGGTGTGACGCAGCGCCGGGCACCTTCGCCTCGGGCCTGGTCTCAGGACCTACAAGTTCATCCTGGCCCCTAAATCAATACACAATATCTCGTGTCCTACCAAGGCCACCGCTAGGGTCCCAAATTCTGGCGAAGGCTCTCGGGAAGCTGGACACCTCGCTAGACGCAAGGGCCCCACAAGTGCTGGTTTGGATCCCAGCGGCGGAGCTGTCAGATAAATACAGGTGCTGGTGATCAGGTGTCCCGACCCCATCTGTGGTGCAAAATCCCAAGCGGCAGCTCTTGTGGAAGGTGTGACGCAGCGCGGGGCGCCTTCGCCCCGGGTCTGCTCTCAGAACCTACAAGTTCATCCTGGGCCCTAAATCCAGAGGCAATATCTCGTGACCTATGGAGGCTGCCGCTAGGGTCCCAAATTCTGGCGAAGGCTCTCGGGAAGCTGGACACCTCGCTAGACGCAAGGGCCCCACAAGTGCAGGTTTGGATCCCAGCGGCGGAGCTGTCAGATAAATACAGGTGCTGGTGATCAGGTGTCCCGACCCCATCTGTGGTGCAAAATCCCAAGCGGCAGCTCTTGTGGAAGTTTTGACGCGGCGCCGGGCGCCTTCGCCCCGGGCCTGCTCTCAGGACCTAGAAGTTCATCCTGGGCCCTAAATCCAGAGGCAATATCTCGTGACCTACCGAGGCCACCGCTAGGGTCCACAATTCTGGCGAAGGCTCTCGGGAAGCTGGACACCTCGCTAGACGCAAGGCCCCACAAGTGGAGATTTGGATCCCATCGGCTGAGCTGTCAGATTAATACAGGTGCTGGTGATCAGGTGTTCCGACCCCATCTGTGGTGCAAAATCCCAAGCGGCAGGTGTGGGGGAAGATTTGACGCAGGGCCGGGCACCTTCGCCTCCAGCCTGCTCTCAGGACCTACAAGTTCATCCTGGGCCCTAAATCCAGAGGCAATATCTCGTGACCTACCGAGGCCACCGCTAGGGTCCACAATTCTGGCGAAGTCTCTCGGGAAGCTGGACACCTCGTTAGATGCAAGGGCCCCACAAGTGCAGGTTTGGATCCCAGCGGCTGAGCTGTCAGATAAATACAGGTGCTGGTGATCAGGTGTCCCGACCCCATCTGTGGTGCAAAATCCCAAGCGGCAGGTGTGGGGAAATTTTGACGCGGCCACGGGTGCCTTCGCCCCGGGCCTGCGCTCAGGACCTACAAGTTCACCCTGGGCACCAAATTCAGAGGCAATATCTATGGACTGATCGAGACGGCCGATAGGGTCCAAAATTCTGGCGAAGGCTCTTGGGAAGCTGGACGCCCTGCTAGGTGCAGCGGTCCCAAAAGTACAGGTCTGGATCCCAGAGGCCAAGCTGTCACAGAAATGCCGGTGCTGGCGGTCCCGATCACCGACCCCATGTGTGGTGCGAAATCCAAAGCGGCAGCTCTTGGGGAAATTTTGACGCGGCGCCGGGCGCCTTCGCCCTGGGCCTCCGCTCAGGACCTACAAGTTCACCCTGGGCACCAAATTCAGAGGCAATATCTATGGACTGACCGAGACGGCCGATAGGGTCCCAAATTCTGGCGAATGTTCTCGGGAAGCTGGACACCTTGCTAGACGCAAGGGCCCCACAAGTGAAGGTTTGGATCTCACCGGCTGAGCAATCAGATAAAGACAGGTTCTGGTGATCGGGCTTCCCGATCCCATCTGTGGTGCAAAATCCCAAGCGGCAGCTCTTGTGGAAGGTGTGACGCAGCGCGGGGCGCCTTCGCCCGGGGTCTGCTCTCAGAACCTACAAGTTCATCCTGGTCCCTAAATCCAGAGGCAATATCTCGTGACCTACCAAGGCCACTGCTAGGGTCCCAAAATCTGGCGAAGGCTCTAGGGAAGCTGGACACCTCGTTAGACCCAAGAGCCCCACAAGTGCAGGTTTGGATCCCAGCGGCTGAGCTGTCAGATAAATACAGGTGCTGGTGATCAGGTGTCCCGACCCCATCTGTGGTGCAAAATCCCAAGCGGCAGGTGTGGGGAAATTTTGACGCGGCCACGGGTGCCTTCGCCCCGGCCCTGCGCTCAGGACCTACAAGTTCACCCTGGGCACCAAATTCAGAGGCAATATCTATGGACTGATCGAGACGACCGATAGGGTCCCAAATTCTGGCGAAGGCTCTTGGGAAGCTGGACACCTCGCTAGACGCAAGGGCCCTACAAGTGCAGGTTTGGATCCCAGCGGCGATGCTGTAGATAAATACAGGTGCTGGTGATCAGGTGTCCCGACCCCATCTGTGGTGCAAAATCCCAAGCGGCAGCTCTTGTGGAAGGTGTGACGCAGCGCGGGGCGCCTTCGCCCGGGGCCTGCTCTCAGAACCTACAAGTTCATCCTGGTCCCTAAATCCAGAGGCAATATCTCGTGACCTATGGAGGCTGCCGCTAGGGTCCCAAATTCTGGCGAAGGCTCTCGGGAAGCTGGATATCTCGCTAGACGCAAGGGCCCCACAAGTGCTGGTTTGGATCCCAGAGGCGGAGCTGTCAGATAAATACAGGTGCTGGTGATCAGGTGTCCCGACCCCATCTGTGGTGCAAAATCCCAAGCGGCAGCTCTTGTGGAAGGTGTGACGCAGCGCGGGGCGCCTTCGCCTCGGGCCTGGTCTCAGGACCTACAAGTTCATCCTGGCCCCTAAATCCAGAGACAATATCTCGTGTCCTACCGAGGCCACCGCTAGGACCCCAAATTCTGGCGAAGGCTCTCGGGAAGCTGGACACCTCGCTAGACGCAAGGGCCCCACAAGTGCAGGTTTGGATCCCAGCGGCGGAGCTGTCAGATAAATACAGGTGCTGGTGATCAGGTGTCCCGACCCCATCTGTGGTGCAAAATCCCAAGCGGCAGCTCTTGTGGAAGTTTTGACGCGGCGCCGGGCGCCTTCGCCCCCGGCCTGCTCTCAGGACCTACAAGTTCATCCTGGGCCCTAAATCCAGAGGCAATATCTCGTGACCTACCGAGGCCACCGCTAGGGTCCACAATTCTGGCGAAGACTCGGGAAGCTGGACACCTCGCTAGACGCAAAGCCCCACAAGTGGAGATTTGGATCCCATCGGCTGAGCTGTCAGATTAATACAGGTGCTGGTGATCAGGTGTTCCGACCCCATCTTGGTGCAAAATCCCAAGCGGCAGGTGTGGGGGAAGATTTGACGCAGGGCCGGGCACCTTCGCCTCGGGCCTGGTCTCAGGACCTACAAGTTCATCCTGGCCCCTAAATCCAGAGGCAATATCTCGTGTCCTACCGAGGCCACCGCTAGGACCCCAAATTCTGGCGAAGGCTCTCGGGAAGCTGGACACCTCAATAGACGCAAGGGCCCCACAAGCGGAAGTTTGGATCCCAGCGACGGAGCTGTCAGATAAATATAGGTGCTGGTGATCAGGTGTCCCGACCCCATCTGTGGTGCAAAATCCCAAGCGGCAGCTCTTGTGGAAGGTGTGACGCAGCGCCGGGCACCTTCGCCTCGGGCCTGGTCTCAGGACCTACAAGTTCATCCTGGGCCCTAAATCCAGAGGCAATATCTCGTGACCTACCGAGGCCACCGCTAGGGTCCACAATTCTGGCGAAGGCTCTCGGGAAGATGGACACCTCGCTAGACGCAAGGCCCCACAAGTGGAAATTTGAATCCCAGAGGCTGACCTGTCAGATTAATACAGGTGCTGGTGATCAGGTGTTCCGACCCCATCTGTGGTGCAAAATCCCAAGCGGCAGGTGTGGGGAAATTTTGACGCGGCCACGGGTGCCTTCGCCCCGGGCCTGCGCTCAGGACCTACAAGTTCACCCTGGGCACCAAATTCAGAGGCAATATCTATGGACTGACCGAGACGGCCGATAGGGTCCCAAATTCTGGCGAAGGCTCTCTGGAAGCTGGACACCTCGCTAGACGCAAGGGCCCTACAAGTGCAGGTTTGGATCCCAGCGGCGGAGCTGTCAGATAAATACAGGTGCTGGTGATCACGTGTCCCGACCCCATCTGTGGTGCAAAATCCCAAGCGGCAGGTGTGGGGGAAGATTTGACGCAGGGCCGGGCACCTTCGTCTCCATCCTGCTCTAAGGACCTACAAGTTCATCCTGGGCCCTAAATCCAGAGGCAATATCTCGTGACCTACCGAGGCCACCGCTAGGGTCCACAATTCTGGCGAAGGCTCTCGGGAAGCTGGACACCTCGCTAGACGCAAGGCCCCACAAGTGGAGATTTGGATCCCATCGGCTGAGCTGTCAGATTAATACAGGTGCTGGTGATCAGGTGTTCCGACCCCATCTGTGGTGCAAAATCCCAAGCGGCAGGTGTGGGGGAAGCTTTGACGCAGGGCCGGGCACCTTCGCCTCCAGCCTGCTCTCAGGACCTACAAGTTCATCCTGGGCCCTAAATCCAGAGGCAATATCTCGTGACCTACCGAGGCCACCGCTAGGGTCCACAATTCTGGCGAAGTCTCTCGGGAAGCTGGACACCTCGTTAGACGCAAGGGCCCCACAAGTGCAGGTTTGGATCCCAGCGGCTGAGCTGTCAGATAAATACAGGTGCTGGTGATCAGGTGTCCCGACCCCATCTGTGGTGCAAAATCCCAAGCGGCAGGTGTGGGGAAATTTTGACGCGGCCACGGGTGCCTTCGCCCCGGGCCTGCGCTCAGGACCTACAAGTTCACCCTGGGCACCAAATTCAGAGGCAATATCTATGGACTGATCGAGACGGCCGATAGGGTCCAAAATTCTGGCGAAGGCTCTTGGGAAGCTGGACGCCCTGCTAGGTGCAGCGGTCCCAAAAGTACAGGTCTGGATCCCAGAGGCCAAGCTGTCACAGAAATGCCGGTGCTGGCGGTCCCGATCACCGACCCCATGTGTGGTGCGAAATCCAAAGCGGCAGCTCTTGGGGAAATTTTGACGCGGCGCCGGGCGCCTTCGCCCTGGGCCTCCGCTCAGGACCTACAAGTTCACCCTGGGCACCAAATTCAGAGGCAATATCTATGGACTGATCGAGACGGCCGATAGGGTCCCAAATTCTGGCGAATGTTCTCGGGAAGCTGGACACCTTGCTAGACGCAAGGGCCCCACAAGTGAAGGTTTGGATCTCACCGGCTGAGCAATCAGATAAAGACAGGTTCTGGTGATCGGGCTTCCCGATCCCATCTGTGGTGCAAAATCCCAAGCGGCAGCTCTTGTGGAAGGTGTGACGCAGCGCGGGGCGCCTTCGCCCGGGGTCTGCTCTCAGAACCTACAAGTTCATCCTGGTCCCTAAATCCAGAGGCAATATCTCGTGACCTACCAAGGCCACTGCTAGGGTCCCAAAATCTGGCGAAGGCTCTAGGGAAGCTGGACACCTCGTTAGACCCAAGAGCCCCACAAGTGCAGGTTTGGATCCCAGCGGCTGAGCTGTCAGATAAATACAGGTGCTGGTGATCAGGTGTCCCGACCCCATCTGTGGTACAAAATCCCAAGCGGCAGGTGTGGGGAAATTTTGACGCGGCCACGGGTGCCTTCGCCCCGGCCCTGCGCTCAGGACCTACAAGTTCACCCTGGGCACCAAATTCAGAGGCAATATCTATGGACTGATCGAGACGACCGATAGGGTCCCAAATTCTGGCGAAGGCTCTTGGGAAGCTGGACACCTCGCTAGACGCAAGGGCCCTACAAGTGCAGGTTTGGATCCCAGCGGCGAAGCTGTAGATAAATACAGGTGCTGGTGATCAGCTGTCCCGACCCAATCTGTGGTGCAAAATCCCAAGCGGCAGCTCTTGTGGAAGGTGTGACGCAGCGCAGGGCGCCTTCGCCCGGGGCCTGCTCTCAGAACCTACAAGTTCATCCTGGGCCCTAAATCCAGAGGCAATATCTCGTGACCTATGGAGGCTGCCGCTAGGGTCCCAAATTCTGGCGAAGGCTCTCGGGAAGCTGGACACCTCGCTAGACGCAAGGGCCCCACAAGTGCAGGTTTGGATCCCAGCGGCTGAGCTGTCAGATAAATACAGGTGCTGGTGATCAGGTGTCCCGACCCCATCTGTGGTGCAAAATCCCAAGCGGCAGCTCTTGTGGAAGGTGTGACGCAGCGCGGGGCGCCTTCGCCCGGGGCCTGCTCTCAGAACCTACAAGTTCATCCTGGGCCCTAAATCCAGAGGCAATATCTCGTGACCTATGGAGGCTGCCGCTAGGGTCCCAAATTCTGGCGAAGGCTCTTGGGAAGCTGGACGCCCTGCTAGGTGCAGCGGTCCCAAAATTACAGGTCTGGATCCCAGAGGCCAAGCTGTCACAGAAATGCCGGTGCTGGCGGTCCCGATCACCGACCCCATGTGTGGTGCGAAATCCAAAGCGGCAGCTCTTGGGGAAATTTTGACGCGGCGCCGGGCGCCTTCGCCCTGGGCCTCCGCTCAGGACCTACAAGTTCACCCTGGGCACCAAATTCAGAGGCAATATCTATGGACTGATCGAGACGGCCGATAGGGTCCCAAATTCTGGCGAATGTTCTCGGGAAGCTGGACACCTTGCTAGACGCAAGGGCCCCACAAGTGAAGGTTTGGATCCCACCGGCTGAGCAATCAGATAAAGACAGGTTCTGGTGATCGGGCTTCCCGATCCCATCTGTGGTGCAAAATCCCAAGCGGCAGCTCTTGTGGAAGGTGTGACGCAGCGCGGGGCGCCTTCGCCCGGGGTCTGCTCTCAGAACCTACAAGTTCATCCTGGTCCCTAAATCCAGAGGCAATATCTCGTGACCTACCAAGGCCACTGCTAGGGTCCCAAAATCTGGCGAAGGCTCTAGGGAAGCTGGACACCTCGTTAGACCCAAGAGCCCCACAAGTGCAGGTTTGGATCCCAGCGGCTGAGCTGTCAGATAAATACAGGTGCTGGTGATCAGGTGTCCTGACCCCATCTGTGGTGCAAAATCCCAAGCGGCAGGTGTGGGGAAATTTTGACGCGGCCACGGGTGCCTTCGCCCCGGCCCTGCGCTCAGGACCTACAAGTTCACCCTGGGCACCAAATTCAGAGGCAATATCTATGGACTGATCGAGACGACCGATAGGGTCCCAAATTCTGGCGAAGGCTCTTGGGAAGCTGGACACCTCGCTAGACGCAAGGGCCCCACAAGTGCAGGTTTGGATCCCAGCGGCGAAGCTGTAGATAAATACAGGTGCTGGTGATCAGCTGTCCCGACCCAATCTGTGGTGCAAAATCCCAAGCGGCAGCTCTTGTGGAAGGTGTGACGCAGCGCGGGGCGCCTTCGCCCGGGGCCTGCTCTCAGAACCTACAAGTTCATCCTGGGCCCTAAATCCAGAGGCAATATCTCGTGACCTATGGAGGCTGCCGCTAGGGTCCCAAATTCTGGCGAAGGCTCTCGGGAAGCTGGACACCTCGCTAGACGCAAGGGCCCCACAAGTGCAGGTTTGGATCCCAGCGGCTGAGCTGTCAGATAAATACAGGTGCTGGTGATCAGGTGTCCCGACCCCATCTGTGGTGCAAAATCCCAAGCGGCAGCTCTTGTGGAAGGTGTGACGCAGCGCGGGGCGCCTTCGCCCGGGGCCTGCTCTCAGAACCTACAAGTTCATCCTGGGCCCTAAATCCAGAGGCAATATCTCGTGACCTATGGAGGCTGCCGCTAGGGTCCCAAATTCTGGCGAAGGCTCTTGGGAAGCTGGACGCCCTGCTAGGTGCAGCGGTCCCAAAATTACAGGTCTGGATCCCAGAGGCCAAGCTGTCACAGAAATGCCGGTGCTGGCGGTCCCGATCACCGACCCCATGTGTGGTGCGAAATCCAAAGCGGCAGCTCTTGGATAAATTTTGACGCGGCGCCGGGCGCCTTCGCCCTGGGCCTCCGCTCAGGACCTACAATTCACCCTGGGCACCAAATTCAGAGGCAATATCTATGGACTGACCGAGACGGCCACTAGGGTCCCAAATTCTGGTGAAGGCTCTCGGGAAGCTGGACACCTCGCTAGACGCAAGGGCCCCACAAGTGCAGGTTTGGATCCCAGCGGCGGAGCTGTCAGATAAATACAGGTGCTGGTGATCAGGTGTCCCGACCCCATCTTTGGTGCAAAATCCCAAGCGGCAGCTCTTGTGGAAGGTGTGACGCAGCGCCGGGCACCTTCGCCTCAGGCCTGGTCTCAGGACCTACAAGTTCATCCTGGCCCCTAAATCCAGAGACAATATCTCATGTCCTACCGAGGCCACCGCTAGGACCCCAAATTCTGGTGAAGGCTCTCGGGAAGCTGGACACCTCAATAGACGCAAGGGCCCCACAAGTGCAGGTTTGGATCCCAGCGGCGGAGCTGTCAGATAAATACAGGTGCTGGGGATCAGGTGTCCCGACCCCATCTGTGGTGCAAAATCCCAAGCGGCAGCTCTTGTGGAAGTTTTGACGCGGCGCCGGGCGCCTTCGCCCCGGGCCTGCTCTCAGGACCTAGAAGTTCATCCTGGGCCCTAAATCCAGACGCAATATCTCGTGACCTACCGAGGCCACCGCTAGGGTCCACAATTCTGGCGAAGGCTCTCGGGAAGCTGGACACCTCGCTAGACGCAAGGCCCCACAAGTGGAGATTTGAATCCCAGAGGCTGACCTGTCAGATTAATAAAGGTGCTGGTGATCAGGTGTCCCGACCCCATCTGTGGTGCAAAATCCCAAGCGGCAGGTGTGGGGAAATTTTGACGCGGCCACGGGTGCCTTCGCCCCGGCCCTGCGCTCAGGACCTACAAGTTCACCCTGGGCACCAAATTCAGAGGCAATATCTATGGACTGATCGAGACGGCCGATAGGGTCCAAAATTCTGGCGAAGGCTCTTGGGAAGCTGGACGCCCTGCTAGGTGCAGCGGTCCCAAAATTACAGGTCTGGATCCCAGAGGCCAAGCTGTCACAGAAATGCCGGTGCTGGCGGTCCCGATCACCGACCCCATGTGTGGTGCGAAATCCAAAGCGGCAGCTCTTGGGGAAATTTTGACGCGGCGCCGGGCGCCTTCGCCCTGGGCCTCCGCTCAGGACCTACAATTCACCCTGGGCACCAAATTCAGAGGCAATATCTATGGACTGACCGAGACGGCCACTAGGGTCCCAAATTCTGGTGAAGGCTCTCGGGAAGCTGGACACCTCGCTAGACGCAAGGGCCCCACAAGTGCAGGTTTGGATCCCAGCGGCGGAGCTGTCAGATAAATACAGGTGCTGGTGATCAGGTGTCCCGACCCCATCTGTGGTGCAAAATCCCAAGCGGCAGCTCTTGTGGAAGTTTTGACGCGGCGCCGGGCGCCTTCGCCCCGGGCCTGCTCTCAGGACCTAGAAGTTCATCCTGGGCCCTAAATCCAGAGGCAATATCTCGTGACCTACCGAGGCCACCGCTAGGGTCCACAATTCTGGCGAAGGCTCTCGGGAAGCTGGACACCTCAATAGATGCAAGGGCCCCACAAGCGGAGGTTTGGATCCCAGCGGCGGAGCTGTCAGATAAAGATAGGTGCTGGTGATCAGGTTTCTGGACCCCATCTTTGGTGCAAAATCCCAAGCGGCAGCTCTTGTGGAAGGTGTGACGCAGCGCCGGGCACCTTCGCCTCGGGCCTGGTCTCAGGACCTACAAGTTCATCCTGGCCCCTAAATCCAGAGACAATATCTCGTGTCCTACCGAGGCCACCGCTAGGACCCCAAATTCTGGCGAAGGCTCTCGGGAAGCTGGACACCTCGCTAGACGCAAGGGCCCCACAAGCGGAGGTTTGGATTCCAGCGGCGGAGCTGTCAGATAAATACAGGTGCTGGTGATCAGGTGTCCCGACCCCATCTGTGGTGCAAAATCCCAAGCGGCAGCTCTTGTGGAAGGTGTGACGCAGCGCGGGGTGCCTTCGCCCCGGGTCTGCTCTCAGAACCTACAAGTTCATCCTGGTCCCTAAATCCAGAGGCAATATCTCGTGACCTACCAAGGCCACTGCTAGGGTCGAAAATTTTGGCGAAGGCTCTCGGGAAGCTGGACACCTCGCTAGACGCAAGGGCCCCACAAGTGCAGGTTTGGATCCCAGCGGCGGAGCTGTCAGATAAATACAGGTGCTGGTGATCAGGTGTCCCGACCCCATCTGTGGTGCAAAATCCCAAGCGGCAGCTCTTGTGGAAGTTTTGACGCGGCGCCGGGCGCCTTCGCCCCGGGCCTGCTCTCAGGACCTACAAGTTCATCCTGGGCCCTAAATCCAGAGGCAATATCTCGTGACCTACCTGTTGCAGATAGTTAGGGAACGGCGGCCGGAAGATATCGTGCTGTGCGGAAAGATAGGGCCCCTAGTAGCCAATAGTGTTTAGTCTATGGTGTAAGCAGACGGATGTGACGTTGTAAACCTAGATATATAACACCTTGTTTCCCATCAATAAAGGCCATTTGCCGTCCACCACATTGGTGTCAACTAGCTGATAGCTCGAGTGGTTTGGGGGTGGTCGCCGTGCCGTCCCTGAACCAGGTCGCTGCAGCCATTTGAACTGCAACAAGTGGTGCCGAAACCCGGGAACGTCATCGCCTGGATGAGCGAGCAGCGTGAGCAGCAGCCAGAGCAAGTGGACCACCCCGGCGAAGGGGACACTACTGAATCAGCAAGGAGGATGGAAGCCCTCATAAAGGTCGTATCGCAATTACATAAGTACTGGGGGATTGATTGTAAGCCAAAAGATTTTACTCTTGCAGTTACAAGGCTTTTGAAAATTAAGGCTATAGACCAGCCGGTGGATATTCTCCACCCTGAACTGTGGGACAAATGTACTAAGGCATTAGCTGAGGAGACAATGTTCTCAGGTTGTGGGAAAAACCTTAAGGCTTGGGGAAAAGTTGTACAAGCCTTACAGAAAGCTATGAAAGAGCAGGAGACTTGGGTAGCAGTAAAAGACTGTTTATTGGCCACGTTCAAAGTGGGAATCGGGACAACTGCGCAGACTTTGGACCCCCCAGATGATGGCAATTCTGCTGAGCCTAAAGGTCAGCAAGAGGGTGAAACATCCCCTCCATCCCCGAGCCCCGCCCCGCTTACAGAGGAGCAGAAACAGCCGAAATCTGTTTGGAGCGAGGTAGCCGAGGAAGCTAGGAACATTGAAAAGAAGTCAGAGCATAATGACGTCTGGGCCAGGCCACCACCCTATGCCCCTCAAAATGGCGCCGAGCCACAAGGGGAAGGGCGGGGCGAGGGTGCCCCCGGCGCGAGTGAGGCGCCGGAAACCAATGGGAGTGACCGGACACCGGAGGGCGGCCCGAGGGAGGGGTCGAGAGCAAGTCCGAGTGAGGGACGGAGAGAAGACCCGAGGAAGGGGTCAGAGCATAATGATGTCTGGGCCAGGCCACCACCCTATGCCCCTCAAAATGGCGCCGAGCCACAAGGGGAAGGGCGGGGCGAGGGTGCCCCCGGTGCGAGTGAGGCGCCGGAAAGAGCAAGTCCGAGTGAGGGACGAAGAGAAGACCCGAGGGAGGGGTCGAGAGCAAGTCCGAGTGAGGGACGGAGAGAAGACCCGAGGGAGGGGTCGAGAGCAAGTCCGAGTGAGGGACGGAGAGAAGACCTGAGGAAGGGGTCAGAGCATAATGATGTCTGGGCCAGGCCACCACCCTATGCCCCTCAAAATGGCGCCGAGCCACAAGGGGAAGGGCGGGGCGAGGGTGCCCCCGGTGCGAGTGAGGCGCCGGAAACCAATGGGAGTGACCGGAGCCCGGAAGTGACCAGTCAGTCGAGTTCCGACTCCGGATCAGACACTAGTCAGGACGAGTGGCTCACAACCGATTCAAACTTAAGGAAGGAGAAAAAGAAGGTAAACATCCGAATTAAAGAAAAACCGGCGGGAGCATTCATGATTAAGCATGTTGCAAAGGAAGAGCATCTGACCCCAATTCAGGTGGCTGTTACCTTCAAAATAAAACTAATGAAAATTGTGAGTTTCTGTTCACAGGACCGGATCATCGGACACCCCCGTAACCCGTACACCCCGGTGACAAGCGTCCCGCCCGAGCCTGCGAGTTCCACGCTGACCGAATCCAGAAAACAACAAAACAGCCTCCGCAAGAGGGCGCCGCGATGCCTTTGCGTTATCTTAATTTTGCAGCTTGTCACTATAGGACAGGTAGAGTCACACCAGCCCTTTAAATGGGGTACTTGAACAGATCGAACAATCTCAAGCAATTAGTACAAAAATAACTACAGGGCCACCAGTTTTCAGTGCCATGCCTTGCCAACTAGCACCCATTGAACCCTGTTCCAAACGCAGCCGGTACAAAAATTTGTTCACCGGTTCGCCGTGGTTAACCACCCTGATATCCACCTTGATAGGGCTGATCACAATGATCATGATGACGCTAATCTTTGGACCCTGTATATTGAATAAGCTCATGCCGTTTGTCAAGAATCAGCTAGAGAAGGTTAACATCATGTTAGTAGAACACCAACAACTGCTTTAAGAATATATCCACTCAGCATTACCCCCAAGTTATCCCAAGGTACACCCTATTCCTACACCCTGGTATTACCTGTCATCCCCTACCTTCTACGCGCCTTCTTCTTTGTGCCTTATGTTTTATGTCAAGTTTATGATATGTAATTTTAAGATTGGTATAACTATAAGAATAGAATAAGATAGTAATAAGAATAAGATAGTTGTATTTTAGCTAGTTTTGTTATGCATAGGGAGGGGGGAAGTTGTTGCAGATAGTTAGGGAACGGCGGCCGGAAGATATCGTGCTGTGCGGAAAGATAGGGCCCCTAGTAGCCAATAGTGTTTAGTCTATGGTGTAAGCAGACGGATGTGACGTTGTAAACCTAGATATATAACACCTTGTTTCCCATCAATAAAGGCCATTTGCCGTCCACCACATTGGTGTCAACTAGCTGATAGCTCGAGTGGTTTGGGGGTGGTCGCCGTGCCGTCCCTGAACCAGGTCGCTGCAGCCATTTGAACTGCAACACCTACCGAGGCCACCGCTAGGGTCCACAATTCTGGCGAAGGCTCTCGGGAAGCTGGACACCTCGCTAGACGCAAGGCCCCACAAGTGGAGATTTGGATCCCATCGGCTGAGCTGTCAGATTAATACAGGTGCTGGTGATCAGGTGTTCCGACCCCATCTGTGGTGCAAAATCCCAAGCGGCAGGTGTGGGGGAAGATTTGACGCAGGGCCGGGCACCTTCGCCTCGGGCCTGGTCTCAGGACCTACAAGTTCATCCTGGCCCCTAAATCCAGAGGCAATATCTCGTGTCCTACCGAGGCCACCGCTAGGACCCCAAATTCTGGCGAAGGCTCTCGGGAAGCTGGACACCTCAATAGACGCAAGGGCCCCACAAGCGGAAGTTTGGATCCCAGCGACGGAGCTGTCAGATAAATACAGGTGCTGGTGATCAGGTGTCCCGACCCCATCTGTGGTGCAAAATCCCAAGCGGCAGCTCTTGTGGAAGGTGTGACGCAGCGCCGGGCACCTTCGCCTCGGGCCTGGTCTCAGGACCTACAAGTTCATCCTGGCCCCTAAATCCAGAGACAATATCTCGTGTCCTACCGAGGCCACCGCTAGGGTCCAAAATTCTGGCGAAGGATCTCGGGAAGCTGGACACCTCGCTAGACGCAAGGGCCCCACAAGCGGAAGTTTGGATCCCAGCGACGGAGCTGTCAGATAAATACAGGTGCTGGTGATCAGGTGTCCCGACCCCATCTGTGGTGCAAAATCCCAAGTGGCAGCTCTTGTGGAAGGTGTGACGCGGCGCCGGGCGCCTTCGCCCCGGGCCTGCTCTCAAGACCTACAAGTTCATCCTGGGCCCTAAATCCAGAGGCAATATCTCGTGACCTACCGAGGCCACCGCTAGGGTCCACAATTCTGGCGAAGGCTCTCGGGAAGCTGGACACCTCGTTAGACGCAAGGGCCCCACAAGTGCAGGTTTGGATCCCAGCGGCTGAGCTGTCAGATAAATACAGGTGCTGGTGATCAGGTGTCCCGACCCCATCTGTGGTGCAAAATCCCAAGCGGCAGGTGTGGGGAAATTTTGACGCGGCCACGGGTGCCTTCGCCCCGGCCCTGCGCTCAGGACCTACAAGTTCACCCTGGGCACCAAATTCAGAGGCAATATCTATGGACTGATCGAGACGGCCGATAGGGTCCAAAATTCTGGCGAAGGCTCTTGGGAAGCTGGACGCCCTGCTAGGTGCAGCGGTCCCAAAATTACAGGTCTGGATCCCAGAGGCCAAGCTGTCACAGAAATGCCGGTGCTGGCGGTCCCGATCACCGACCCCATGTGTGGTGCGAAATCCAAAGCGGCAGCTCTTGGGGAAATTTTGACGCGGCGCCGGGCGCCTTCGCCCTGGGCCTCCGCTCAGGACCTACAATTCACCCTGGGCACCAAATTCAGAGGCAATATCTATGGACTGACCGAGACGGCCACTAGGGTCCCAAATTCTGGTGAAGGCTCTCGGGAAGCTGGACACCTCGCTAGACGCAAGGGCCCCACAAGCGGAGGTTTGGATCCCAGCGGCGGAGCTGTCAGATAAATACAGGTGCTGGTGATCAGGTGTCCCGACCCCATCTGTGGTGCAAAATCCCAAGCGGCAGCTCTTGTGGAAGGTGTGACGCAGCGCGGGGTGCCTTCGCCCCGGGTCTGCTCTCAGAACCTACAAGTTCATCCTGGTCCCTAAATCCAGAGGCAATATCTCGTGACCTACCAAGGCCACTGCTAGGGTCGAAAATTCTGGCGAAGGCTCTCGGGAAGCTGGACACCTCGCTAGACGCAAGGGCCCCACAAGTGCAGGTTTGGATCCCAGCGGCGGAGCTGTCAGATAAATACAGGTGCTGGTGATCAGGTGTCCCGACCCCATCTGTGGTGCAAAATCCCAAGCGGCAGCTCTTGTGGAAGTTTTGACGCGGCGCCGGGCGCCTTCGCCCCGGGCCTGCTCTCAGGACCTACAAGTTCATCCTGGGCCCTAAATCCAGAGGCAATATCTCGTGACCTACCGAGGCCACCGCTAGGGTCGAAAATTCTGGCGAAGGCTCTCGGGAAGCTGGACACCTCGCTAGACGCAAGGCCCCACAAGTGGAGATTTGGATCCCATCGGCTGAGCTGTCAGATTAATACAGGTGCTGGTGATCAGGTGTTCCGACCCCATCTGTGGTGCAAAATCCCAAGCGGCAGGTGTGGGGGAAGATTTGACGCAGGGCCGGGCACCTTCGCCTCGGGCCTGGTCTCAGGACCTACAAGTTCATCCTGGCCCCTAAATCCAGAGGCAATATCTCGTGTCCTACCGAGGCCACCGCTAGGACCCCAAATTCTGGCGAAGGCTCTCGGGAAGCTGGACACCTCAATAGACGCAAGGGCCCCACAAGCGGAAGTTTGGATCCCAGCGACGGAGCTGTCAGATAAATACAGGTGCTGGTGATCAGGTGTCCCGACCCCATCTGTGGTGCAAAATCCCAAGCGGCAGCTCTTGTGGAAGGTGTGACGCAGCGCCGGGCACCTTCGCCTCGGGCCTGGTCTCAGGACCTACAAGTTCATCCTGGCCCCTAAATCCAGAGACAATATCTCGTGTCCTACCGAGGCCACCGCTAGGGTCCACAATTCTGGCGAAGGCTCTCGGGAAGCTGGACACCTCGTTAGACGCAAGGGCCCCACAAGTGCAGGTTTGGATCCCAGCAGCGGAGCTGTCAGATAAATACAGGTGCTGGTGATCAGGTGTCCCGACCCCATCTGTGGTGCAAAATCCCAAGCGGCAGGTGTGGGGAAATTTTGACGCGGCCACGGGTGCCTTCGCCCCGGCCCTGCGCTCAGGACCTACAAGTTCACCCTGGGCACCAAATTCAGAGGCAATATCTATGGACTGATCGAGACGGCCGATAGGGTCCAAAATTCTGGCGAAGGCTCTTGGGAAGCTGGACGCCCTGCTAGGTGCAGCGGTCCCAAAATTACAGGTCTGGATCCCAGAGGCCAAGCTGTCACAGAAATGCCGGTGCTGGCGGTCCCGATCACCGACCCCATGTGTGGTGCGAAATCCAAAGCGGCAGCTCTTGGGGAAATTTTGACGCGGCGCCGGGCGCCTTCGCCCTGGGCCTCCGCTCAGGACCTACAATTCACCCTGGGCACCAAATTCAGAGGCAATATCTATGGACTGACCGAGACGGCCACTAGGGTCCCAAATTCTGGTGAAGGCTCTCGGGAAGCTGGACACCTCGCTAGACGCAAGGGCCCCACAAGTGCAGGTTTGGATCCCAGCGGCGGAGCTGTCAGATAAATACAGGTGCTGGTGATCAGGTGTCCCGACCCCATCTGTGGTGCAAAATCCCAAGCGGCAGCTCTTGTGGAAGGTGTGACGCAGCGCCGGGCACCTTCGCCTCGGGCCTGGTCTCAGGACCTACAAGTTCATCCTGGCCCCTAAATCCAGAGACAATATCTCGTGTCCTACCGAGGCCACCGCTAGGACCCCAAATTCTGGCGAAGGCTCTCGGGAAGCTGGACACCTCGCTAGACGCAAGGGCCCCACAAGCGGAGGTTTGGATCCCAGCGGCGGAGCTGTCAGATAAATACAGGTGCTGGTGATCAGGTGTCCCGACCCCATCTGTGGTGCAAAATCCCAAGCGGCAGCTCTTGTGGAAGGTGTGACGCAGCGCGGGGTGCCTTCGCCCCGGGTCTGCTCTCAGAACCTACAAGTTCATCCTGGTCCCTAAATCCAGAGGCAATATCTCGTGACCTACCAAGGCCACTGCTAGGGTCGAAAATTCTGGCGAAGGCTCTCGGGAAGCTGGACACCTCGCTAGACGCAAGGGCCCCACAAGTGCAGGTTTGGATCCCAGCGGCGGAGCTGTCAGATAAATACAGGTGCTGGTGATCAGGTGTCCCGACCCCATCTGTGGTGCAAAATCCCAAGCGGCAGCTCTTGTGGAAGGTGTGACGCAGCGCCGGGCACCTTCGCCTCGGGCCTGGTCTCAGGACCTACAAGTTCATCCTGGCCCCTAAATCCAGAGGCAATATCTCGTGACCTACCGAGGCCACCGCTAGGGTCCACAATTCTGGCGAAGGCTCTCGGGAAGCTGGACACCTCGCTAGACGCAAGGCCCCACAAGTGGGGATTTGGATCCCAGCGGCTGAGCTGTCAGATTAATACAGGTGCTGGTGATCAGGTGTTCCGACCCCATCTGTGGTGCAAAATCCCAAGCGGCAGGTGTGGGGGAAGATTTGACGCAGGGCCGGGCACCTTCGCCTCGGGCCTGGTCTCAGGACCTACAAGTTCATCCTGGCCCCTAAATCCAGAGGCAATATCTCGTGTCCTACCGAGGCCACCGCTAGGACCCCAAATTCTGGCGAAGGCTCTCGGGAAGCTGGACACCTCGCTAGACGCAAGGGCCCCACAAGCGGAGGTTTGGATCCCAGCGACGGAGCTGTCAGATAAATACAGGTGCTGGTGATCAGGTGTCCCGACCCCATCTGTGGTGCAAAATCCCAAGCGGCAGCTCTTGTGGAAGGTGTGACGCAGCGCCGGGCACCTTCGCCTCGGGCCTGGTCTCAGGACCTACAAGTTCATCCTGGCCCCTAAATCCAGAGACAATATCTCGTGTCCTACCGAGGCCACCGCTAGGGTCCAAAATTCTGGCGAAGGATCTCGGGAAGCTGGACACCTCGCTAGACGCAAGGGCCCCACAAGCGGAAGTTTGGATCCCAGCGACGGAGCTGTCAGATAAATACAGGTGCTGGTGATCAGGTGTCCCGACCCCATCTGTGGTGCAAAATCCCAAGTGGCAGCTCTTGTGGAAGGTGTGACGCGGCGCCGGGCGCCTTCGCCCCGGGCCTGCTCTCAAGACCTACAAGTTCATCCTGGGCCCTAAATCCAGAGGCAATATCTCGTGACCTACCGAGGCCACCGCTAGGGTCCACAATTCTGGCGAAGGCTCTCGGGAAGCTGGACACCTCGTTAGACGCAAGGGCCCCACAAGTGCAGGTTTGGATCCCAGCGGCGGAGCTGTCAGATAAATACAGGTGCTGGTGATCAGGTGTCCCGACCCCATCTGTGGTGCAAAATCCCAAGCGGCAGCTCTTGTGGAAGTTTTGACGCGGCGCCGGGCGCCTTCGCCCCGGGCCTGCTCTCAGGACCTACAAGTTCATCCTGGGCCCTAAATCCAGAGGCAATATCTCGTGACCTACCGAGGCCACCGCTAGGGTCCACAATTCTGGCGAAGGCTCTCGGGAAGCTGGACACCTCGCTAGACGCAAGGCCCCACAAGTGGAGATTTGGATCCCATCGGCTGAGCTGTCAGATTAATACAGGTGCTGGTGATCAGGTGTTCCGACCCCATCTGTGGTGCAAAATCCCAAGCGGCAGGTGTGGGGGAAGATTTGACGCAGGGCCGGGCACCTTCGCCTCGGGCCTGGTCTCAGGACCTACAAGTTCATCCTGGCCCCTAAATCCAGAGGCAATATCTCGTGTCCTACCGAGGCCACCGCTAGGACCCCAAATTCTGGCGAAGGCTCTCGGGAAGCTGGACACCTCGTTAGACGCAAGGGCCCCACAAGTGCAGGTTTGGATCCCAGCGGCTGAGCTGTCAGATAAATACAGGTGCTGGTGATCAGGTGTCCCGACCCCATCTGTGGTGCAAAATCCCAAGCGGCAGGTGTGGGGAAATTTTGACGCGGCCACGGGTGCCTTCGCCCCGGCCCTGCGCTCAGGACCTACAAGTTCACCCTGGGCACCAAATTCAGAGGCAATATCTATGGACTGATCGAGACGGCCGATAGGGTCCAAAATTCTGGCGAAGGCTCTTGGGAAGCTGGACGCCCTGCTAGGTGCAGCGGTCCCAAAATTACAGGTCTGGATCCCAGAGGCCAAGCTGTCACAGAAATGCCGGTGCTGGCGGTCCCGATCACCGACCCCATGTGTGGTGCGAAATCCAAAGCGGCAGCTCTTGTGGAAGTTTTGACGCGGCGCCGGGCGCCTTCGCCCCGGGCCTGCTCTCAGGACCTAGAAGTTCATCCTGGGCCCTAAATCCAGAGGCAATATCTCGTGACCTACCGAGGCCACCGCTAGGGTCCACAGTTCTGGCGAAGGCTCTCGGGAAGCTGGACACCTCAATAGACGCAAGGGCCCCACAAGCGGAGGTTTGGATCCCAGCAGCGGAGCTGTCAGATAAATACAGGTGCTGGTGATCAGGTGTCCCGACCCCATCTTTGGTGCAAAATCCCAAGCGGCAGCTCTTGTGGAAGGTGTGACGCAGCGCCGGGCACCTTCGCCTCGGGCCTGGTCTCAGGACCTACAAGTTCATCCTGGCCCCTAAATCCAGGGACAATATCTCGTGTCCTACCGAGGCCACCGCTAGGAACCCAAATTCTGGCGAAGGCTCTCGGGAAGCTGGACACCTCGCTAGACGCAAGGGCCCCACAAGCGGAGGTTTGGATCCCAGCGGCGGAGCTGTCAGATAAATACAGGTGCTGGTGATCAGGTGTCCCGACCCCATCTGTGGTGCAAAATCCCAAGCGGCAGCTCTTGTGGAAGGTGTGACGCAGCGCGGGGTGCCTTCGCCCCGGGTCTGCTCTCAGAACCTACAAGTTCATCCTGGTCCCTAAATCCGGAGGCAATATCTCGTGACCTACCAAGGCCACTGCTAGGGTCGAAAATTCTGGCGAAGGCTCTCGGGAAGCTGGACACCTCGCTAGACGCAAGGGCCCCACAAGTGCAGGTTTGGATCCCAGCGGCGGAGCTGTCAGATAAATACAGGTGCTGGTGATCAGGTGTCCCGACCCCATCTGTGGTGCAAAATCCCAAGCGGCAGCTCTTGTGGAAGGTGTGACGCAGCGCCGGGCACCTTCGCCTCGGGCCTGGTCTCAGGACCTACAAGTTCATCCTGGCCCCTAAATCCAGAGACAATATCTCGTGACCTACCGAGGCCACCGCTAGGGTCCACAATTCTGGCGAAGGCTCTCGGGAAGCTGGACACCTCGCTAGACGCAAGGCCCCACAAGTGGAGATTTGGATCCCATCGGCTGAGCTGTCAGATTAATACAGGTGCTGGTGATCAGGTGTTCCGACCCCATCTGTGGTGCAAAATCCCAAGCGGCAGGTGTGGGGGAAGATTTGACGCAGGGCCGGGCACCTTCGCCTCGGGCCTGGTCTCAGGACCTACAAGTTCATCCTGGCCCCTAAATCCAGAGGCAATATCTCGTGTCCTACCGAGGCCACCGCTAGGACCCCAAATTCTGGCGAAGGCTCTCGGGAAGCTGGACACCTCAATAGACGCAAGGGCCCCACAAGCGGAAGTTTGGATCCCAGCGACGGAGCTGTCAGATAAATACAGGTGCTGGTGATCAGGTGTCCCGACCCCATCTGTGGTGCAAAATCCCAAGCGGCAGCTCTTGTGGAAGGTGTGACGCAGCGCCGGGCACCTTCGCCTCGGGCCTGGTCTCAGGACCTACAAGTTCATCCTGGGCCCTAAATCCAGAGGCAATATCTCGTGTCCTACCGAGGCCACCGCTAGGACCCCAAATTCTGGCGAAGGCTCTCGGGAAGCTGGACACCTCAATAGACGCAAGGGCCCCACAAGCGGAAGTTTGGATCCCAGCGACGGAGCTGTCAGATAAATACAGGTGCTGGTGATCAGGTGTCCCGAGCCCATCTGTGGTGCAAAATCCCAAGCGGCAGCTCTTGTGGAAGGTGTGACGCAGCGCCGGGCACCTTCGCCTCGGGCCTGGTCTCAGGACCTACAAGTTCATCCTGGCCCCTAAATCCAGAGGCAATATCTCGTGACCTACCGAGGCCACCGCTAGGGTCCACAATTCTGGTGAAGGCTCTCGGGAAGCTGGACACCTCGTTAGACGCAAGGGCCCCACAAGTGCAGGTTTGGATCCCAGCGGCTGAGCTGTCAGATAAATACAGGTGCTGGTGATCAGGTGTCCCGACCCCATCTGTGGTGCAAAATCCCAAGCGGCAGGTGTGGGGAAATTTTGACGCGGCCACGGGTGCCTTCGCCCCGGGCCTGCGCTCAGGACCTACAAGTTCACCCGGGGCACCAAATTCAGAGGCAATATCTATGGACTGATCGAGACGGCCGATAGGGTCCAAAATTCTGGCGAAGGCTCTTGGGAAGCTGGACGCCCTGCTAGGTGCAGCGGTCCCAAAAGTACAGGTCTGGATCCCAGAGGCTAAGCTGTCACAGAAATGCCGGTGCTGGCGGTCCCGATCACCGACCCCATCTGTGGTGCAAAATCCCAAGCGGCAGCTCTTGTGGAAGTTTTGACGCGGCGCCGGGCGCCTTCGCCCCGGGCCTGCTCTCAGGACCTAGAAGTTCATCCTGGGCCCTAAATCCAGAGGCAATATCTCGTGACCTACCGAGGCCACCGCTAGGGTCCACAGTTCTGGCGAAGGCTCTCAGGAAGCTGGACACCTCAATAGACGCAAGGGCCCCACAAGCGGAGGTTTGGATCCCAGCAGCGGAGCTGTCAGATAAATACAGGTGCTGGTGATCAGGTTTCTGGACCCCATCTTTGGTGCAAAATCCCAAGCGGCAGCTCTTGTGGAAGGTGTGACGCAGCGCCGGGCACCTTCGCCTCGGGCCTGGTCTCAGGACCTACAAGTTCATCCTGGCCCCTAAATCCAGAGACAATATCTCGTGTCCTACCGAGGCCACCGCTAGGACCCCAAATTCTGGCGAAGGCTCTCGGGAAGCTGGACACCTCGCTAGACGCAAGGGCCCCACAAGCGGAGGTTTGGATCCCAGCGGCGGAGCTGTCAGATAAATACAGGTGCTGGTGATCAGGTGTCCCGACCCCATCTGTGGTGCAAAATCCCAAGCGGCAGCTCTTGTGGAAGGTGTGACGCAGCGCGGGGTGCCTTCGCCCCGGGTCTGCTCTCAGAACCTACAAGTTCATCCTGGTCCCTAAATCCAGAGGCAATATCTCGTGACCTACCAATGCCACTGCTAGGGTCGAAAATTCTGGCGAAGGCTCTCGGGAAGCTGGACACCTCGCTAGACGCAAGGGCCCCACAAGTGCAGGTTTGGATCCCAGCGGCGGAGCTGTCAGATAAATACAGGTGCTGGTGATCAGGTGTCCCGACCCCATCTGTGGTGCAAAATCCCAAGCGGCAGCTCTTGTGGAAGGTGTGACGCAGCGCCGGGCACCTTCGCCTCGGGCCTGGTCTCAGGACCTACAAGTTCATCCTGGCCCCTAAATCCAGAGGCAATATCTCGTGACCTACCGAGGCCACCGCTAGGGTCCACAATTCTGGTGAAGGCTCTCGGGAAGCTGGACACCTCGTTAGACGCAAGGGCCCCACAAGTGCAGGTTTGGATCCCAGCGGCTGAGCTGTCAGATAAATACAGGTGCTGGTGATCAGGTGTCCCGACCCCATCTGTGGTGCAAAATCCCAAGCGGCAGGTGTGGGGAAATTTTGACGCGGCCACGGGTGCCTTCGCCCCGGGCCTGCGCTCAGGACCTACAAGTTCACCCGGGGCACCAAATTCAGAGGCAATATCTATGGACTGATCGAGACGGCCGATAGGGTCCAAAATTCTGGCGAAGGCTCTTGGGAAGCTGGACGCCCTGCTAGGTGCAGCGGTCCCAAAAGTACAGGTCTGGATCCCAGAGGCTAAGCTGTCACAGAAATGCCGGTGCTGGCGGTCCCGATCACCGACCCCATCTGTGGTGCAAAATCCCAAGCGGCAGCTCTTGTGGAAGTTTTGACGCGGCGCCGGGCGCCTTCGCCCCGGGCCTGCTCTCAGGACCTAGAAGTTCATCCTGGGCCCTAAATCCAGAGGCAATATCTCGTGACCTACCGAGGCCACCGCTAGGGTCCACAGTTCTGGCGAAGGCTCTCAGGAAGCTGGACACCTCAATAGACGCAAGGGCCCCACAAGCGGAGGTTTGGATCCCAGCAGCGGAGCTGTCAGATAAATACAGGTGCTGGTGATCAGGTTTCTGGACCCCATCTTTGGTGCAAAATCCCAAGCGGCAGCTCTTGTGGAAGGTGTGACGCAGCGCCGGGCACCTTCGCCTCGGGCCTGGTCTCAGGACCTACAAGTTCATCCTGGCCCCTAAATCCAGAGACAATATCTCGTGTCCTACCGAGGCCACCGCTAGGACCCCAAATTCTGGCGAAGGCTCTCGGGAAGCTGGACACCTCGCTAGACGCAAGGGCCCCACAAGCGGAGGTTTGGATCCCAGCGGCGGAGCTGTCAGATAAATACAGGTGCTGGTGATCAGGTGTCCCGACCCCATCTGTGGTGCAAAATCCCAAGCGGCAGCTCTTGTGGAAGGTGTGACGCAGCGCGGGGTGCCTTCGCCCCGGGTCTGCTCTCAGAACCTACAAGTTCATCCTGGTCCCTAAATCCAGAGGCAATATCTCGTGACCTACCAATGCCACTGCTAGGGTCGAAAATTCTGGCGAAGGCTCTCGGGAAGCTGGACACCTCGCTAGACGCAAGGGCCCCACAAGTGCAGGTTTGGATCCCAGCGGCGGAGCTGTCAGATAAATACAGGTGCTGGTGATCAGGTGTCCCGACCCCATCTGTGGTGCAAAATCCCAAGCGGCAGCTCTTGTGGAAGTTTTG
Organism: Tinamus guttatus; assembly: GCF_059628265.1. Lineage (NCBI taxonomy): Eukaryota > Metazoa > Chordata > Aves > Tinamiformes > Tinamidae > Tinamus > Tinamus guttatus. The sequence goes on from NW_028288949.1 coordinate 523,659, forward strand.
ACGCGGCGCCGGGCGCCTTCGCCCCGGGCCTGCTCTCAGAACCTACAAGTTCATCCTGGGCCCTAAATCCAGAGGCAATATCTCGTGACCTACCGAGGCCACCGCTAGGGTCCACAATTCTGGCGAAGGCTCTCGGGAAGCTGGACACCTCGCTAGACGCAAGGCCCCACAAGTGGAGATTTGGATCCCATCGGCTGAGCTGTCAGATTAATACAGGTGCTGGTGATCAGGTGTTCCGACCCCATCTGTGGTGCAAAATCCCAAGCGGCAGGTGTGGGGGAAGATTTGACGCAGGGCCGGGCACCTTCGCCTCGGGCCTGGTCTCAGGACCTACAAGTTCATCCTGGCCCCTAAATCCAGAGGCAATATCTCGTGTCCTACCGAGGCCACCGCTAGGACCCCAAATTCTGGCGAAGGCTCTCGGGAAGCTGGACACCTCAATAGACGCAAGGGCCCCACAAGCGGAAGTTTGGATCCCAGCGACGGAGCTGTCAGATAAATACAGGTGCTGGTGATCAGGTGTCCCGAGCCCATCTGTGGTCCAAAATCCCAAGCGGCAGCTCTTGTGGAAGGTGTGACGCAGCGCCGGGCACCTTCGCCTCGGGCCTGCTCTCAGGACCTACAAGTTCATCCTGGCCCCTAAATCCAGAGGCAATATCTCGTGACCTACCGAGGCCACCGCTAGGGTCCACAATTCTGGCGAAGGCTCTCGGGAAGCTGGACACCTCGTTATACGCAAGGGCCCCACAAGTGCAGGTTTGGATCCCAGCGGCTGAGCTGTCAGATAAATACAGGTGCTGGTGATCAGGTGTCCCGACCCCATCTGTGGTGCAAAATCCCAAGCGGCAGGTGTGGGGAAATTTTGACGCGGCCACGGGTGCCTTCGCCCCGGGCCTGCGCTCAGGACCTACAAGTTCACCCGGGGCACCAAATTCAGAGGCAATATCTATGGACTGATCGAGACGGCCGATAGGGTCCAAAATTCTGGCGAAGGCTCTTGGGAAGCTGGACGCCCTGCTAGGTGCAGCGGTCCCAAAAGTACAGGTCTGGATCCCAGAGGCTAAGCTGTCACAGAAATGCTGGTGCTGGCGGTCCCGATCACCGACCCCATCTGTGGTGCAAAATCCCAAGCGGCAGCTCTTGTGGAAGTTTTGACGCGGCGCCGGGCGCCTTCGCCCCGGGCCTGCTCTCAGGACCTAGAAGTTCATCCTGGGCCCTAAATCCAGAGGCAATATCTCGTGACCTACCGAGGCCACCGCTAGGGTCCACAGTTCTGGCGAAGGCTCTCGGGAAGCTGGACACCTCAATAGACGCAAGGGCCCCACAAGCGGAGGTTTGGATCCCAGCAGCGGAGCTGTCAGATAAATACAGGTGCTGGTGATCAGGTTTCTGGACCCCATCTTTGGTGCAAAATCCCAAGCGGCAGCTCTTGTGGAAGGTGTGACGCAGCGCCGGGCACCTTCGCCTCGGGCCTGGTCTCAGGACCTACAAGTTCATCCTGGCCCCTAAATCCAGGGACAATATCTCGTGTCCTACCGAGGCCACCGCTAGGAACCCAAATTCTGGCGAAGGCTCTCGGGAAGCTGGACACCTCGCTAGACGCAAGGGCCCCACAAGCGGAGGTTTGGATCCCAGCGGCGGAGCTGTCAGATAAATACAGGTGCTGGTGATCAGGTTTCTGGACCCCATCTTTGGTGCAAAATCCCAAGCGGCAGCTCTTGTGGAAGGTGTGACGCAGCGCCGGGCACCTTCGCCTCGGGCCTGGTCTCAGGACCTACAAGTTCATCCTGGCCCCTAAATCCAGAGACAATATCTCGTGTCCTACCGAGGCCACCGCTAGGACCCCAAATTCTGGCGAAGGCTCTCGGGAAGCTGGACACCTCGCTAGACGCAAGGGCCCCACAAGCGGAGGTTTGGATCCCAGCGGCGGAGCTGTCAGATAAATACAGGTGCTGGTGATCAGGTGTCCCGACCCCATCTGTGGTGCAAAATCCCAAGCGGCAGCTCTTGTGGAAGGTGTGACGCAGCGCGGGGTGCCTTCGCCCCGGGTCTGCTCTCAGAACCTACAAGTTCATCCTGGTCCCTAAATCCAGAGGCAATATCTCGTGACCTACCAATGCCACTGCTAGGGTCGAAAATTCTGGCGAAGGCTCTCGGGAAGCTGGACACCTCGCTAGACGCAAGGGCCCCACAAGTGCAGGTTTGGATCCCAGCGGCGGAGCTGTCAGATAAATACAGGTGCTGGTGATCAGGTGTCCCGACCCCATCTGTGGTGCAAAATCCCAAGCGGCAGCTCTTGTGGAAGGTGTGACGCAGCGCCGGGCACCTTCGCCTCGGGCCTGGTCTCAGGACCTACAAGTTCATCCTGGCCCCTAAATCCAGAGGCAATATCTCGTGACCTACCGAGGCCACCGCTAGGGTCCACAATTCTGGTGAAGGCTCTCGGGAAGCTGGACACCTCGTTAGACGCAAGGGCCCCACAAGTGCAGGTTTGGATCCCAGCGGCTGAGCTGTCAGATAAATACAGGTGCTGGTGATCAGGTGTCCCGACCCCATCTGTGGTGCAAAATCCCAAGCGGCAGGTGTGGGGAAATTTTGACGCGGCCACGGGTGCCTTCGCCCCGGGCCTGCGCTCAGGACCTACAAGTTCACCCGGGGCACCAAATTCAGAGGCAATATCTATGGACTGATCGAGACGGCCGATAGGGTCCAAAATTCTGGCGAAGGCTCTTGGGAAGCTGGACGCCCTGCTAGGTGCAGCGGTCCCAAAAGTACAGGTCTGGATCCCAGAGGCTAAGCTGTCACAGAAATGCCGGTGCTGGCGGTCCCGATCACCGACCCCATCTGTGGTGCAAAATCCCAAGCGGCAGCTCTTGTGGAAGTTTTGACGCGGCGCCGGGCGCCTTCGCCCCGGGCCTGCTCTCAGGACCTAGAAGTTCATCCTGGGCCCTAAATCCAGAGGCAATATCTCGTGACCTACCGAGGCCACCGCTAGGGTCCACAGTTCTGGCGAAGGCTCTCAGGAAGCTGGACACCTCAATAGACGCAAGGGCCCCACAAGCGGAGGTTTGGATCCCAGCAGCGGAGCTGTCAGATAAATACAGGTGCTGGTGATCAGGTTTCTGGACCCCATCTTTGGTGCAAAATCCCAAGCGGCAGCTCTTGTGGAAGGTGTGACGCAGCGCCGGGCACCTTCGCCTCGGGCCTGGTCTCAGGACCTACAAGTTCATCCTGGCCCCTAAATCCAGAGACAATATCTCGTGTCCTACCGAGGCCACCGCTAGGACCCCAAATTCTGGCGAAGGCTCTCGGGAAGCTGGACACCTCGCTAGACGCAAGGGCCCCACAAGCGGAGGTTTGGATCCCAGCGGCGGAGCTGTCAGATAAATACAGGTGCTGGTGATCAGGTGTCCCGACCCCATCTGTGGTGCAAAATCCCAAGCGGCAGCTCTTGTGGAAGGTGTGACGCAGCGCGGGGTGCCTTCGCCCCGGGTCTGCTCTCAGAACCTACAAGTTCATCCTGGTCCCTAAATCCAGAGGCAATATCTCGTGACCTACCAATGCCACTGCTAGGGTCGAAAATTCTGGCGAAGGCTCTCGGGAAGCTGGACACCTCGCTAGACGCAAGGGCCCCACAAGTGCAGGTTTGGATCCCAGCGGCGGAGCTGTCAGATAAATACAGGTGCTGGTGATCAGGTGTCCCGACCCCATCTGTGGTGCAAAATCCCAAGCGGCAGCTCTTGTGGAAGTTTTGACGCGGCGCCGGGCGCCTTCGCCCCGGGCCTGCTCTCAGAACCTACAAGTTCATCCTGGGCCCTAAATCCAGAGGCAATATCTCGTGACCTACCGAGGCCACCGCTAGGGTCCACAATTCTGGCGAAGGCTCTCGGGAAGCTGGACACCTCGCTAGACGCAAGGCCCCACAAGTGGAGATTTGGATCCCATCGGCTGAGCTGTCAGATTAATACAGGTGCTGGTGATCAGGTGTTCCGACCCCATCTGTGGTGCAAAATCCCAAGCGGCAGGTGTGGGGGAAGATTTGACGCAGGGCCGGGCACCTTCGCCTCGGGCCTGGTCTCAGGACCTACAAGTTCATCCTGGCCCCTAAATCCAGAGGCAATATCTCGTGTCCTACCGAGGCCACCGCTAGGACCCCAAATTCTGGCGAAGGCTCTCGGGAAGCTGGACACCTCAATAGACGCAAGGGCCCCACAAGCGGAAGTTTGGATCCCAGCGACGGAGCTGTCAGATAAATACAGGTGCTGGTGATCAGGTGTCCCGAGCCCATCTGTGGTCCAAAATCCCAAGCGGCAGCTCTTGTGGAAGGTGTGACGCAGCGCCGGGCACCTTCGCCTCGGGCCTGGTCTCAGGACCTACAAGTTCATCCTGGCCCCTAAATCCAGAGGCAATATCTCGTGACCTACCGAGGCCACCGCTAGGGTCCACAATTCTGGCGAAGGCTCTCGGGAAGCTGGACACCTCGTTATACGCAAGGGCCCCACAAGTGCAGGTTTGGATCCCAGCGGCTGAGCTGTCAGATAAATACAGGTGCTGGTGATCAGGTGTCCCGACCCCATCTGTGGTGCAAAATCCCAAGCGGCAGGTGTGGGGAAATTTTGACGCGGCCACGGGTGCCTTCGCCCCGGGCCTGCGCTCAGGACCTACAAGTTCACCCGGGGCACCAAATTCAGAGGCAATATCTATGGACTGATCGAGACGGCCGATAGGGTCCAAAATTCTGGCGAAGGCTCTTGGGAAGCTGGACGCCCTGCTAGGTGCAGCGGTCCCAAAAGTACAGGTCTGGATCCCAGAGGCTAAGCTGTCACAGAAATGCTGGTGCTGGCGGTCCCGATCACCGACCCCATCTGTGGTGCAAAATCCCAAGCGGCAGCTCTTGTGGAAGTTTTGACGCGGCGCCGGGCGCCTTCGCCCCGGGCCTGCTCTCAGGACCTAGAAGTTCATCCTGGGCCCTAAATCCAGAGGCAATATCTCGTGACCTACCGAGGCCACCGCTAGGGTCCACAGTTCTGGCGAAGGCTCTCGGGAAGCTGGACACCTCAATAGACGCAAGGGCCCCACAAGCGGAGGTTTGGATCCCAGCAGCGGAGCTGTCAGATAAATACAGGTGCTGGTGATCAGGTTTCTGGACCCCATCTTTGGTGCAAAATCCCAAGCGGCAGCTCTTGTGGAAGGTGTGACGCAGCGCCGGGCACCTTCGCCTCGGGCCTGGTCTCAGGACCTACAAGTTCATCCTGGCCCCTAAATCCAGGGACAATATCTCGTGTCCTACCGAGGCCACCGCTAGGAACCCAAATTCTGGCGAAGGCTCTCGGGAAGCTGGACACCTCGCTAGACGCAAGGGCCCCACAAGCGGAGGTTTGGATCCCAGCGGCGGAGCTGTCAGATAAATACAGGTGCTGGTGATCAGGTGTCCCGACCCCATCTGTGGTGCAAAATCCCAAGCGGCAGCTCTTGTGGAAGGTGTGACGCAGCGCGGGGTGCCTTCGCCCCGGGTCTGCTCTCAGAACCTACAAGTTCATCCTGGTCCCTAAATCCAGAGGCAATATCTCGTGACCTACCAAGGCCACTGCTAGGGTCGAAAATTCTGGCGAAGGCTCTCGGGAAGCTGGACACTTCGCTAGACGCAAGGGCCCCACAAGTGCAGGTTTGGATCCCAGCGGCGGAGCTGTCAGATAAATACAGGTGCTGGTGATCAGGTGTCCCGACCCCATCTGTGGTGCAAAATCCCAAGCGGCAGCTCTTGTGGAAGGTGTGACGCAGCGCCGGGCACCTTCGCCTCGGGCCTGGTCTCAGGACCTACAAGTTCATCCTGGCCCCTAAATCCAGAGACAATATCTCGTGACCTACCGAGGCCACCGCTAGGGTCCACAATTCTGGCGAAGGCTCTCGGGAAGCTGGACACCTCGCTAGACGCAAGGCCCCACAAGTGGAGATTTGGATCCCATCGGCTGAGCTGTCAGATTAATACAGGTTCTGGTGATCAGGTGTTCCGACCCCATCTGTGGTGCAAAATCCCAAGCGGCAGGTGTGGGGGAAGATTTGACGCAGGGCCGGGCACCTTCGCCTCGGGCCTGGTCTCAGGACCTACAAGTTCATCCTGGCCCCTAAATCCAGAGGCAATATCTCGTGTCCTACCGAGGCCACCGCTAGGACCCCAAATTCTGGCGAAGGCTCTCGGGAAGCTGGACACCTCAATAGACGCAAGGGCCCCACAAGCGGAAGTTTGGATCCCAGCGACGGAGCTGTCAGATAAATACAGGTGCTGGTGATCAGGTGTCCCGACCCCATCTGTGGTGCAAAATCCCAAGCGGCAGCTCTTGTGGAAGGTGTGACGCAGCGCGGGGTGCCTTCGCCCCGGGTCTGCTCTCAGAACCTACAAGTTCATCCTGGTCCCTAAATCCAGAGGCAATATCTCGTGACCTACCAATGCCACTGCTAGGGTCGAAAATTCTGGCGAAGGCTCTCGGGAAGCTGGACACCTCGCTAGACGCAAGGGCCCCACAAGTGCAGGTTTGGATCCCAGCGGCGGAGCTGTCAGATAAATACAGGTGCTGGTGATCAGGTGTCCCGACCCCATCTGTGGTGCAAAATCCCAAGCGGCAGCTCTTGTGGAAGTTTTGACGCGGCGCCGGGCGCCTTCGCCCCGGGCCTGCTCTCAGAACCTACAAGTTCATCCTGGGCCCTAAATCCAGAGGCAATATCTCGTGACCTACCGAGGCCACCGCTAGGGTCCACAATTCTGGCGAAGGCTCTCGGGAAGCTGGACACCTCGCTAGACGCAAGGCCCCACAAGTGGAGATTTGGATCCCATCGGCTGAGCTGTCAGATTAATACAGGTGCTGGTGATCAGGTGTTCCGACCCCATCTGTGGTGCAAAATCCCAAGCGGCAGGTGTGGGGGAAGATTTGACGCAGGGCCGGGCACCTTCGCCTCGGGCCTGGTCTCAGGACCTACAAGTTCATCCTGGCCCCTAAATCCAGAGGCAATATCTCGTGTCCTACCGAGGCCACCGCTAGGACCCCAAATTCTGGCGAAGGCTCTCGGGAAGCTGGACACCTCAATAGACGCAAGGGCCCCACAAGCGGAAGTTTGGATCCCAGCGACGGAGCTGTCAGATAAATACAGGTGCTGGTGATCAGGTGTCCCGAGCCCATCTGTGGTGCAAAATCCCAAGCGGCAGCTCTTGTGGAAGGTGTGACGCAGCGCCGGGCACCTTCGCCTCGGGCCTGGTCTCAGGACCTACAAGTTCATCCTGGCCCCTAAATCCAGAGGCAATATCTCGTGACCTACCGAGGCCACCGCTAGGGTCCACAATTCTGGCGAAGGCTCTCGGGAAGCTGGACACCTCGTTATACGCAAGGGCCCCACAAGTGCAGGTTTGGATCCCAGCGGCTGAGCTGTCAGATAAATACAGGTGCTGGTGATCAGGTGTCCCGACCCCATCTGTGGTGCAAAATCCCAAGCGGCAGGTGTGGGGAAATTTTGACGCGGCCACGGGTGCCTTCGCCCCGGGCCTGCGCTCAGGACCTACAAGTTCACCCGGGGCACCAAATTCAGAGGCAATATCTATGGACTGATCGAGACGGCCGATAGGGTCCAAAATTCTGGCGAAGGCTCTTGGGAAGCTGGACGCCCTGCTAGGTGCAGCGGTCCCAAAAGTACAGGTCTGGATCCCAGAGGCTAAGCTGTCACAGAAATGCCGGTGCTGGCGGTCCCGATCACCGACCCCATCTGTGGTGCAAAATCCCAAGCGGCAGCTCTTGTGGAAGTTTTGACGCGGCGCCGGGCGCCTTCGCCCCGGGCCTGCTCTCAGGACCTAGAAGTTCATCCTGGGCCCTAAATCCAGAGGCAATATCTCGTGACCTACCGAGGCCACCGCTAGGGTCCACAGTTCTGGCGAAGGCTCTCGGGAAGCTGGACACCTCAATAGACGCAAGGGCCCCACAAGCGGAGGTTTGGATCCCAGCAGCGGAGCTGTCAGATAAATACAGGTGCTGGTGATCAGGTTTCTGGACCCCATCTTTGGTGCAAAATCCCAAGCGGCAGCTCTTGTGGAAGGTGTGACGCAGCGCCGGGCACCTTCGCCTCGGGCCTGGTCTCAGGACCTACAAGTTCATCCTGGCCCCTAAATCCAGGGACAATATCTCGTGTCCTACCGAGGCCACCGCTAGGAACCCAAATTCTGGCGAAGGCTCTCGGGAAGCTGGACACCTCGCTAGACGCAAGGGCCCCACAAGTGCAGGTTTGGATCCCAGCGGCGGAGCTGTCAGATAAATACAGGTGCTGGTGATCAGGTGTCCCGACCCCATCTGTGGTGCAAAATCCCAAGCGGCAGCTCTTGTGGAAGGTGTGACGCAGCGCCGGGCACCTTCGCCTCGGGCCTGGTCTCAGGACCTACAAGTTCATCCTGGCCCCTAAATCCAGAGACAATATCTCGTGACCTACCGAGGCCACCGCTAGGGTCCACAATTCTGGCGAAGGCTCTCGGGAAGCTGGACACCTCGCTAGACGCAAGGCCCCACAAGTGGAGATTTGGATCCCATCGGCTGAGCTGTCAGATTAATACAGGTGCTGGTGATCAGGTGTTCCGACCCCATCTGTGGTGCAAAATCCCAAGCGGCAGGTGTGGGGGAAGATTTGACGCAGGGCCGGGCACCTTCGCCTCGGGCCTGGTCTCAGGACCTACAAGTTCATCCTGGCCCCTAAATCCAGAGGCAATATCTCGTGTCCTACCGAGGCCACCGCTAGGACCCCAAATTCTGGCGAAGGCTCTCGGGAAGCTGGACACCTCAATAGACGCAAGGGCCCCACAAGCGGAAGTTTGGATCCCAGCGACGGAGCTGTCAGATAAATACAGGTGCTGGTGATCAGGTGTCCCGAGCCCATCTGTGGTGCAAAATCCCAAGCGGCAGCTCTTGTGGAAGGTGTGACGCAGCGCCGGGCACCTTCGCCTCGGGCCTGGTCTCAGGACCTACAAGTTCATCCTGGCCCCTAAATCCAGAGGCAATATCTCGTGTCCTACCGAGGCCACCGCTAGGAGCCCAAATTCTGGCGAAGGCTCTCGGGAAGCTGGACACCTCAATAGACGCAAGGGCCCCACAAGCGGAAGTTTGGATCCCAGCGACGGAGCTGTCAGATAAATACAGGTGCTGGTGATCAGGTGTCCCGAGCCCATCTGTGGTGCAAAATCCCAAGCGGCAGCTCTTGTGGAAGGTGTGACGCAGCGCCGGGCACCTTCGCCTCGGGCCTGGTCTCAGGACCTACAAGTTCATCCTGGCCCCTAAATCCAGAGACAATATCTCGTGACCTACCGAGGCCACCGCTAGGGTCCACAATTCTGGCGAAGGCTCTCGGGAAGCTGGACACCTCGCTAGACGCAAGGCCCCACAAGTGGAGATTTGGATCCCATCGGCTGAGCTGTCAGATTAATACAGGTGCTGGTGATCAGGTGTTCCGACCCCATCTGTGGTGCAAAATCCCAAGCGGCAGGTGTGGGGGAAGATTTGACGCAGGGCCGGGCACCTTCGCCTCGGGCCTGGTCTCAGGACCTACAAGTTCATCCTGGCCCCTAAATCCAGAGGCAATATCTCGTGTCCTACCGAGGCCACCGCTAGGACCCCAAATTCTGGCGAAGGCTCTCGGGAAGCTGGACACCTCAATAGACGCAAGGGCCCCACAAGCGGAAGTTTGGATCCCAGCGACGGAGCTGTCAGATAAATACAGGTGCTGGTGATCAGGTGTCCCGAGCCCATCTGTGGTCCAAAATCCCAAGCGGCAGCTCTTGTGGAAGGTGTGACGCAGCGCCGGGCACCTTCGCCTCGGGCCTGGTCTCAGGACCTACAAGTTCATCCTGGCCCCTAAATCCAGAGGCAATATCTCGTGACCTACCGAGGCCACCGCTAGGGTCCACAATTCTGGCGAAGGCTCTCGGGAAGCTGGACACCTCGTTATACGCAAGGGCCCCACAAGTGCAGGTTTGGATCCCAGCGGCTGAGCTGTCAGATAAATACAGGTGCTGGTGATCAGGTGTCCCGACCCCATCTGTGGTGCAAAATCCCAAGCGGCAGGTGTGGGGAAATTTTGACGCGGCCACGGGTGCCTTCGCCCCGGGCCTGCGCTCAGGACCTACAAGTTCACCCGGGGCACCAAATTCAGAGGCAATATCTATGGACTGATCGAGACGGCCGATAGGGTCCAAAATTCTGGCGAAGGCTCTTGGGAAGCTGGACGCCCTGCTAGGTGCAGCGGTCCCAAAAGTACAGGTCTGGATCCCAGAGGCTAAGCTGTCACAGAAATGCTGGTGCTGGCGGTCCCGATCACCGACCCCATCTGTGGTGCAAAATCCCAAGCGGCAGCTCTTGTGGAAGTTTTGACGCGGCGCCGGGCGCCTTCGCCCCGGGCCTGCTCTCAGGACCTAGAAGTTCATCCTGGGCCCTAAATCCAGAGGCAATATCTCGTGACCTACCGAGGCCACCGCTAGGGTCCACAGTTCTGGCGAAGGCTCTCGGGAAGCTGGACACCTCAATAGACGCAAGGGCCCCACAAGCGGAGGTTTGGATCCCAGCAGCGGAGCTGTCAGATAAATACAGGTGCTGGTGATCAGGTTTCTGGACCCCATCTTTGGTGCAAAATCCCAAGCGGCAGCTCTTGTGGAAGGTGTGACGCAGCGCCGGGCACCTTCGCCTCGGGCCTGGTCTCAGGACCTACAAGTTCATCCTGGCCCCTAAATCCAGGGACAATATCTCGTGTCCTACCGAGGCCACCGCTAGGAACCCAAATTCTGGCGAAGGCTCTCGGGAAGCTGGACACCTCGCTAGACGCAAGGGCCCCACAAGCGGAGGTTTGGATCCCAGCGGCGGAGCTGTCAGATAAATACAGGTGCTGGTGATCAGGTTTCTGGACCCCATCTTTGGTGCAAAATCCCAAGCGGCAGCTCTTGTGGAAGGTGTGACGCAGCGCCGGGCACCTTCGCCTCGGGCCTGGTCTCAGGACCTACAAGTTCATCCTGGCCCCTAAATCCAGAGACAATATCTCGTGTCCTACCGAGGCCACCGCTAGGACCCCAAATTCTGGCGAAGGCTCTCGGGAAGCTGGACACCTCGCTAGACGCAAGGGCCCCACAAGCGGAGGTTTGGATCCCAGCGGCGGAGCTGTCAGATAAATACAGGTGCTGGTGATCAGGTGTCCCGACCCCATCTGTGGTGCAAAATCCCAAGCGGCAGCTCTTGTGGAAGGTGTGACGCAGCGCGGGGTGCCTTCGCCCCGGGTCTGCTCTCAGAACCTACAAGTTCATCCTGGTCCCTAAATCCAGAGGCAATATCTCGTGACCTACCAATGCCACTGCTAGGGTCGAAAATTCTGGCGAAGGCTCTCGGGAAGCTGGACACCTCGCTAGACGCAAGGGCCCCACAAGTGCAGGTTTGGATCCCAGCGGCGGAGCTGTCAGATAAATACAGGTGCTGGTGATCAGGTGTCCCGACCCCATCTGTGGTGCAAAATCCCAAGCGGCAGCTCTTGTGGAAGGTGTGACGCAGCGCCGGGCACCTTCGCCTCGGGCCTGGTCTCAGGACCTACAAGTTCATCCTGGCCCCTAAATCCAGAGGCAATATCTCGTGACCTACCGAGGCCACCGCTAGGGTCCACAATTCTGGTGAAGGCTCTCGGGAAGCTGGACACCTCGTTAGACGCAAGGGCCCCACAAGTGCAGGTTTGGATCCCAGCGGCTGAGCTGTCAGATAAATACAGGTGCTGGTGATCAGGTGTCCCGACCCCATCTGTGGTGCAAAATCCCAAGCGGCAGGTGTGGGGAAATTTTGACGCGGCCACGGGTGCCTTCGCCCCGGGCCTGCGCTCAGGACCTACAAGTTCACCCGGGGCACCAAATTCAGAGGCAATATCTATGGACTGATCGAGACGGCCGATAGGGTCCAAAATTCTGGCGAAGGCTCTTGGGAAGCTGGACGCCCTGCTAGGTGCAGCGGTCCCAAAAGTACAGGTCTGGATCCCAGAGGCTAAGCTGTCACAGAAATGCCGGTGCTGGCGGTCCCGATCACCGACCCCATCTGTGGTGCAAAATCCCAAGCGGCAGCTCTTGTGGAAGTTTTGACGCGGCGCCGGGCGCCTTCGCCCCGGGCCTGCTCTCAGGACCTAGAAGTTCATCCTGGGCCCTAAATCCAGAGGCAATATCTCGTGACCTACCGAGGCCACCGCTAGGGTCCACAGTTCTGGCGAAGGCTCTCAGGAAGCTGGACACCTCAATAGACGCAAGGGCCCCACAAGCGGAGGTTTGGATCCCAGCAGCGGAGCTGTCAGATAAATACAGGTGCTGGTGATCAGGTTTCTGGACCCCATCTTTGGTGCAAAATCCCAAGCGGCAGCTCTTGTGGAAGGTGTGACGCAGCGCCGGGCACCTTCGCCTCGGGCCTGGTCTCAGGACCTACAAGTTCATCCTGGCCCCTAAATCCAGAGACAATATCTCGTGTCCTACCGAGGCCACCGCTAGGACCCCAAATTCTGGCGAAGGCTCTCGGGAAGCTGGACACCTCGCTAGACGCAAGGGCCCCACAAGCGGAGGTTTGGATCCCAGCGGCGGAGCTGTCAGATAAATACAGGTGCTGGTGATCAGGTGTCCCGACCCCATCTGTGGTGCAAAATCCCAAGCGGCAGCTCTTGTGGAAGGTGTGACGCAGCGCGGGGTGCCTTCGCCCCGGGTCTGCTCTCAGAACCTATAAGTTCATCCTGGTCCCTAAATCCAGAGGCAATATCTCGTGACCTACCAATGCCACTGCTAGGGTCGAAAATTCTGGCGAAGGCTCTCGGGAAGCTGGACACCTCGCTAGACGCAAGGGCCCCACAAGTGCAGGTTTGGATCCCAGCGGCGGAGCTGTCAGATAAATACAGGTGCTGGTGATCAGGTGTCCCGACCCCATCTGTGGTGCAAAATCCCAAGCGGCAGCTCTTGTGGAAGTTTTGACGCGGCGCCGGGCGCCTTCGCCCCGGGCCTGCTCTCAGAACCTACAAGTTCATCCTGGGCCCTAAATCCAGAGGCAATATCTCGTGACCTACCGAGGCCACCGCTAGGGTCCACAATTCTGGCGAAGGCTCTCGGGAAGCTGGACACCTCGCTAGACGCAAGGCCCCACAAGTGGAGATTTGGATCCCATCGGCTGAGCTGTCAGATTAATACAGGTGCTGGTGATCAGGTGTTCCGACCCCATCTGTGGTGCAAAATCCCAAGCGGCAGGTGTGGGGGAAGATTTGACGCAGGGCCGGGCACCTTCGCCTCGGGCCTGGTCTCAGGACCTACAAGTTCATCCTGGCCCCTAAATCCAGAGGCAATATCTCGTGTCCTACCGAGGCCACCGCTAGGACCCCAAATTCTGGCGAAGGCTCTCGGGAAGCTGGACACCTCGTTATACGCAAGGGCCCCACAAGTGCAGGTTTGGATCCCAGCGGCTGAGCTGTCAGATAAATACAGGTGCTGGTGATCAGGTGTCCCGACCCCATCTGTGGTGCAAAATCCCAAGCGGCAGGTGTGGGGAAATTTTGACGCGGCCACGGGTGCCTTCGCCCCGGGCCTGCGCTCAGGACCTACAAGTTCACCCGGGGCACCAAATTCAGAGGCAATATCTATGGACTGATCGAGACGGCCGATAGGGTCCAAAATTCTGGCGAAGGCTCTTGGGAAGCTGGACGCCCTGCTAGGTGCAGCGGTCCCAAAAGTACAGGTCTGGATCCCAGAGGCTAAGCTGTCACAGAAATGCTGGTGCTGGCGGTCCCGATCACCGACCCCATCTGTGGTGCAAAATCCCAAGCGGCAGCTCTTGTGGAAGTTTTGACGCGGCGCCGGGCGCCTTCGCCCCGGGCCTGCTCTCAGGACCTAGAAGTTCATCCTGGGCCCTAAATCCAGAGGCAATATCTCGTGACCTACCGAGGCCACCGCTAGGGTCCACAGTTCTGGCGAAGGCTCTCGGGAAGCTGGACACCTCAATAGACGCAAGGGCCCCACAAGCGGAGGTTTGGATCCCAGCAGCGGAGCTGTCAGATAAATACAGGTGCTGGTGATCAGGTTTCTGGACCCCATCTTTGGTGCAAAATCCCAAGCGGCAGCTCTTGTGGAAGGTGTGACGCAGCGCCGGGCACCTTCGCCTCGGGCCTGGTCTCAGGACCTACAAGTTCATCCTGGCCCCTAAATCCAGGGACAATATCTCGTGTCCTACCGAGGCCACCGCTAGGAACCCAAATTCTGGCGAAGGCTCTCGGGAAGCTGGACACCTCGCTAGACGCAAGGGCCCCACAAGCGGAGGTTTGGATCCCAGCGGCGGAGCTGTCAGATAAATACAGGTGCTGGTGATCAGGTTTCTGGACCCCATCTTTGGTGCAAAATCCCAAGCGGCAGCTCTTGTGGAAGGTGTGACGCAGCGCCGGGCACCTTCGCCTCGGGCCTGGTCTCAGGACCTACAAGTTCATCCTGGCCCCTAAATCCAGAGACAATATCTCGTGTCCTACCGAGGCCACCGCTAGGACCCCAAATTCTGGCGAAGGCTCTCGGGAAGCTGGACACCTCGCTAGACGCAAGGGCCCCACAAGCGGAGGTTTGGATCCCAGCGGCGGAGCTGTCAGATAAATACAGGTGCTGGTGATCAGGTGTCCCGACCCCATCTGTGGTGCAAAATCCCAAGCGGCAGCTCTTGTGGAAGGTGTGACGCAGCGCGGGGTGCCTTCGCCCCGGGTCTGCTCTCAGAACCTACAAGTTCATCCTGGTCCCTAAATCCAGAGGCAATATCTCGTGACCTACCAATGCCACTGCTAGGGTCGAAAATTCTGGCGAAGGCTCTCGGGAAGCTGGACACCTCGCTAGACGCAAGGGCCCCACAAGTGCAGGTTTGGATCCCAGCGGCGGAGCTGTCAGATAAATACAGGTGCTGGTGATCAGGTGTCCCGACCCCATCTGTGGTGCAAAATCCCAAGCGGCAGCTCTTGTGGAAGGTGTGACGCAGCGCCGGGCACCTTCGCCTCGGGCCTGGTCTCAGGACCTACAAGTTCATCCTGGCCCCTAAATCCAGAGGCAATATCTCGTGACCTACCGAGGCCACCGCTAGGGTCCACAATTCTGGTGAAGGCTCTCGGGAAGCTGGACACCTCGTTAGACGCAAGGGCCCCACAAGTGCAGGTTTGGATCCCAGCGGCTGAGCTGTCAGATAAATACAGGTGCTGGTGATCAGGTGTCCCGACCCCATCTGTGGTGCAAAATCCCAAGCGGCAGGTGTGGGGAAATTTTGACGCGGCCACGGGTGCCTTCGCCCCGGGCCTGCGCTCAGGACCTACAAGTTCACCCGGGGCACCAAATTCAGAGGCAATATCTATGGACTGATCGAGACGGCCGATAGGGTCCAAAATTCTGGCGAAGGCTCTTGGGAAGCTGGACGCCCTGCTAGGTGCAGCGGTCCCAAAAGTACAGGTCTGGATCCCAGAGGCTAAGCTGTCACAGAAATGCCGGTGCTGGCGGTCCCGATCACCGACCCCATCTGTGGTGCAAAATCCCAAGCGGCAGCTCTTGTGGAAGTTTTGACGCGGCGCCGGGCGCCTTCGCCCCGGGCCTGCTCTCAGGACCTAGAAGTTCATCCTGGGCCCTAAATCCAGAGGCAATATCTCGTGACCTACCGAGGCCACCGCTAGGGTCCACAGTTCTGGCGAAGGCTCTCAGGAAGCTGGACACCTCAATAGACGCAAGGGCCCCACAAGCGGAGGTTTGGATCCCAGCAGCGGAGCTGTCAGATAAATACAGGTGCTGGTGATCAGGTTTCTGGACCCCATCTTTGGTGCAAAATCCCAAGCGGCAGCTCTTGTGGAAGGTGTGACGCAGCGCCGGGCACCTTCGCCTCGGGCCTGGTCTCAGGACCTACAAGTTCATCCTGGCCCCTAAATCCAGAGACAATATCTCGTGTCCTACCGAGGCCACCGCTAGGACCCCAAATTCTGGCGAAGGCTCTCGGGAAGCTGGACACCTCGCTAGACGCAAGGGCCCCACAAGCGGAGGTTTGGATCCCAGCGGCGGAGCTGTCAGATAAATACAGGTGCTGGTGATCAGGTGTCCCGACCCCATCTGTGGTGCAAAATCCCAAGCGGCAGCTCTTGTGGAAGGTGTGACGCAGCGCGGGGTGCCTTCGCCCCGGGTCTGCTCTCAGAACCTACAAGTTCATCCTGGTCCCTAAATCCAGAGGCAATATCTCGTGACCTACCAATGCCACTGCTAGGGTCGAAAATTCTGGCGAAGGCTCTCGGGAAGCTGGACACCTCGCTAGACGCAAGGGCCCCACAAGTGCAGGTTTGGATCCCAGCGGCGGAGCTGTCAGATAAATACAGGTGCTGGTGATCAGGTGTCCCGACCCCATCTGTGGTGCAAAATCCCAAGCGGCAGCTCTTGTGGAAGTTTTGACGCGGCGCCGGGCGCCTTCGCCCCGGGCCTGCTCTCAGAACCTACAAGTTCATCCTGGGCCCTAAATCCAGAGGCAATATCTCGTGACCTACCGAGGCCACCGCTAGGGTCCACAATTCTGGCGAAGGCTCTCGGGAAGCTGGACACCTCGCTAGACGCAAGGCCCCACAAGTGGAGATTTGGATCCCATCGGCTGAGCTGTCAGATTAATACAGGTGCTGGTGATCAGGTGTTCCGACCCCATCTGTGGTGCAAAATCCCAAGCGGCAGGTGTGGGGGAAGATTTGACGCAGGGCCGGGCACCTTCGCCTCGGGCCTGGTCTCAGGACCTACAAGTTCATCCTGGCCCCTAAATCCAGAGGCAATATCTCGTGTCCTACCGAGGCCACCGCTAGGACCCCAAATTCTGGCGAAGGCTCTCGGGAAGCTGGACACCTCAATAGACGCAAGGGCCCCACAAGCGGAAGTTTGGATCCCAGCGACGGAGCTGTCAGATAAATACAGGTGCTGGTGATCAGGTGTCCCGAGCCCATCTGTGGTCCAAAATCCCAAGCGGCAGCTCTTGTGGAAGGTGTGACGCAGCGCCGGGCACCTTCGCCTCGGGCCTGGTCTCAGGACCTACAAGTTCATCCTGGCCCCTAAATCCAGAGGCAATATCTCGTGACCTACCGAGGCCACCGCTAGGGTCCACAATTCTGGCGAAGGCTCTCGGGAAGCTGGACACCTCGTTATACGCAAGGGCCCCACAAGTGCAGGTTTGGATCCCAGCGGCTGAGCTGTCAGATAAATACAGGTGCTGGTGATCAGGTGTCCCGACCCCATCTGTGGTGCAAAATCCCAAGCGGCAGGTGTGGGGAAATTTTGACGCGGCCACGGGTGCCTTCGCCCCGGGCCTGCGCTCAGGACCTACAAGTTCACCCGGGGCACCAAATTCAGAGGCAATATCTATGGACTGATCGAGACGGCCGATAGGGTCCAAAATTCTGGCGAAGGCTCTTGGGAAGCTGGACGCCCTGCTAGGTGCAGCGGTCCCAAAAGTACAGGTCTGGATCCCAGAGGCTAAGCTGTCACAGAAATGCTGGTGCTGGCGGTCCCGATCACCGACCCCATCTGTGGTGCAAAATCCCAAGCGGCAGCTCTTGTGGAAGTTTTGACGCGGCGCCGGGCGCCTTCGCCCCGGGCCTGCTCTCAGGACCTAGAAGTTCATCCTGGGCCCTAAATCCAGAGGCAATATCTCGTGACCTACCGAGGCCACCGCTAGGGTCCACAGTTCTGGCGAAGGCTCTCGGGAAGCTGGACACCTCAATAGACGCAAGGGCCCCACAAGCGGAGGTTTGGATCCCAGCAGCGGAGCTGTCAGATAAATACAGGTGCTGGTGATCAGGTTTCTGGACCCCATCTTTGGTGCAAAATCCCAAGCGGCAGCTCTTGTGGAAGGTGTGACGCAGCGCCGGGCACCTTCGCCTCGGGCCTGGTCTCAGGACCTACAAGTTCATCCTGGCCCCTAAATCCAGGGACAATATCTCGTGTCCTACCGAGGCCACCGCTAGGAACCCAAATTCTGGCGAAGGCTCTCGGGAAGCTGGACACCTCGCTAGACGCAAGGGCCCCACAAGCGGAGGTTTGGATCCCAGCGGCGGAGCTGTCAGATAAATACAGGTGCTGGTGATCAGGTGTCCCGACCCCATCTGTGGTGCAAAATCCCAAGCGGCAGCTCTTGTGGAAGGTGTGACGCAGCGCGGGGTGCCTTCGCCCCGGGTCTGCTCTCAGAACCTACAAGTTCATCCTGGTCCCTAAATCCAGAGGCAATATCTCGTGACCTACCAAGGCCACTGCTAGGGTCGAAAATTCTGGCGAAGGCTCTCGGGAAGCTGGACACTTCGCTAGACGCAAGGGCCCCACAAGTGCAGGTTTGGATCCCAGCGGCGGAGCTGTCAGATAAATACAGGTGCTGGTGATCAGGTGTCCCGACCCCATCTGTGGTGCAAAATCCCAAGCGGCAGCTCTTGTGGAAGGTGTGACGCAGCGCCGGGCACCTTCGCCTCGGGCCTGGTCTCAGGACCTACAAGTTCATCCTGGCCCCTAAATCCAGAGACAATATCTCGTGACCTACCGAGGCCACCGCTAGGGTCCACAATTCTGGCGAAGGCTCTCGGGAAGCTGGACACCTCGCTAGACGCAAGGCCCCACAAGTGGAGATTTGGATCCCATCGGCTGAGCTGTCAGATTAATACAGGTTCTGGTGATCAGGTGTTCCGACCCCATCTGTGGTGCAAAATCCCAAGCGGCAGGTGTGGGGGAAGATTTGACGCAGGGCCGGGCACCTTCGCCTCGGGCCTGGTCTCAGGACCTACAAGTTCATCCTGGCCCCTAAATCCAGAGGCAATATCTCGTGTCCTACCGAGGCCACCGCTAGGACCCCAAATTCTGGCGAAGGCTCTCGGGAAGCTGGACACCTCAATAGACGCAAGGGCCCCACAAGCGGAAGTTTGGATCCCAGCGACGGAGCTGTCAGATAAATACAGGTGCTGGTGATCAGGTGTCCCGACCCCATCTGTGGTGCAAAATCCCAAGCGGCAGCTCTTGTGGAAGGTGTGACGCAGCGCGGGGTGCCTTCGCCCCGGGTCTGCTCTCAGAACCTACAAGTTCATCCTGGTCCCTAAATCCAGAGGCAATATCTCGTGACCTACCAATGCCACTGCTAGGGTCGAAAATTCTGGCGAAGGCTCTCGGGAAGCTGGACACCTCGCTAGACGCAAGGGCCCCACAAGTGCAGGTTTGGATCCCAGCGGCGGAGCTGTCAGATAAATACAGGTGCTGGTGATCAGGTGTCCCGACCCCATCTGTGGTGCAAAATCCCAAGCGGCAGCTCTTGTGGAAGTTTTGACGCGGCGCCGGGCGCCTTCGCCCCGGGCCTGCTCTCAGAACCTACAAGTTCATCCTGGGCCCTAAATCCAGAGGCAATATCTCGTGACCTACCGAGGCCACCGCTAGGGTCCACAATTCTGGCGAAGGCTCTCGGGAAGCTGGACACCTCGCTAGACGCAAGGCCCCACAAGTGGAGATTTGGATCCCATCGGCTGAGCTGTCAGATTAATACAGGTGCTGGTGATCAGGTGTTCCGACCCCATCTGTGGTGCAAAATCCCAAGCGGCAGGTGTGGGGGAAGATTTGACGCAGGGCCGGGCACCTTCGCCTCGGGCCTGGTCTCAGGACCTACAAGTTCATCCTGGCCCCTAAATCCAGAGGCAATATCTCGTGTCCTACCGAGGCCACCGCTAGGACCCCAAATTCTGGCGAAGGCTCTCGGGAAGCTGGACACCTCAATAGACGCAAGGGCCCCACAAGCGGAAGTTTGGATCCCAGCGACGGAGCTGTCAGATAAATACAGGTGCTGGTGATCAGGTGTCCCGAGCCCATCTGTGGTGCAAAATCCCAAGCGGCAGCTCTTGTGGAAGGTGTGACGCAGCGCCGGGCACCTTCGCCTCGGGCCTGGTCTCAGGACCTACAAGTTCATCCTGGCCCCTAAATCCAGAGGCAATATCTCGTGACCTACCGAGGCCACCGCTAGGGTCCACAATTCTGGCGAAGGCTCTCGGGAAGCTGGACACCTCGTTATACGCAAGGGCCCCACAAGTGCAGGTTTGGATCCCAGCGGCTGAGCTGTCAGATAAATACAGGTGCTGGTGATCAGGTGTCCCGACCCCATCTGTGGTGCAAAATCCCAAGCGGCAGGTGTGGGGAAATTTTGACGCGGCCACGGGTGCCTTCGCCCCGGGCCTGCGCTCAGGACCTACAAGTTCACCCGGGGCACCAAATTCAGAGGCAATATCTATGGACTGATCGAGACGGCCGATAGGGTCCAAAATTCTGGCGAAGGCTCTTGGGAAGCTGGACGCCCTGCTAGGTGCAGCGGTCCCAAAAGTACAGGTCTGGATCCCAGAGGCTAAGCTGTCACAGAAATGCCGGTGCTGGCGGTCCCGATCACCGACCCCATCTGTGGTGCAAAATCCCAAGCGGCAGCTCTTGTGGAAGTTTTGACGCGGCGCCGGGCGCCTTCGCCCCGGGCCTGCTCTCAGGACCTAGAAGTTCATCCTGGGCCCTAAATCCAGAGGCAATATCTCGTGACCTACCGAGGCCACCGCTAGGGTCCACAGTTCTGGCGAAGGCTCTCGGGAAGCTGGACACCTCAATAGACGCAAGGGCCCCACAAGCGGAGGTTTGGATCCCAGCAGCGGAGCTGTCAGATAAATACAGGTGCTGGTGATCAGGTTTCTGGACCCCATCTTTGGTGCAAAATCCCAAGCGGCAGCTCTTGTGGAAGGTGTGACGCAGCGCCGGGCACCTTCGCCTCGGGCCTGGTCTCAGGACCTACAAGTTCATCCTGGCCCCTAAATCCAGGGACAATATCTCGTGTCCTACCGAGGCCACCGCTAGGAACCCAAATTCTGGCGAAGGCTCTCGGGAAGCTGGACACCTCGCTAGACGCAAGGGCCCCACAAGTGCAGGTTTGGATCCCAGCGGCGGAGCTGTCAGATAAATACAGGTGCTGGTGATCAGGTGTCCCGACCCCATCTGTGGTGCAAAATCCCAAGCGGCAGCTCTTGTGGAAGGTGTGACGCAGCGCCGGGCACCTTCGCCTCGGGCCTGGTCTCAGGACCTACAAGTTCATCCTGGCCCCTAAATCCAGAGACAATATCTCGTGACCTACCGAGGCCACCGCTAGGGTCCACAATTCTGGCGAAGGCTCTCGGGAAGCTGGACACCTCGCTAGACGCAAGGCCCCACAAGTGGAGATTTGGATCCCATCGGCTGAGCTGTCAGATTAATACAGGTGCTGGTGATCAGGTGTTCCGACCCCATCTGTGGTGCAAAATCCCAAGCGGCAGGTGTGGGGGAAGATTTGACGCAGGGCCGGGCACCTTCGCCTCGGGCCTGGTCTCAGGACCTACAAGTTCATCCTGGCCCCTAAATCCAGAGGCAATATCTCGTGTCCTACCGAGGCCACCGCTAGGACCCCAAATTCTGGCGAAGGCTCTCGGGAAGCTGGACACCTCAATAGACGCAAGGGCCCCACAAGCGGAAGTTTGGATCCCAGCGACGGAGCTGTCAGATAAATACAGGTGCTGGTGATCAGGTGTCCCGAGCCCATCTGTGGTGCAAAATCCCAAGCGGCAGCTCTTGTGGAAGGTGTGACGCAGCGCCGGGCACCTTCGCCTCGGGCCTGGTCTCAGGACCTACAAGTTCATCCTGGCCCCTAAATCCAGAGGCAATATCTCGTGTCCTACCGAGGCCACCGCTAGGAGCCCAAATTCTGGCGAAGGCTCTCGGGAAGCTGGACACCTCAATAGACGCAAGGGCCCCACAAGCGGAAGTTTGGATCCCAGCGACGGAGCTGTCAGATAAATACAGGTGCTGGTGATCAGGTGTCCCGAGCCCATCTGTGGTGCAAAATCCCAAGCGGCAGCTCTTGTGGAAGGTGTGACGCAGCGCCGGGCACCTTCGCCTCGGGCCTGGTCTCAGGACCTACAAGTTCATCCTGGCCCCTAAATCCAGAGGCAATATCTCGTGACCTACCGAGGCCACCGCTAGGGTCCACAATTCTGGCGAAGGCTCTCGGGAAGCTGGACACCTCGTTAGACGCAAGGGCCCCACAAGTGCAGGTTTGGATCCCAGCGGCGGAGCTGTCAGATAAATACAGGTGCTGGTGATCAGGTGTCCCGACCCCATCTGTGGTGCAAAATCCCAAGCGGCAGGTGTGGGGAAATTTTGACGCGGCCACGGGTGCCTTCGCCCCGGGCCTGCGCTCAGGACCTACAAGTTCACCCGGGGCACCAAATTCAGAGGCAATATCTATGGACTGATCGAGACGGCCGATAGGGTCCAAAATTCTGGCGAAGGCTCTTGGGAAGCTGGACGCCCTGCTAGGTGCAGCGGTCCCAAAAGTACAGGTCTGGATCCCAGAGGCTAAGCTGTCACAGAAATGCCGGTGCTGGCGGTCCCGATCACCGACCCCATCTGTGGTGCAAAATCCCAAGCGGCAGCTCTTGTGGAAGTTTTGACGCGGCGCCGGGCGCCTTCGCCCCGGGCCTGCTCTCAGGACCTAGAAGTTCATCCTGGGCCCTAAATCCAGAGGCAATATCTCGTGACCTACCGAGGCCACCGCTAGGGTCCACAGTTCTGGCGAAGGCTCTCGGGAAGCTGGACACCTCAATAGACGCAAGGGCCCCACAAGCGGAGGTTTGGATCCCAGCAGCGGAGCTGTCAGATAAATACAGGTGCTGGTGATCAGGTTTCTGGACCCCATCTTTGGTGCAAAATCCCAAGCGGCAGCTCTTGTGGAAGGTGTGACGCAGCGCCGGGCACCTTCGCCTCGGGCCTGGTCTCAGGACCTACAAGTTCATCCTGGCCCCTAAATCCAGGGACAATATCTCGTGTCCTACCGAGGCCACCGCTAGGAACCCAAATTCTGGCGAAGGCTCTCGGGAAGCTGGACACCTCGCTAGACGCAAGGGCCCCACAAGTGCAGGTTTGGATCCCAGCGGCGGAGCTGTCAGATAAATACAGGTGCTGGTGATCAGGTGTCCCGACCCCATCTGTGGTGCAAAATCCCAAGCGGCAGGTGTGGGGAAATTTTGACGCGGCCACGGGTGCCTTCGCCCCGGGCCTGCGCTCAGGACCTACAAGTTCACCCGGGGCACCAAATTCAGAGGCAATATCTATGGACTGATCGAGACGGCCGATAGGGTCCAAAATTCTGGCGAAGGTTCTTGGGAAGCTGGACGCCCTGCTAGGTGCAATTGTCCCAAAAGTACAGGTCTGGATCCCAGAGGCCAAGCTGTCACAGAAATGCCGGTGCTGGCGGTCCCGATCACCGACCCCATGTGTGGTGCGAAATCCAAAGCGGCAGCTCTTGTGGAAGGTGTGAGGCAGCGCGGGGCGCCTTCGCCCGGGGCCTGCTCTCAGAACCTACAAGTTCATCCTGGCCCTAAATCCAGAGGCAATATCTCGTGACCTATGGAGGCCGCCGCTAGGATCCCAAATTCTGGCGGAGGTTCTCGGGAAGCTGGACACCTTGCTAGACGCAAGGGCCCCACAAGTGAAGGTTTGGATCCCACCGGCTGAGCAATCAGATAAAGACAGGTTCTGGTGATCAGGTTTCCCGATCCCATCTGTGTTGCAAAATCCCAAGTGGCAGGTGTGGAGGAAGATTTGACGCAGCGCCGGGCACCTTCGCCTCGGGCGTGCTCTCAGGACCTACAAGTTCATCCTGGCCCCTAAATCCAGAGGCAATATCTCGTGACCTACTGAGGCCACCGCTAGGGTCCACAATTCTGGCGAAGGCTCTCGGGAAGCTGGACACCTCAATAGACGCAAGGGCCCCACAAGTGCAGGTTTGGATCCCAGAGGCGGAGCTGTCAGATAAATACAGGTGCTGGTGATCAGGTGTCCCGACCCCATCTGTGGTGCAAAATCCCAAGCGGCAGCTCTTGTGGAAGGTGTGAGGCAGCGCGGTGCGCCTTCGCCCGGGGCCTGCTCTCAGAACCTACAAGTTCATCCTGGCCCTAAATCCAGAGGCAAAATCTCGTGACCTATGGAGGCCGCCGCTAGGGTCCCAAATTCTGGCGAAGGTTCTCGGGAAGCTGGACACCTCGCTAGACGCAAGGGCCCCACAAGCGGAGGTTTGGATCCCAGCGGCGGAGCTGTCAGATAAATAAAGGTTCTGGTGATCAGGTTTCCCGATCCCATCTGTGGTGCAAAATCCCAAGTGGCAGGTGTGGAGGAAGATTTGACGCAGCGCCGGGCACCTTCGCCTCGGGCCTGGTCTCAGGACCTACAAGTTCATCCTGGCCCCTAAATCCAGAGACAATATCTCGTGTCCTACCGAGGCCACCGCTAGGATCCCAAATTCTGGCGAAGGCTCTCAGGAAGCTGGACACCTCAATAGACACAAGGGCCCCACAAGCGGAGGTTTGGATCCCAGCGGCGGAGCTGTCAGATAAATACAGGTGCTGGTGATCAGGTGTCCCGACCCCATCTGTGGTGCAAAATCCCAAGCGGCAGGTGTGGAGAAATTTTGACGCGGCCACGGGTGCCTTCGCCCCGGGCCTGCGCTCAGGACCTACAAGTTCACCCTGGGCACCAAATTCAGAGGCAATATCTATGGACTGATCGAGACGGCCGATAGGGTCCAAAATTCTGGCGAAGGCTCTTGGGAAGCTGGACGCCCTGCTAGGTGCAATTGTCCCAAAAGTACAGGTCTGGATCCCAGAGGCCAAGCTGTCACAGAAATGCCGGTGCTGGCGGTCCCGATCACCGACCCCATGTGTGGTGCGAAATCCAAAGCGGCAGCTCTTGTGGAAGGTGTGAGGCAGTGCGGGGCGCCTTCGCCCGGGGCCTGCTCTCAGAACCTACAAGTTCATCCTGGCCCTAAATCCAGAGGCAATATCTCGTGACCTATGGAGGCCGCCGCTAGGATCCCAAATTCTGGCGGAGGTTCTCGGGAAGCTGGACACCTTGCTAGACGCAAGGGCCCCACAAGTGAAGGTTTGGATCCCACCGGCTGAGCAATCAGATAAAGACAGGTTCTGGTGATCAGGTTTCCCGATCCCATCTGTGTTGCAAAATCCCAAGTGGCAGGTGTGGAGGAAGATTTGACGCAGCGCCGGGCACCTTCGCCTCGGGCGTGCTCTCAGGACCTACAAGTTCATCCTGGCCCCTAAATCCAGAGGCAATATCTCGTGACCTACTGAGGCCACCGCTAGGGTCCACAATTCTGGCGAAGGCTCTCGGGAAGCTGGACACCTCAATAGACGCAAGGGCCCCACAAGTGCAGGTTTGGATCCCAGAGGCGGAGCTGTCAGATAAATACAGGTGCTGGTGATCAGGTGTCCCGACCCCATGTGTGGTGCGAAATCCCAAGCGGCAGCTCTTGTGGAAGGTGTGAGGCAGTGCGGGGCGCCTTCGCCCGGGGCCTGCTCTCAGAACCTACAAGTTCATCCTGGCCCTAAATCCAGAGGCAATATCTCGTGACCTATGGAGGCCGCCGCTAGGATCCCAAATTCTGGCGGAGGTTCTCGGGAAGCTGGACACCTTGCTAGACGCAAGGGCCCCACAAGTGAAGGTTTGGATCCCACCGGCTGAGCAATCAGATAAAGACAGGTTCTGGTGATCAGGTTTCCCGATCCCATCTGTGTTGCAAAATCCCAAGTGGCAGGTGTGGAGGAAGATTTGACGCAGCGCCGGGCACCTTCGCCTCGGGCGTGCTCTCAGGACCTACAAGTTCATCCTGGCCCCTAAATCCAGAGGCAATATCTCGTGACCTACTGAGGCCACCGCTAGGGTCCACAATTCTGGCGAAGGCTCTCGGGAAGCTGGACACCTCAATAGACGCAAGGGCCCCACAAGTGCAGGTTTGGATCCCAGAGGCGGAGCTGTCAGATAAATACAGGTGCTGGTGATCAGGTGTCCCGACCCCATCTGTGGTGCAAAATCCCAAGCGGCAGCTCTTGTGGAAGGTGTGAGGCAGCGCGGTGCGCCTTCGCCCGGGGCCTGCTCTCAGAACCTACAAGTTCATCCTGGCCCTAAATCCAGAGGCAAAATCTCGTGACCTATGGAGGCCGCCGCTAGGGTCCCAAATTCTGGCGAAGGTTCTCGGGAAGCTGGACACCTCGCTAGACGCAAGGGCCCCACAAGCGGAGGTTTGGATCCCAGCGGCGGAGCTGTCAGATAAATAAAGGTTCTGGTGATCAGGTTTCCCGATCCCATCTGTGGTGCAAAATCCCAAGTGGCAGGTGTGGAGGAAGATTTGACGCAGCGCCGGGCACCTTCGCCTCGGGCCTGGTCTCAGGACCTACAAGTTCATCCTGGCCCCTAAATCCAGAGACAATATCTCGTGTCCTACCGAGGCCACCGCTAGGATCCCAAATTCTGGCGAAGGCTCTCAGGAAGCTGGACACCTCAATAGACACAAGGGCCCCACAAGCGGAGGTTTGGATCCCAGCGGCGGAGCTGTCAGATAAATACAGGTGCTGGTGATCAGGTGTCCCGACCCCATCTGTGGTGCAAAATCCCAAGCGGCAGGTGTGGAGAAATTTTGACGCGGCCACGGGTGCCTTCGCCCCGGGCCTGCGCTCAGGACCTACAAGTTCACCCTGGGCACCAAATTCAGAGGCAATATCTATGGACTGATCGAGACGGCCGATAGGGTCCAAAATTCTGGCGAAGGCTCTCGGGAAACTGGACGCCCTGCTAGGTGCAAGTGTACCAAAAGTACAGGTCTGGATCCCAGAGGCCAAGTTCTCACAGAAATGCCGGTGCTGGCGGTCCCGATCACCGACCTCATGTGTGGTGCAAAATCCAAAGCGGCAGCTCTTGGGGAAATTTTGACGCGGCGCTGGGCGCCTTCGCCCCGGGCCTCCGCTCAGGACCTACAAGTTCACGCTGGGCACCAAATTCAGAGGCAATATCTATGGACTGATCGAGACGGCCGCTAGGGTCCAAAATTCTGGCGAAGGCTCTCGGGAAGCTGGACACCTCGCTAGACGCAAGGGCCCCACAAGTGCAGGTTTCCATCTCAGCGGCTGAGCTGTCAGATAAATACAGGTGCTGGTGATCAGGTGTCCCGACCCCATCTGTGGTGCAAAATCCCAAGCAGCAGGTGTGGGGAAATTTTGACGTGGCGATGGGCTCCTGTCAGGCCAGACTGTGATATATGATGAAAAGAAAGGCACAGTGTACAGTTACGCCTATTTCCACTTTGTTTTCTTCTTGGCTTCACTCTATGTGATGATGGCAGTAACTCACTTGTTCCAGTAAGTATATTTCTTTAAGGCCGAGAAATTAATGTCTATTAAGAGAGGGGAGATACGATTGGGAATTTCTCCCATGAGATGAGTGTCTTCTCTCCTAAAGTGGAAAGCTGGAAGAAAGTATCCAAATCTCTCCTGGGGGATTCCTGAGCAAGGTTTTGTTTGCAAAGAACTGCCCTCCCCTGCTTCAGGTCTGGGTTAAATTACTTGACGTCTGTGACTCCCTCAGGAAAGCAGAGGGTACTTCAGTCTGAGATGTGAATAGATGTACATAATGAATTTACTGCCCTTTTTTTTTTCTTTCTTTCTTTCTTTCTTTAACAGTTATGAAAGTGCTCAGATTGAAAATTTCTTCACTGTGACCTGGTCCATCTTCTGGATTAAGATGGTCTCCTGTTGGGTTTGTGTCTTTCTGTATTTATGGACTCTAATTGCTCCACTCTGTTGCCCAATGAGACACTTCTCAGTATGAACACTCGGAAGGTCCTTTTTCTTTTTTTCTTTTTTTTTTCCTTTGTCCTGTTTTTTCATTACAAATAACAAGTACAGCAGTCACTTTATAATGAGGAAATACCCATTGCCAATTTTCATAATGTCCTAGTTTATAACTAATAGTTGAAGAGGTTTTTTTTTAACCTTTTCTAATTGTCATGAACAAACGGTGTCCCAGGGAATGCGTCTGTTCAAAGATTTTTCATAACACTGATGTGTAGAGTGTAGGAATCACAACTATTGCATAAACTGGAATAAGTGAAATGTTTTTAGAATAACTGACAATCCTTCTCCGACTTCACTTGCAAGAAAACAAAACAAAAAGGTGGAAATGTATATTCTTCCTTCCTGGGAATGTTGGATATCTTCTAGCAAATATGCATTCCTTTTTCTACTCTTTTATTAACTGTGTCTTTTACAGCAATTGCAGTGATGGTTTGGACTGCTGTTTTGTACAGCATATAACTCTTAAGTAGTCTCCAGATATTTTTTCCCAAAAATGCACCTTAATACTTTTGTAAAAATAGAGAATATGTAAGAAATTGACTGCCAAAGCATCTACTAAAAATCATTTAACTAAATATTAAATATATTAAGTTATTAAAAGCCTAGTATGAGAAAGGAATGTACCAATGATAAGAGAGTATTTATGCTATTATAACTTTTAAAAAGCACATGAATATTTTATGTAAATCCAAATTGGTCCACTTATTAACAGAAGGGGTGTTTTGCACACAGAAAATCTTAAACTCTTAATTTTGACCAGTTTTGCTTTGCCAGATGATTTATCTGCAAACTGTGTTCTGTGCAGGGATCTGAGGTTCAGTACAGTCTCTAGTCGGAGTATTTGCTGTTGCAGGAATGCTCGTTACAGGAACTGCCCCTTGCTGGTCACGTTAAAGGTGAAGTGCTCAGTTACTGCTGTAACCAGCTGTTTCAACTTCTATCTAAAGATTTCCCAGGCTCTTCCATTCTGTTTCCAATACCAGTTTTATAATATTTTAAATGCAGTGATAGTCAGGAAAAGGACTTCAGTATGTTATTCCTCTTTTCTGCCTGTGCATTGGTTGGAAAATGATCTTTCTAACTTTATATTTTTATACTTCTCTGTTGACGTTAATCCAGTTTTGCTATGGGAACGGGAATTAGCCAAGCAATCCATTAATAGAGACTAAACTTCTTTTGGAGAACTTATGTTCCAAGCAGGGGGATAAGCAGTCGAAAGAAAATAAAATCAAAAAAACACAAATGTGGTAGCAGCTGACAGTAAAAATGACTGACTTGACAATATTAAATCCCACCATGTCACTTTTGTTTGCTCTAAGTAGATGAGTTGCTGGCAGAACACCTCAGACATTTTAAATGCTGTATAAGGTTGAACCCACTTTAGATATCTGCATCCCTGTGGAATAAACTTGTGACATGTTAGTCTTGGAGTTAATTCTCTCTCAAAAACACAAAATATTCAGGATATAAATCAACTTATGTAGCATTTCTTTTCTTAAATATGGTTGAGCCTTAAATCTTCATCCAAAGCTTTCTACAAAATAGAGAAAAGCACAACACAGAAGCCGATGAGATGGTCAAAATATTCACGTCTTGTTCTGTTGCAGTAATGGATAGCTATGCGCATCGGGTAAAAAAAACCTTAATGTACGAGACACTGATCATGCTGTTGTGCTGCTGCCGTCTTTAACCTGTCTCGTGGGGGTCCTGCCCTGCCCTATGGAGAGCTCTCTAGAGCTGTGGTCTTCCCAATTCCAGCACTTTTTAGTGCCTTTTTTTCTTTTTTTTCTTAAGTTTTAATCTTGCCAAGAGCTCTGCTAGCGCAAGGGCCCGTCTCTGTGTCTCTGGGCTGCCTTTGGAGTCTGGCCACGCGGATCCCCTTGCAACAGAAGGGCCTTTGTCAGTGCATTAGCAAACAAGAACTGCTGATCTGCCCCATCTCTAAGGTGAGAGCTTATGGACTGTGCACTGCAAAGGAGCAGTTGTCTCACCTAACTCATAGCGGTTATTCCAGCAAACAATCCTGGTTTACCATTAGAACTGTAGCCGAGATAGCCCAGGCCCTCACCCCCTCCCCAGGTAAACGCTCTTCCCTTTTGTACAAAGCCTTGCAGGAGTTGCCTTCCAGTCACAAGTATCTTGTGATATGAGAAACTGAGCATATTTTATTAAAATTAAACTTTTTTTTTTTAATAATAGCATGATCTGTGAGCAAGGAGCCCTACAGAAGAAGGGCATGTGCTATGTCAAGTTGTAGGGACACAGAATGGTGTAACCGCTCTGATTAATAACAAGTGTCTTGGTCACAAATGTGTATGATCTGAGTACATATCTTTGTCAATGTGTGGTTTTCTTTGTTTACAAAAATGGTGACTTTGTGTAGGTAGCACCGGCCTACATAAAGTCATTGCACAACTCCTTGTGCTCATTTCTTATAGTTGGTATTTAGGGAAATAGCTTTTCTTAATACAGGGAATAGGGTCAGAAGAGGAAATTCCAGTGAGGCATGAACCTGTCCTTCTTGCACAGCACTTGCTGAGTTACTTCTTCATCCTTCCACCCTCCTGCTGTTGACCTTAAACATCAAGGTCTGCACATGTACCTAGGATGGGACCTGGGCGGTGTGGGACTCCTGCTTACTCTGCTTCTAAACTAGTTTTGTGGGAGAAGACTCCAAAAAAACTTTCAGTGGGAACTGCCTGTCTGCACAGAGGACAGATCCAGCCGTGGACCTGAGGCCTTTCCGAGGAGATGGGATTTTGGGTGTCTCGGTATGCAAAGCCTTCCTTTCCTCAGCGAGAGGGGCTTCCTGCAGGGCAGGCAAACACTGCAGCCTTAGCACTACTTGTAAAATCTGTACTGTGAACTTCCCATGTGCAAGTGCTTCACAAAATCCCAGGCTAGGATTTCTAAGATTCAAATGTCCAGTTCGTAGGTTGCAAACAGTTTGCACAAATGGGCTATTTTCTTTCCAAGTGCCTCCATGTTGGCTGCCCCTCGGAACCACATCCCTGGAGTCTGCACGTGGTGAACCCCAGCGCGGGGCTCGCTTGTCACGCAGCTCTGCAGGGCATGGTGAGCGGGGAAACTCACAGGTAGTCTGATGCTTGAGGAAATAATTGCGAGCAGTTGTTGTTTGTGCTTGCGTTTAAGCCGCAAGCAGCACGTCATCTTTGCATGTGTTCACGCGCAGTTCTCTGTGCAGTTTGGCGTGCTTGGCCACGCACGGACACGTGCTTTGCACCGTCACTGCTCCTCGGACCCGCTCCTGAGCAGGAATGGGCTTGGGGGGCTTCTGTGCCCTCCTGTTCCCAAGCTTTGTGGGTCGGTTTTAAAGATGGGAAGACTAGATTCCTCTAGTTTAACTTGATTTTAAGCTCTTCTTATAGTTGAATTGCTTCCTGGAGGAGCAGAGGGTGTTGGCAGAGGTTAGTTCTGCCAGAAGGATGGAATTATTTTATTGGTGGTGTCCTACTTTTTCAAAATCTCCATTGGAGGGGAAGTTATTTGGGAGTTCGCTGCTGCACTTGTGCCTGAGGCTGAAACAACTTTGCTTTTTCTCACAAAGGCAACTGAGAGTCCAAATTATTATTGCTGTGTTCTGGGCTGATGGACTCAGAGAGCAAGTCTCCAAACCCAAGCTCCTGTGCAGACAACTGAGACCATGATCTCTTATGAAGAACACATGGGAAACAGGCAGATCTGCTTTTCTGATGTTTCCCGCCTGGTTCCCCAACGTGTGCAGGCTGCCCTTGCAGGTGGATGCCAGCTAAAGAACTGCATTCTGAGTGCTGATCAGAATCAGGCCTAGGTGACACTTTCAACTTTGAACTTGAAGAGTTTCCATGACGTTTAAAAAGTTTATATTTAACCCAGCTAGTTCAATAAATCCTTGCTGGATGGGCCACCATCTTCTGAAATGGGTAATTCATTGTTGCTAATATATATGTAGTCCCAGGGCTTGTCCCTTGCAGAAATATGAACACTGCATGTCTATTTATTTATTTTATGTTTTAGCACCTTAGCCATCCCCCTTGCAAAATAGCTGGTTTCTAACGATTCTCTATTTCTGACCGAATGCATCAGGAGACTCTGGAAACTCAAATTATCACTGCTTTAACCTTAGCCAGCAGCCCACAGTGTCATGGGGATCTCTGAGTTGATGGGCAACAAAATGATTCACCGTCTGCTTTTATATAATGCTATAAATGATTTGTGCTATGAACAACTTAGGCTTTTCTAAAAGAATAAGTTTGTGAAACAAAAGATTATGAGACTATGTATAAATAGATGAGCAAAACTTTCTGTAGTTTTATCTTCGGAGCTTTAAAAGCAATTGCATATCTATTCCTTGCAGTCCCTATCCCTTCATTTTATTTGCCTTTTCCCCTTGGGTTCCTTTTTCAAAAAGCACTGTAAACCTGCCTAGGTCACATTCTGTTCCCTATTGACTGGGGTCTACCTTCAGTGATAGGAACTTCCTTGCCAGCTGTAGAAGATCCTTTCCTTTTTACAGGAGGACCTGCAGTGCTGAAGCAAAGTTGAGGATCATGATTTCATATTTGGATTGGTCCTTTCTCTATAAAAAATGTATCTTTTTAAATTATTATCTGAAATGGTCTGGTCCTCCTTCTTTGCAATTTTTTTTTTTTCTGGGAGGAAAACACATAAGCAAATGCAGTGAAATTTATTTTCCGTGTGCTCAATTTTGTAAACACTCATTTGAACTGATTGTTTCACATGACTGTAGAAGGGAATGCCAGGTGTCAAGGGCTTAGAAAGCTTTGGCTCTTTGTGCTCTTAACAGGATATATAGCTTGGGAACTGATAGATCTCTGTCTTTTCAGCATCTCAAGGGCATCACGCCTGCGTGTCCCAGCATGAGCATAGGGACATGCAGCACAGTGTTAGCAACAGGAATTCTGGACTCAAGCAGATGACTGGCATGGTGACCACTTTCTAATGCCCAAAGAAATTTTGTAGTTTTCAGGTAGTCTTTAAATCCGTTTTGCTTCTTCCATGCTTGGTTTAGAATGGCTTCACACCTAATAATATATTATTTTTAAAAAATAATAAGTTTGAATGTATTTAAAATATAAACCAAATTGGCCTCCCCCATTTCCCAGTCTCTGATAGCTCCAACTACTATAGAATATAAACCCTTTGCCCAAACTTGTGAGAGTTGCCGGTGTCAGCTCTGAAGTCTCTCCAGTGGTTTAAAGCTTCCAGGGCTTTGGTGAGTCAGAGCCATGGGGCACAGAAGGAGGCTGTGGTTCTGCCAAAGAATTCTCAGTCCCAAGCAAAGAAAAATTTGGGAGAACTATAGGGAAATAATGTAACGTTACTCATACTTTAGTTTTATTTTTCTCTTACTGATACATGTCCAGGTGCTTAGGTGTTGTTGGACATCTGTGCAAGCTTAAAATAACAAGAAGTAATTTTTCTACTTATTGTGTAAAAATTGGGAAAATATTTTCAAGGAACAGACAGTCAAATGCCTGATTTTTACTTACCACAAATCCATGGTCTCTTACATGGCATGTTCCAAAAACTGGATGCAAACTATCTGAAATTGAAATACTTTTTCTTAATGGTGAGGGGTTTTTAATTAGTCCTTTTTTAGGGTTTTTAATATCTCAAGGGATTGTTGTGTGTGTTCATGTAAAGTTTTTCTTACATTTGAAATGAATTCTTGTGATGCATAAAACCAGCTCATTTTAGGACAAATTTTACATGCATATAAGTTTATGAACTAAAGAGTTGCTGACCAGGTAAAAGTATGTATGTTGATCTTTCTTGTTCACAAAGTTTGGGCATGCTCTAACCAGAAGAGGTTGGCCTGAGGAATATTATGTGGCTTTCTCCATGCACGTAGCTCTATGCTCATCCCAAAGGTGATGGCAGAACGTTGTGGGCTCCCATGGATTTGTCACTGGGAGTTGTTCTGTGTGCTCTGGTTCCTTGAGATGGGTCAGGTACTGCTGTGAGTGCAAAGTATTTTCCAGGCTAGCTACACCACAACCACACAGGCTTCAGTGCTGTACTTGAGGGGTATTTGCCATGGGTCATGCAGCACTCAGGAAAGAGTTAAGCTTTGGTGAGGCTTGTGACCCTTGTGTGCACGAGCCGGGCACCCCCAGGAGCACCTGAACATTTGCAGATGTTGCGTAGGGCTAAGGGCAGCTGGCTCCATTTTGGAGACGCAGGATTGCAGCATTTTTACATGCAAAAGGCCACCCAGGGAGCTCGACCTGTGCTGCAGTGGGCTGGGAAGAGGTGGTTGTGTGAACCCTTATACACGGGCTAATGGAAACTCAGGCGGGAGGGTTTCCCAAGCCCTGAGCGTGCCCTTGGGGCAGTCCCTGCCTGCAGGAGTGAGACTCTGCTGCCTAGGCTTGTTGCCCGCTCCAGCATGCGCTCATGTAATCCCGTAGTCGCCTCCTGGAACGAAGCAGCAGCCTGCACCAGCTGCCAGAGTCCCTTCCCCAGCACGGGATGTCGGATGCTCCTCGCTGCAACGTGCGGCATTGTGCAGTTCCCTTATGGCCTGTCTCCAGCGCCCCATGCAGGCTGGGAGAGCCGTGGGGCCAGGCAAGCTCCCAGACGAGAGAGCTGCTGCGAGGAGCTCTCTGCTGCTACCAGGAGCTCTGCACCACTGGGGCTGCCTCAGAAGCCCTTCAGATGCAGTTGCTGTCTGGAAAAGAGGCTGCTCCAGCTCCATCGTCCTGCTGTGCGGTCGTGGCCGCTCCGAGGGCGCTGGGGCTGCCCATGGTGACACATGTGGTAAGGAGTCTTCCCGTAGCCCAGTCCTTTGCCAGCATCATCGCCCGAAGCGTTTTTATTGTAAGGGAAACAAGAACCATTTTTTTGTTTCGATACTGTCACCTGATTTAGCGCAGTGCAGTGTTTTCCCCTGTGGTCTTGTACTGGGAAGCAGGAGTTACTGCTCCTCGTAGTGTCAGTGCTGCTTGTGACTGCAGCCCTCACCACCTCCACCCTCTCCCTCAGCCTCTCTTCTTTCCTGGTGAAAACACTGTTTACATTTGCTATACTGTGCTGTAGAACGGAATATGTTTTTTGTGGCTGTTCTCACCTTCCTTTCCTAGCTCCAGTCTGAAAAAGGTTGTGTTAGAAGTGCACACTGGCTCTTGTTCAGGGCAGTGATGAGGCACTTTTGTCTTTCTTCTTTTTTCCATTTCTTTCTTAATGGTTCCTAGCACTTTTAATCTTTGTTTTGTTTGTTTGTTTGTTTGTTTTAACTTAGTGACATATTTTCTTAAGGAAATACCTGTTCAGAGAGCTCAGCTCTGAGTGGGGGCAGCAGGTCAGAGCAGGCCAAAGCCAGGCTTTGAGTTTTTGAAAGTTAGTAGTATTTTCTCTGTAGGGATGATTGTGAGTTTGCTTCCATGTTTTGGGTTTGTTTGCTTGGTTAGTTTACTCTGGCTTTTCACTAGCAAGTCCCTGAGGATCTGACAGGTGAGTAGGGCTCCCAGCTGCCAGCTTTCCTCCTTGCCACAAGACATGGCAGCACCTGTGGTTTTGCAGGACAGCAGGGAGATGTCTAATGGGGCTCATAGAAAAGGTCTGGCAAAGGCAACCGAATCTCCCAAAAAGCTAAACTGTCCTAAAGGACATAGATAAAACTTCCTTTCCTACCAGGGCTGAAAGGGGTTATGTGAAGCACTTGGCTTTGCCTGGCCGCCCCTCCCCTTCCAACACTCCCTTCCTGTGGATGCAGCCTCTGTTTTTTCTGTCTTTGCAAAGTCTTAACTTCTGCCAGCTCCCAGACGGACAAAATTGCCCTTTATTTCTACCACTTTTTAATACTAAATCCATGATAGCAGTAAGTTCAATCTGATCCTGAGAGTGTTTTAATTAGGTGTCTTTACACTATGTGAATCTTTACAGTGTGTAGAGCACCTCTGAGAGTAAGCAAGCTCCAGTCTATTTTGTCTCCTTTTTATTTTCATTTTTATACAAAAATAAAGTTTGACATAGTTACATCAATAGGAGAAAACTGCGCTCTGCACTCGTGAAACAACAATCATAAGGATTTAAAATTCATTGCTGTTTGCAATAGCAATGTTATTTTGCCTTTCTTTAAATATCACCAGCACCAAATTGCTGAGCTTGAAATTCCTGAAAGTCCTCTGGGATTGTGTCTGAAAACAGAAAAATAAGCAGAAGTTTAGTCTCTTCAAACAAAACCAAGGAACACTTAAGAAATTAATGACTTATCCAACCACATTATTTTTTAAAATGAAGATAACTTTCACCTACATATTAAGAGTGAATATTTTCAGTGTTAGCCTCTACACTGGTAAAAACAGTGACGGGTGAGCAAGACAGTGAGTGCTCCAATGCAAGCCTCTAGTGGAATACTATCAATTAACAAATCTATTTCCACTTGAAAACTTCAGGCTTCCACTTTTACATTTGTGTTAATGAACACTGAACAAAAAGGAGGAAAAAGAAATATTTGTCTTGCTCTGTATGCCAGACTGGATTGGTACTGCCCACTTCTCTATTTCTCATATATCCTAATTCAACTTCCCCTGTCATGGCTCTTCGTGCTACAAGTGGGGACAGAAGCATTAACCCAGGACCAACAGTAGTTGGAAAAAAAGCTGTGAAATTGGCAAAGGGAGATGGATATAGGTCAATGTCACATAAACAGCTACAATTTCTGTTTTAATGTAGAATTTGAAGAATCTCTTTGCCAGTGCCCAGGACACTTCACCTGGACTGGAGAGAGTCACAGCCATGAAGCTGAACTACCAGACCTTGACTTTGCTTTGATTATTTCCAGTCTGGCCCAGGATAGGTAACTCTAGACTAAAAAAAGGGAAATAACTCTATAACCACATACAGTGTGGAAAACAAGTGGCAAGGCCTTTGTTGTTTTTTTTTTCTACTGTTGTTTTGATGACTTTTTGGAGAAGTTCTTGAGAAGCTACTCTGAAAAGGATTCCTGGGAACTCAGAGATTTTCTTGAGTGGGTTTTAGTGAATCACTGCAACACTTGCAGCAGAGCCAGTGCCTGCCATGACTGAGCACTAACCCCTACAAGGGAAGCAGGCTCAGAGGAGGAGGGCAGGGATGAGGTACTCAGGAATGGTGTAGGATGGAACTCATTAACCACATCTGTGCAAAGAGAGCTGACAAAGGGTGAGCTTTGAGATAAGCAGCGGTAGCCCTTAATTAGACCAGGTGCAAAGGTTTCCTCCTGACTTGATCAAAAGAATGTGAATGGCTCCCTGAGATTAGCCAGGCCAGAAGGGGGAAGCCCCATTAAGAGTATAGAACCTCAGCAACTAGCAAAGGAATTTCAAGGAGAGCAACAGGCTTGTGCTGGCTTCAACTTACTTACTCCTTCCTGGTGTGTGGGGCTGCCCAGCATCCTGCTGCTGAGCATACTGTAGAAACCAGTAGCAGACATCCAAGGGGTAGTGGGGTGAGCTGTATGTCTACGCTTGGATCGTGTTTCACTATAGTGCTGGATCAAA
Organism: Tinamus guttatus; assembly: GCF_059628265.1. Taxonomy (NCBI): domain Eukaryota; kingdom Metazoa; phylum Chordata; class Aves; order Tinamiformes; family Tinamidae; genus Tinamus; species Tinamus guttatus. The sequence goes on from NW_028288949.1 coordinate 560,933, forward strand.
CTAGATCAGAAATCCTGCATAATATCAAATATCTTTAAAGCCAGCCTTCATACTGAATGATATTTAATATTACTCTGTGTGTGCCGTATCTACAGGAGTCTGGTCAGAGGGTGCTGGACTCTGACACCTGCTCCTTGCCAGGGAAGCCCGTGGCCACTGTGGCAGCTTTGAAACATGCTCTCTGGGAAACCCTGTACTGTTTGGGATTCACAGCAAGTAACTTTTACTTGTAAACAACTTTTCCTTCTTTAGAAGATCCCCTGTTTAACCATTTTTCTCAAGTGTCAGTCTGTAAGTACCAAGTGCCCGAGAACTAAGGTCTAACAGTGACAGATGCTGCGGAGTTGGGGCCCATCCCTGTAGTATCTGTGTTCGCTGCAGACCTGGGTTTCTGGATCCACAGAAGCCAAACAGGGAAACAATTCCAACTTGGTGAGTAACTTACTTTCCTATGGCTGCCTCAGTCAGACAGGGGTTGATGTGGGAGGAGAGAGAAGTCTCTCCAGCTCTCTCTAGTGGAACTGCTGCTGTGGCAGAAACAGCTGGATGTGATCAGTCTGTGTGAGGTATCAAGGTTTAATGCACTTTATACAGTGGAGGATCAGGGCTAAGCTGTGGGGCTCTCATCCCAACTGGAGACAGCCAGTGTATTTCTACAGAGCTGGAGCAGGATTTCTCTTCATGTACAGAACATCTTATGATCTTGTCCTCCTACAGGCAAGAGCAACAGGCAAGTACACAAGCGATGCAGACTCCTGCTGGCTGATCCCCCCCTGTATCTCCAGAGTTGTTTTCACCTTGTACTCAGCAGTCAGGACATCCTACATGCCTGATGTCCTCAGTATATGGCACATACACAACTCCCACACCAGCGCTAGCTTTTGTCGGTTGCTTTTAAATAACATTGCTAATTCTGTGCTGACAGCTATACTACTTAGCTGGCACGGTCCCTGCAGCAGTGACTGCTCGGGGAGCAGCAGCACTGAGGTGTTAGTTCCCCTCTGGCTGGGTTCACTGCACTGCTGATGTTAGGGGAGGTGTTTCACAGCTGCAAATAACTCATAAAGTAAAAGCCCAGGGCAGGATGCACGATGGCTCAATCCAGCAGCCACAGTACCAGTTCTCCGCTGCCACTCACTAGCTAAAATGCCGTAAGAGAAACATTACCATTGCAGCGGTATTTCAGGTTGGACCAAATTATGTTTTCCTGAGAGAAGCAGAAAACTCCAAGCCGCCCTCCACGCATAGTGGTGTTTATAGTGACACCAGAGTCTGCCACTAGGTCAGAGCCTTCATAAAATCTTGCCCTTAAAAAAAACACAGGCAAACAGAATGGATGTCAAGTCATTTCTGAGGCTGCAATATTTATGAGTTGTTTCATCATCTGTTTTGCTTCTAGCCTGGGACATGCTGTCCTCCCACACCTAGCACTGGGGCAAAAAACAGTTATCTCCGTTGGAGGTTGGGAATTGGAGTGCATTGCTGCACTCTGGCAAGAGCTGGGGAAAAAAAAAAGCTTCCTTTTTTCCCCCTTTTCTTATTGTTGCTTTGTTTCTAAATACATCTCACAAGAGCTTTGGACTGTTTTTTCCTGTTCTCGGGGTTTAAGTCTTCCACAGCTGATAACTTGGGGGGAAAGGAGAATCAGATTATATCAGCTGAAGAAGACCAGATAGAGCCTGTCTCACACAGTTTGAAGCTAAACTTTGTGTATTTACAAACAATTTGGAGTCTTAAAGCTGCTCCCTTGACTGTGAGATATCTCTTAAAAAAAATGTAAGATTGATTCTAGGAACAAGTTTTGATGATCTGGCACGTTAGAAGTGTCAGAAAATCCCCAAATACATAGTTGCACACTGTCCAATTCCCAGCATGTGTCGGGGAGTGAGGGCTTGAGTAGGACCATGCTGGAGCCAGCAGGGCTCTCCTTGTACTGGCTGCCCCCAGTCCTCAGCCTCTCTGTACAGGAGGATGCTGAGGCTGAGGGGGCTCGTGTTGAAGGAGAGCACTGTGCTGTCAGGAGCTGCTCTCATGCAGGAAAGCAAGGGGTGGTGAGAGGAAAGAAAGCTCCTATGTCGCTCTCTAAATAGGAAGAAAAACAATTCCTGTTATGTTCCTGAATTCACTTCCTGACTTGCTGAGATGGTTCAAAAGTGTCTGCACAATGAATGAAACTTGTTGTCTTTCAAAATTCCAGGAGAGTGACTTTTCCTGACTCAAGTGCCTTTTCCCTTGAAGCATCAGAAGAGTTTTGCTAGAAATGTTATAGTCTGCAACAACTAGTGTAAACAGGCTGCAGTGAGATGTGGGTGGCCTGACTGCCTTTAGGTTGAAAGATTTCACAATGCTGATGATCACCTTCTTCTAGGGAGCCTGCAGCCACATGCAGATGTTTGCTTGCAAAGCAGCGTTACAAGCCGCTTGATTTAAAGAAAAGCTGCAACCCTTAATCTATTCATTACTGTCCTGAGGCAAGGATGGAAAAATTGACAGTAGAAACATGCTTAATCTATTCCGTAATTAAGTCAAACTCACTCTAACAACCCGGGAAGATAATCTAGGATGCTCTGGAACAAAAAAAGTGGAATTATTATACCACCTAGGTACCATAGCTGAAATGCAGGGTGGTTATTTCCTGAGGATGAGAATTTCCTGAGAAATCTCTGTATTTCTGTTCTTAGCCCTCTCTGAAATATTACAAGATTGCAAAACCTGGGCTGATGATGCCAATGCAGTTTATTTTTTTTGCATTTTGCAGTGCTTAGCAGTAGCTTGAAAAAGTGAAAAGTGGTCTTGGGAAGAAAGGAATTCCAGGTGGAACTTCACAAGTCTAACCTGTCACGGGACTTCCTCACTGCAAAGCCCTGGCATAGTATAAATTCTCATCTTATTATCTAAATGAGGGGTTGAGAAGCAATAGGTGAGTTAGGAGTGTATATTACTCACCTTCTGTATGCTGTTCTCTCTTACCTGATGTACCCTATTTGGGGTCTGTGCTGCAAGAACCAGCGGTAGGAGACTTTGTCTTTCCATCCTACGTTTCGGGGGTCCTTCCAGAGCAACCTGACCTGATCGTTGGTGTCCCCCGTGTGCCAGAGGGAGTTGCGGAGGTGCTCTCCAGGACCTGTCTTTGATTTCACAGCCTGCAGAAATACAGTTGTTTTCCACTACTGACCATAGGGAAATGCTGCTTTCAGGAGCCTGCAGAAACACCCTCCTTCCTGCTCCCAAGCTCGTACCTGCTCTTCTCCAAGTGCAGCCACTGCTTGCATGGAGAAGCAACTGCCTTTAGTTGTTCTCCGAATAGCTGGCACCAAGAAGAAACAGGCTGCCTGGGCAGGTCATGGATGAGAGCAGAGGTTTCCCCGCAGTGAGACCAGCTTTGGCAGCAGTGCACTACTGCTAATCAACAAGGTACATTAAATCATAGAATCACAGAATAATTCTGGTTGGAAAAGAGCTTCAAGATCATTACATCCACCCATAAAGCTATCACCATCATTGCCTGCTAAACCATAGCCCTAAGTGCCTCAAATCAGTATGTTTCCTTCTGCATTTCCAAAGCTCTGTTTAAATTATCTTTTGACCACTTACAGCCAGGCCCTAATCAGAGCAGTGACTAAATGCCCCAGCTGGCAATGAAGTTCCTTAAAGCACCATGCCACAAGCCCTCGGGTGCAGGCAGCCAAGGGCAGCGCTGGCTGGAGGGCTGGTGCGCATGGGGTACATGGCACGGTCAGGGTGCTGCAGGCAGTACTTTCAGCTGGATGCCAGGCTCTGCAATGGCTCTGAAGGGTGTCGCTTGCCAGTACGTCTGCTCTGTCTGCTTCCACATCACCACGTAAAAGCTAGAGCTATCTTGATAGCCAAATATAAAGCCAGCACAGTCATCATCTGTCACCATGTTCACATGAAAAGTGCCTTCAAAGTCAACGCCATTAAAAGCTGTGTAACCTGAGGAAACACACGTGTTAAAAACAAGCCAGAAGAGATGTGGTCACATGCTAAAAGCTGCTCTGCTTAAAACCTGAATTGCAGAAGCAGGATACGTACCAACAGCAAGGCCAGGGTCACTGTTCATAGTCTGCACAATCTCCCTGCCCTGTAAAAGTAAATGCAGGGTGGTTAATGAGCACGAGTGTGGAGGTGTGAAGAGCTGCACTGGCTCTGCCTGGCAGCTTCTCCTGGCCTCCCTCTGGCACTCCTGTCATCCCCCTCCTCCTTTTGTTCATAAAGTGTCTATAACACTTGTAGTGCTGGATTTAAATGAGAACTATAATCAAATTCTAATGTTCAGCTGCTTGTGTGCACAGAGTTGGGAAGAACTTTTCCCATTGCAGAACTGGCCAGAGGTATTCTGATACTTTGTCCTCAATCCTCCAGTTCTTCTCTAGAAATCATAGAAACTAGCCAGAATTGGAGATGGAACTGAAAAGAAGGGGGAAAGGGGTTTGTTTTGTTCTTAAGTCCTGATACAATTTTATTCACAGACTTCATAATTTATTTGCCTGTGAGGAGTGGGTTAAGGCAAGCACATACAGCTCAGCTGACTTGGCAGAGACTTTGGCAATGGGAGTGAATTGCCCATTCCTTGTGCCTCAGAACACATTAGTCTCCTGAAGTTTAAAATGTGTTTGCGTAAATAACAGTTATTGGTCTCCAACTAGGAGCGGATGCTCTGCTACACAACAGGTTCAAGTGTCACGCTTTAGGAAAGACTCATGAGATTGCATTTGCTGCAGGGATATCTCAGTAGGTGATATGAAGGTCTCATGTTTGCCCTCTAAGCAGCTGCAAGATCTGCCCTGAATGAGTCTTCCTGCCTGTAATTATTTTAGTTCATTAATGATGCAGCATCAAGTTGTCATGCCCTTAGAAAGAATTCCTTCATTATAGCTCCTGCAAAACAGTCAGAAAACTTTCAGTGAACTATTTCACTTGCTTGCTAGAGGTCCAGCAACAATACAGAGACAGTAGTAATGTTTTTTCAATTTATTTTTCTCAGACAGTAAGAAGGACAAAAGTGTTTGTTTGTTTGTTTGTTTGTTTTTTTATTACCTTGTTCAGAACCATCCAGTTGGGATCAATCTGTGCATCCCCCTCTGGGTCCAGCACCACTGTCTGATAGGCCCTAAAATCTGTCAAGGCGATCTTTGCGTTCTCAGGGCAAACATCAATCCGATCAATTACTGTGTCCTGGTCAAAGTCAGACTCGCAGACATCCCCAATGTCATCACCTGAATGCATCAGAGAAGAGAGAGCAAGTTTGGGGAGCAGCAAGAAGATACATCAAGCTTGGACACTGGATTGGAGTGTCCAAGGAGTCTCAGACTCACTGCAAGTAGTGTCTGGGGAGGGGACCCCCCCCCCCCCCCAAGGAGCTCTGCCTTGGCCAAAAGGGCCCCTGTGTGCTGGGGTTCATCCTGGGAGAGGTGCCATGGAGGAGCACACCATGCATATGGTGTCTGCACCAGGGCCCAGTGCACCTTTAACAGCTGGGGAAGATGGTAGGGTGTAAGCACCAAAATGGCTCCTGCAGACCCAGCTCACCATTATTGTCTTCCTGCCCTGGGTTGGGGACCAGCCTGCAGTTGTCAGGGCCTGGGGGCAAGAGGTCAGGAACGCCATCATTGTCATCATCATCATCACATTCATCACCCAACCTGTCCTTATCCGTGTCCAGCTGGGAGCTGTTAATGACCGTGGGGCAGTTGTCTGTGCCGTCCTGGTGCCTGCCCCCATCGCTGCAAGCAGAGGCACAAAGAACACCACGTACCAACATCTGCTCCTGGATGAGAGAAAGCTCTCAAGGACCTGAGCGAGAAATGCAACAGGAACAACCCTGCAATCTGTCACCAGGCTGTGGACTGTCAGGGTCAGGGCACTTGGTGGCATTTGGAATCCAGCAAGAAGCCATGGGACAAACAGAAGCCACAACAATAAGATGACAAGAACATGATGACTAGGCCTGGAGCGATAAAAGTGAGTGAGGTCAGGAAAAGAAAATAAGCAGTGCAGTGTCCCCAAGCAACAGGCAGCCTGGAGACGTGGGAAGGCTTGCAAATAGGCGCCCCTCATCCTCCACGCTGCGCACAAACATATGGGAGAATCTAAGTGAGCGACTGATGTCAGTCTTGTTTAAAATAAGCATCGCTTTCACCCTCCTGCAGCCTGAAATTTGTGGAATTGATTTTCCACAGGGGAGCCATGCAGCCCCTGGCACCTCGCTCACACTGGGATCCAGCAGCAGAGTGAAGGAGCAGAAAGCTTGCGACTTCCTCCTTAGAGCCAGGAATTGCAAGGAATGGGCACCCTGGCTGCAGGAAAGGATTTGGGAAGGGCAGCTGCACCCTTTCTCTGTCCCTTGGCTTTTAGACACAACTTGTTGGTTTCAATAGATTTTTTTTTTCTTTAAACCTAAGAGCCATGGTGCTCCTGTTGCATTTCTTAGATTCTGCGTGCACTAGCTTTACTGGACATGATTCCCCATGAGAGGTGCTTGTAGCTGTGGTTATACCAGCCTCTTCTCCCTGCTCAACAAAGGTGCTGTAATTTTAGTTTGCAGCTGCTAACGCCTACAAATTCCTGCAGGAAAATGCAGCAAGGACCAGGCACATGCACCTATTGCAAGGCTCATGTCAGGGAGGGCTCCAGGGTTTCTACCATATGCACATTAGTTCGCTTTGAGGAAAAAGAAAATGCACCCTTTTTCAAACAGGAAGAACCAAGACCCTGACCACCTAACAGTAAAACAGTTGCCAAACCCTGGGGGCGGCAGCAAGGCCTAGGAATGGCCAGTGTGGAGGAGGAGGAAGCAAGCACTCACGGACCTGGACCATGGCACCGCCAATGTCCGCAGCAGCTGAACCTCGGCGTCAGCACAGGATTTAGCACTTCCCTTTCCTCTGCTTCGGCGAGGAGCATGGGGGAGGACCTGCCATCCCCCAGAGCTGGCTGTGCAGAGGGGCTTCTGTCACGAGGCTCTGAGCGCGCATGAACATGGGGATACAGGCGAAAGGCTCTGCTGCTCCACTGCCACAACACGGCTTATAAACAATAACATCATCTTTGAAGTAACAAATCCACCAGGAGGTACTGACACTAAATCCAGCCTAGATTAGCTTGTCCGGCCGTCGTGCGGCTATCAGGAGCTGCGCATCGCATACCTGTCCTGATTGGTGTCGCACGAGTCTCCGACCAGGTCGTTGTCAACGTCCAACTGCAAAAGAAAATGGAGAAAATTCCAGCACCAGCTGCTGAAGCATCTGTTAAAATGTCAGTACTGAAACAAATCACAATCAGATCAAACACAAATAAAGTAAAACATTTAAAAAAAGGAAAACACATCCTCTTGTCTGCATCATCCAACACGTCAGTTTTATTTAAGAAAAAACAGACTAGGGATAAACAGGGTTAATCTAGACTGGAGCAGATCAAGCAACGCGAGAGAATGAGTATTGCCTCCAATACTGGAGGAAAACACCTCTCAAATGAACCTAGTCAAGGTTCATTTCTTGAGAGGCTTTAAAAATGTACTGTGTTTCTACAAGTAAGCTTCCCCCATTTTTTGTTAGTGACAAAGGGTTTAATCAGAGTTGTAAACATATGTGAACTTTCCCTGATGTCTCACCTAAAAACAGTAGAAGTTTTGCTAAATAAGAACATCAGGATTTGATCCTTATGAAAGAAATACCAGTGTCCCACCATCATGTAGGGTCTGGCCCTGGACCCTGAGGGCTTGGAGCAACCCAGCAACCCACCTTTTAGAGCATCATGGGCAAGAGATTGATGTAGGAGAGGGGCTAACAACAACCCAGCGTACGAGAAGATACCTGGCAGCTCCCTCTTCCAATATCAGCAGCTTTCAAAGCTCTATATAAGCTTCCTAAATACCCGCTGTCAAAAGTCAAGCACTGTGTCTGCACTGACTACCTTGTCCTCGTGCATCTTTTTTGAATCTCAACAATCCTTCTCACTAAACGAGGATATTTTTTCATGCTGCTGGCTAACCTGGTTTGGGTTGCTGATGGTAGGGCAGCTGTCACAGACATCACCAACACCATCATTATCCTTGTCCTCCTGGTCTGGGTTGGGGATCCTCTAACAATTATCCAAAAGGTTCTTAATACCTAAGAAAAAATGGATTGGATGTTAGTTAAAAACAACTTCCTTTATTCGCCATTGTGTAACATAAATAGAGAAAGTAAAGATGCTATTCCTTTTCTGCAACTGCTTTATTCTGCAATGACATTATAGCCTGTACAGCCAATCTTTCTTATCTATTCATTATTAGAAATTAGGAGTATCTTACTGAAGAACAGTTGTCCTGTTCAACCCAACATGTACTTCATTAACTACACACACTTTAGCTTCTTCTCTGTGTCAGTTTACAGGATGGCACATTCCACCTTCATCACTTCAGCTGTGATTTTAAGACTTCTTTTAAGCCTCCTCCAGCAATGAAAATAACAGACTACATAGCTGGGGCATAACAGACAACAGCTGGGACGCTCAGAAACTCTGGGACATGTTTGAACCTTTAAGGAATCACAGAATCACAGAATGATTAAGGTTGGAAGGGACCTCTAGAGATCATCTAGTCCAACCCCCCTGCTCCAGCAGGGACACCCAGAGCACACGGCACAGGGTGGCGTCCAGGCGGCTTTGGAAGATCTCCAGGGAAGGAGACTGCACAGCCTCTCTGGGCAGCCTGTTCCAGGGCTCTGGCACCCTCACAGGAAAGAAGTTCTTCCTCACATGGAGGTGGAACTGCCTGTGTTTCAACTTGCACCCGTTACCCCTCGTCCTGTCACTGGCCACCACGGAGAAGAGCCTGGCCCCATCCTCCCTACAATCACCCCTCAGGTACTTGAACATGTTGATCAAGTCTCCTCTCAGCTCTTCTCCAGACTAAACAGGCCCAGCTCACTCAGTCTTTCCTCATATGATAGATGCTCCAGTCCCTTCATCATCTTTGTGGCCCTATGCTGGACCCTCTCTAGAAGCTCCACGTCCTTCTTGTCCTGGGGAGCCCAGAACTGCCCCCACTACTCCAGGTGCGGCCTCACCAGAGCTGAGCAGAGGGGCAGGATCCCCTCCCTCGCCCTGCTGGCAATGCTCCTCCTCATGCAGGCCAAGAGCCTGTTGGCCTTCTTGGCCATGAGGGCACACTGCTGCCTCATGGGCAACCTGTTGTCAGCCAGGGCTCCCAAATCCCTCTCCGCAGAGCTGCTTTCCAGCAGCTCAACCCCTAGTCTGTACTGGTGCCTGGAGTTACTCCTCCCCAGGTGCGGGACCCTGCACTCGTCCTTGTTGAACCTCATGAGGTTCCTCTCTGCCCAACTCTCCATCCTGTCCAGGTCTTGGTGAAGCCTTGCTGAAGTCGAGGTAGACAACGTCCACGGCTCTCCCATCGTCCATCCAGCCGGTCACCTCATTGTAGAAGGCTATCAGGTTCGTCAGGCACGACTTCCCCTTGGTGAATCCATGCTGACTGCTCCTGATCACCTTCTTTTCCTTGACATGCCTAGAGATGGTCTCTAGGATGAGCTGCTCCATCACCTTTCCAGGGACGGAGGTGAGGCTGACCTGCCTGCAGTTTCCCGGCTCCTCCCTCTTGCCCTTTTTGAAGACTGGAGTGACGTTGGTTTCTTCCAGTCCCCCGGCACCTCCCCACCCTCCATGATCTCTCGAAGATGATGGAGAGCGGCTGAGCAGTGACCCCCTGCCAGTTCCCTCAGCGCTCTTGGGTGCATCCCATCCGAGCCCATAAATGGCATTACTGAATACCCTTAACTTATACAAGAAACATTCAGTGTATCTGTATAAAGTATATGGTGCTTCAGAGGAGGCTAAAAGATATATACAGATATATAAGATATATAGAGATATGTAATAATCTAATTACGATTACACCAACCAGAAGTCTCATGCAGGAAGGGAATGTGTTATATGACACTTAGCAGCTGGTGAAAGTTTCCTAACAGACAGCTCAGTATGGGCAAGTTTCACAAACACCACAAAAACTGTAAAGAATTACAAACCATCTCCATCCATGTCATCATCACAAGCATCTCCTTTCCCGTCACCATCAGTGTCCCGCTGGTCATTATTCAGGATATTGCAACAGTTGTCACAAGCATCTCCAAAGATATCCTGGTCGCTATTTCTCTGATTAACATTGGGAGTAAAGACACAGTTATCCTGCAAGAGACACAGACCCAGGTCAGGTATGAGCTGGGCTCTGAATCCTTCATTTTTTAACTTCAGAGGATTTATATAAGCCTTGTATTTACTGCTATTTTCAGGGAAAAGCAGCAGCAATTTGCAAGCAGTTTGACATTTTATGTGAATGTTAGCTCTGGACTAGTTTTCAGTGGTTCCCTCAAATATCTGCTTTCAACCATTCCATGGGAATATTAAATGCAAACATCCAGTATGACAAGGCTTTACCTATAACTTTCTTTTGGGGTTCTCATTTCAGATAGGCACATGTAAGCAACCTCTAGGGAAGCCCTGGTTGCCTTCATGGTCTGTCTCAAGGGCTGCAGTCCAGGGCCCTGACAGCTCCTCAAGAGGCTCTTGATGAAAGGTGGTTGCCCCCTCCTGGTAGAGACTTGAACCAAAGTTGAAACACTTTGAAAATGGTATCTCATGATGCAAAAAGTCCTACTGTTTTGTCAACTAAAGTGCTACTGACCCATAGGACCATCAAGAGGCACAGGGAGATCTATTTCTCAGTGATGTGAGTGTGTTTCCCCCACCAGCACACCCACATCCTCATCCTGCCATGCACACGCAGCGAGAGGTATAACAGGGCCTGGCAAATTCACTGCAGTTACTTGATTGCTCTGGGGGATTTAACATCTTAGACAATATAATGCAGTCAACTGCTCCAAGCTGCCAGAATTTTTGTCTCAATGGCAAACTACCCCAGAACAGACCTTCCTTGACTGCTGGCCTGCCCTAGCTCCACATGGACGTCCTTATTCCAAACAGAACATCCCTCTTGCCTTCCCTGGAAGTATGGTAAGCAATACCACACAAATATTTTGGTGTGAAATAACAGTGAAGAGTGAAAGCAAAAGAGTTTTTATAATCTGAATTTTTGCTCCAATATACTCTACAGAGTTATCCTCACAAGCAGAGCTCTTTTTCTGGAAGAACCTGATCCAAAGCTTCTGAAGTTATTGCTAAGACAGGCACGAATTTCTACAGGATTTGCATCCCTCACTCAGTGTGCCATCTGGGCACTCGGTTCTTTAAACAGAACGATGCTAACTTAAGTAATGTTCTTAAGGACCAAGCTATGGGAGACTGTGACAGAAGAGCACAAGACGATGTCTTGTAGAAGGTGTGTGTTCTACAAACAAGCTGTATTTGAGAAAATAAAATTCAAAGCACAAATATAAATAAAGGAACATTCACGGGTGGGATTAAAGTGAGGATTTTGGTGAGGAATTTTCTTTTTAGGTCTCATAACAGTTAGCCTGGATTTACAGAGGTACTAACAATAATGAATATGGGATAATCATTGGCAAATGGCAGCAGATAAGATTTTGAAATCACTGCCTACTGCAATAACACAAGATCCTTCTGTTTACCCAGTCCCCCAGGCCCCAAGATGGATGCCCAGGTCTACACAGCACCTGCTCATTGGGAATTCCATCTCCATCTGCATCTTCATCACAGGCATCTCCAATTCCATCACCATCGGCATCTTCTTGTCCAGAATTTGGGACAAATCTGCAATTGTCCTAGATAAGAGAAACAAAACAAAACAGGTTTAACTGAATACTATCATGTTTTGAATTACTTTTTCCATTATTGTTTTCACTAAATAACCAAATGAAATGATATTTTTTCAGAAGAATTCAATAACTTGAAAAAAAAGATGAAAACATTTTTATTCATGCTTTTTCTGTTCTGTTCTTTCTTCATATGCTCTACATGTTTCTTCTTTTTTTTTCTTCCCTCCTCCATGTTATTATGGGATTAAGAAAGAACTTCTTACCTTTCTGCAGTTTTCAGCAGAGCATGAGAGTTCTTCATTAGGGTAGCCATCAATGTCGATATCTTTTCCACAAATAAAACCATCACCAGCCCAGCCGATGCCACACTAACAATAAAACACCATGTTAGTATTACCAAAAGGTAATGGTCACTTCAGCAACACTCAAGATGGACCATGGGTCTTGAAAAACAGTAATACGTAAAAGGCTCCAAAGGATATTGAAGTACAGTGAAGTTCCCCTTGCAAGCTGAAAAAAATCCCCCTTACAAGCTGGAAAGACTAAGGAATATGCTTCAGTCAGACTCTTATAATGAATGTTCACATGCCCTTTGTGCTCCTCTGCTCCTAGGACTGGAAAGCACGGCACAGTCTACTACAGTCAGGAATCTCTGGTCCTGCTTTGCAGGGAGGTTGGCATTTATTTCAGCAAGCAAATGAGAGCACTGTGGATATGCAGACTGGATCCCTCATCACAGCTATGGAGCTGAATGTGCTCTGAGCAGCAGCACATCAGGAGAGGAATTTGCTCATGTAATGCTCTCCATGCAGTGACACTAGACGGTCCTTTCTGAGGAAACTACAGAAGGGGCTAAAAAGGCCCTTCCCCGCCAAAATAGTTGCACAGACACTAGCAACCACTCATTTAGACATACTGCAAGAAAAAAATGCAACGCAGACTTAGCTCAGTTATTTTTGTAGTCAAGTTGGACCAGTATTCAGTTAAAAAACACAAACTATACTAATAAAATGACCACAAAGACTTGCTCAGTTGCAGCCTTCTAAAGTCCAGCTCTCACTGCAAATGCATGGATGAATTTAGCAACTTACCATACATGTCACTTCACCTCGCCTCTCCTCAATACACCGGGCATGGACACTGCACGGATTGAGGGCTTGACTTCTGCAGCTCCTCACGGCCTGGCACCCCCTGGTTTGGTCTCCTATGTAGCCTGACTTGCATTGCCCACACTGGTAAGAGCCCTGTAAGAATAAAAAGTTACAAGCCAGTCTTTTAACTGGATTTATTTTTAAAACAAACGTGAATAAATTTCATGCCACACTGCTTACACTGTGCAAGCACAATTTTCCATCCATTAAGGCCCCTTGCCCTGCAAACAGACTTTTCTTTCCACATACCATTCAGGTTTAGTTCCCACAGCACGTGCTGGAAAATATACTCAACTCATGCCTGTGGATACCGGGTGCCAAAACTTTGTGTAAACTCATCAGCAGCACCTGCTTAGTCAGATCAGCATAGCCAAACAAGCAAAGCTGTGTGGGTGCTCCTATTTCAGGCTAAAACAGATTCCATCTCTATCTTAGCTCAGCTGGGGACTGAGTGAAAGAGTGGAACTATGCATTATTTTTGTACCACATTTAAATTCTGTGCTATCTGTACACTTTTAGTCTGAAAGTGAAGATATACAGGTGACTGAATAGCAAAATGATCACTGGGCCATCCCAAAGGTATGGCCTATATGAAACATAATGGTCTGTGCACTTTCTCCTAATTGAAGCCAGGCTAAAATCTTCAGGAGCATGCTGAATTTGCTCAATATATTCTCTTTTGTGCATTAAATAGCCTTTAAGGCAGTGCTTCCTGACCTAACAATTTGTAAAGGAAGCAAAGAACAAAAAAATCATAGAATCATAGAATCATAGAATGCTTAAGGTTGGAAGGGACCTCTAGAGGTCATCTAGTCCAACCCCTCTGCACGCTGCTCTGTTTTGTCAGCTAGCTGACTTCCGAATATCCAGAGACCACCAGCCTTCAGAAGAGGGCTAGCCTTGCAATAGGTACAATATATGATAGAAATCTTCTAGACATGTAAATAAATTCATTAATTAAATTTAAAAATAAAAAAGGAAAAATGCAGTGAGCCGTGAAAACAGCCCCTAGAAAGACAAGGCCATGAGCAAGGAAAGCATGCCACGTGGAACCACACTGGTGGCCTCCAAGATACCCAGCTGCAGAAAGGACCATCTTTACACCTGTAGGTTATTTTTATCCTTTTTTTCTTGTTATGAATAGAGCCTTCTTTATGCAACCATCATGCTACTGTAGCAGAACAGTATTTGACAGGGGGATAAGTTACATGAAAGGTCAAAATTGCTTCATAGCATTAAAATGGTCATAGGCCCCCTCCACAGGACTGTACCACTGAATCAGAAAGTGGCTGAGGTTGGCAAGGTCCCCTGGAGCACATCGCTCAGGACTGTGTCCAGATGGATTTTGATCATCATCAAGGAAGGAGGCTCCACATCCTCTCTGGGCAACCTCTTCCGGGGCTCAGTCGCACATAATATCCTTCAAACTAGTTTTAGTTCTGCAGTGCTTGTTTTACTCGATTATCAACCAGGTCTATAGGTATTAAATGTGTTGTACCAATTGTAGCTCTTCTGCTCATTGTATCATATAGAGCGATATCTGGTACTGTCTTCATCAGATACTCTAATGAAGTGAAGATACTGCTCCTACAAAAGGGCACCCACAAGATCAGCTTGCTGCAGTGATTCCTACATGGCTAGAGACAAGGGGAAGTAAAGTTCAAATCTTTCAGAGGAGGTTCCTTCCCATAATATGCTCATAAATGCACATAAGTGGAGGGTGAACAGGGAATTCCTAGGGTTCTTCAGAGAAAGAGATAAGAATACAGCTAAGTGTACATGTTAATGACAAATTATTATTGACTATTTTATTCTTATTCATGAAAAGGAGATTCTTTGATTTAGACAGAGCCAACAGATTACGTTATTTAGCTCTTGAATCAGACACACAAATACAATCCTATCCTCCTAGAATTTTAAACTGATATTTTTTTTTAATGCCACAAATGAAGAGGGGCTTACCAACATGTTCACACAATGGGAATTGGGAACACAGAGTCCATCTCCATCATTTTGACATTCATCAATGTCTAAGCAGACCTAGCAATAAAACAAAACAACCTATAATAAAAACTAAGTCAACTTGGATCTAAGTTTCAAGAAAAGCCACCAAAGTTTAGATTCAAAGAGGAGTCATAACCTCTCCTGAAACCACTCTAAGAATGGCACAGATATACCCACAGACTTAACTTTTGGATGGTTCTCCAGACCCACAAGCCAACCCTGAAGAGACACAGTCTGATAGTGTCAAAATGTCAAACTTAGGATGGGTTTCTGGTTCACCCACAAGAATTGAGAACTATGTTCCCATTGCAGAGCTATACAGGAAAATTGATAAAAACTGTAGTAAAACAGAGCTTTTTGATCAAACTCTTCCTCTTCCTAGGTCAGAAGCAGTTTATCGAAATCAATAAAGCTTCTCTCTAAAATTGATCAGATGTGCCTCTGTAGATAATGACATTTTTTTTCTGTCTTCATCCTAATCCTGTATATTAGGCAGTTAATACTCTCATTAAAGCCAAGCAAACACAACAATCAGCAGTAACAATCTAAGCTCTGCCTAACTGCACAAGGCAGCTGTGTAGTGTCTGAAATACAAATAAAATGTACAAATAACCCCCTGCCCCTCACACTGGAGATTGCTGCAAGGATGCTGCCACTTACCTGCTTATTGTTCTTGGTGTAGCTGAGTCCTACCTCTTGCACCGTCTGTCCTGTATATCCTGGGGGACAAGTGTCGCATTGGAAACCTGGAGCAGTGTTCACACAATGCACTCCAGGGAAGCAAGGGTTGTAACGGCACTGCAAGGACAAGGATCGAATGGAGCACATGTTGATGCTTCAGTAACAGCCACTGACTATGTGCAGAGACCTCTCATGTCTCTGGGACCTTGAATTTGCTGAGGCAATGCTACATGCAAATGTCTGTATGTCCTCTGTCCAGAGCTGGTCTGCACAGAAAACACTCTCAGGTATATTTGACCTCATGGATATTAATGGACACATATAATCTTGCACAATAGCCTGCAGCAGTGCCTCAAGCCAGACAGACAGGGATGTGCCTGTAGTACCCACACATAGGCCAGAGGACCACAGACAACCCTCAGCACTTCTCCCAAAATGCCACATACCTACCCCATCACCCTTGGGCTGAAGATGCTGCTCACTTCACTGCCTAATGTGATTTCACAGAATGTTGTGGCCCATTTCTGTGACCATGGGACTCTATTTGAGGATCACCAGCTAGTGGGGAAAGATGAGAACCACCTCAGCAAGAGGGGCACGCGTGTCTCTGCCAAAAGGTTGGCCAGCCTGGTTAGGAGGGCTTTAAACTAAGCATGAAGGGGGACGGGGAATGTTACATGGACAGGGCGATCAGTACCACACAGCAAAAGTCAGATGGCATCCAGCAGGAGTATGCTAGTGGGGAAAGGACATGATTATAGAGGGTCCTCTTTCACCCCTCCTGGGAAACCTGCAGGCTCAATTACTTTCCTGAAATGCCTGTACACCAATGCGTGAAGCATGAGGAATAAGCAGGATGAACTAAAGCTCTGTGTGAGGTCCCAGCGTCATGATCTCATTGGAATCACAGAGACAGGGTGGGACAGCGCACACGACTGGAGTGCTGTGATGAAAGGCTATGTGCTCTTTAGGAAGGACAGGCTGGGAAGGCAAGGTGGTGGAGTTGCTCTTTATGTGAGAGAGCAACTGGAATGCATGGAGCTCAACCTGGGGGTGGAGGATGAGCGAGTTGAGAGCTTGTGGTTAAGGGTTAAAGGGCAGGCTAATGTGGGAGACACTGTGGTGGGTGTCTGCTACAGGCCACCTGACCAGGATGAGGAGATTGATGAGGCCTTCTATAGTCAGCTGAATGTTGCCTCACAGTCATAGGCCCTGGTTCTCATGGGGGACTTCAACTACCCCGACATCAACTGGAAGGACAACACAGCCAGGCACAAGCAGTCCTGGAGGTTCCTGCAGAGCGTCGACAATAACTTTTTGACGCAGGTTGTGGAGGAGCCAACGAGGAGAGGTGGGCTACTGGACCTCATGCTAACAAATAGAGAGGGACTTGTAGGAGATGTGAAGGTGTGGGGGCGGGGGGGGGGTAGGGGTAGGGGTAGCGGTAGGGGTAGGGGTAGCGGTAGGGGTAGCGGTAGCGGTAGGGGTAGGGGTAGCGGTAGCGGTAGCCTTGGCTGCAGTGACCATGAGATGGTGGAGTTCAGGATCCAACGAGGAAGAAGCAGGGCTGTAAGTAGCCTTGCACCCATGGACTTCAGGAGGGCCAACTTTAGCCTCTTCAGAGACCTCCTCGGAAGAATCCCATGGGCTAGAGCTGTAGAAGGTAGGGGGGGGGGGCAAGAGAGCTGGTCAGTATTCAAGCAGCCCTTCCTCCACGTTCTGCACCAGGAGCGGTGTGTCCCTTTGAGTAAGAAGTCAGGCAGAGGGGGCAGGAGGCCTGCATGGATGAGCAAGGAGCTGCTGGCAAAACTCAAACAGAAAAAGGCACTATACAGAAAGTGGAAAAAAGGACAGGCTCCTTGGGAGGAATATAGGAATGTTGTCAGGGAATGCAGGGATGTGACAAGGAAAGCTAAGGCACAATTGGAATGAAATCTGGCAAGGGATGTTAAAAATAACAAGAGGAGCTTTTTCAAATATATCAATGGTAAAAGGAAGATTAGGTAAAACGTGGGTCCGCTGGTGAACGGGGTGGGTACCCTGGTTACGAATAACACAGGAAAAAGCAGAGCCACTGAATGCCGCCTTCGCTTCAGTGTTTACCAAGGGCAGCCCTCTGGAAACCCAGACCCTGGAAACCAGAAAAGGTGCCTGGAGATAGGAAGACCTGCCCTGGGTAGAGGAAGATTGGGCCAGAGAGGACCTAGGGAAAGTTGACATCCACAAATCCATGGGCCCTGACGGGATGTACCTGAGTGTGCTGCGGGAGCTGGCGGATGTTATTGCTCGGCCTCTCTCTATCATCTTTGAGAGGTCCTGGACAACAGGGGAGGTGCCAGAGGACTGGAAGAAAGCCAATGATGTCACGCCAGTCTTCAAAAATGGCAAGGAGGAGGACCCAGGCAACTACAGGCCAGTCAGCCTCACCTCCATCCCTGGAAAAGTCATGGAGCAGCTCATCCTGGCTGTTGTCTCCAAACATGTGGAGGACAAGTAGGTGCTCAGGAGTAGTCAGCATGAGTTCACCAAGGGGAAATCTTGCTTGACTAACCTGATAGCCTTCTATGATGGAATGACCAGCTGGGCAGATGTCATCTATCTGGATTTCAGCAAGGCTTTTGACACCATCCCTCACAGCATCCTCCTGGGCAAGCTCCAGCAGGGTGGGTTAGATGAGTGGATGATGAGGTGGATTAGGAACTGGCTGGATGGCAGGGCCCAGAGGGTGGTGATCAGTGGTGCAGAGTCCAGTTGGAGGCCTGTAGTTAGCTGTGTCCCCCAGGGGTCAGTCCTCGGCCCAGTCTTGTCCAATTTATTCATCAATAACCTGGATGAAGGTACAGAGTGCTCCCTCAGCAAGTTTGCTGATGATACGAAGCTGGGAGGAGTAGCTGATACCCCAGAGGGCTGTGCTGCCATCCAGAGGGATCTGGACAGACCGGACCACTGGGCGGTGAGAAACCTCATGCAATTCAACAAGGCCAAGTGCAAGATCCTGCACCTGGGGAGGAATAACCCCAGATACCAGTACAGGCTGGGGACTGACCTTCTGGAGAGCAGCTCTGCAGAGAGGGACCTGGGCGTCATGGTGGACGACAAGGTGACCATGAGGCAGCAGTGTGGCCTCGTGGCCAGGAAGGCCAATGGGATCCTGGGGTGCATTAAGAAGAGCGTCTCCAGCAGGTCGAGGGAGGTGATCCTGCCCCTCTACTCAGCCCTGGTGAGGCCACATCTGGAGTGTTGTGTCCAGTTCTGGGCTCCACAGTACAAGAGGGATGTGGAGCTGCTGGAGAGAGTCCAGCGCAGGGCCACAAGGATGATCAGGGGCCTGGAGCATCTGCCCTATGAGGAGAGACTGAGGGAGCTGGGCCTGTTCAGCCTGGAGAAGAGAAGGCTGAGAGGGGACCTGATCAGTGTATATAAATACCTTAAGGGAGGGAGTGAGGAGGATGCAACTGGTCTCTTTTCAGTGGTGGCCACCCACAGAACTAGAGGTAATGGCCACAAACTGAAACACCAGAAGTTCCACAGTTTTGGCCAAACTTCCTTGCCCTTTCCAAGGTCAGCTCAGCTCTGCCACCCGCTGCAGCGGTGGGGACATGAAGCCCACACACCTCTAGGAGCAGAGCCTGGCTGCTCAGACAGACCCAGCGTTACCACAGCTCGGCTTCCACTTGCTTTCTTGCAGTGGTACCCTGAGCAGAGTTGCCCCCACACTGACAACAGCAGTGACGTGTGGCCCAATGCTCTTGTCTCAGCTGCCTCCGACTCCTTGTTTCGTATCCTCACCTCCAGCTGTGACACCTTCTGATGCAGCAGACACAGCTCATGCCACATGAGGCAAAATAAAAGATATCACCTACATCTCAGGAAGCTGCAACATCCAACCTCAGTTCTCCCCTCTGTGTACTCCACAGATGGGTTTAAGTTGGACATATCATGCCTAGCTGATGACACTTTTTGTCATAGACCTTTAAGGTTAAGCTGAAAGTACAGCAGCTGTAAGGGGTGAGCAGAGGACTGGTCTCCACGGCTGGTTCAGGAGCACTACCATTTAAAGAAACAAACTCCATATCAACAGGAAAGGCTCCCACAGGTCAGCCCATAACAGCAGATACTCTTTAAAATCCTAAAAGCTCTAAACTCCTTTAAGTAGCTTCTCAGCTCACTGGGCTATTCCAAATTTTCACCCACATAACTTCCACAAAGTTGCAGCAACAGCAGAATAGAGGGGTGGAATCACATCAGAATATTCACTGTATAAGCAGTCAGCAAATGCTGAAGCCACCAAGCATTAGCAACACATTGCTATGTACGAAACCAGATGGTTTTCAGCTTTTTTTTTTTTTTTTCTTTTTTGTTCTGCAAAAGTCACTGTTTTACCTCATTGATATCTGAGCATGAAACTCCATTGCCTGTGAAGCCTTCAGGGCAGGGGCCTCACTGAAATCCCTCAGTTGTCTCCGTGCACCTGACCCCTCTGAAGCAGGAATTGGCTTCGCATTTGGGTTTAGAGCACCTAGGAGGTGTCGTTGGAAAATTCACTATTCCCAAACCTGTAACACAGAAAGAACAGCCGTTTTAATGATTAAAAGAAACATCCATCATGGCTTTCAGCTGGCAAGCATTCCGCAGAGCACCCCATGGTGCTGCTTGGCAGGGATCCTGTTTCTGCCCCGCATGCTGTGAGGCTGCAGGAACTACCAGCTGTGCTGGGCCTCAGGAGACTTCATGCTGGAAGTCTCACATGGCTTGACAAGCTCCAGACAGTGGAAATTAAGCCTGTTTCATTAGGGCTGCTTGCTGCTCTTGACTACACATGGCAGCCCTCCCGCTAGGTTTGTCCCAGCACAGACCTGCTGCTGGGCAGGGGAGTGACACTGTGAAAGCTGGGGAGCTCAGAAGGCCAAAAGGATCCCCAAGAGCTGAAGTTTCACGGTACAGGGCACTGTGCAAGCTTAATCAGCAACACTACCTCTTCATATGAAAAAGAGTGCCACAATTCCACAAGAGCAACATCTGACCTAAGGGGAGCAAAGCAACTGCAGTTAGCAGCAGGCAGGATGCACAGCAGGACAGGCAGTACAACTGCTTCAGATACACAGAAGCCAGCCTGGGGAAAAGCAACATTTCTCAAGACTCTGGCTGGTGCTGAACCTTGCTACTGATGCATGGGTTACATCTTTGCAAGATTTAAAGACATTTTCTTTGGCACTTGCACAGGAAGCTTAGTCTTGCCAGTTGTGTAGGAGGGCCATGCAGGGGTGTTCCGGAAGGTATTTATTCCTTCCGCTTAGGTAAAAGATAGCCACTGTTTCATTTGGATCCTAATGCTGTTAACCAATGACTACCTGCTCAGAAGCAGACTATTTTCAGGTGATACCCATGGGATCTTCCTCAGCTTGAAAATACCAACCATTCTAGAATGGGATGCTTGCCTTATCCTTCCACTACAACTGGTGCTGAGACTGCAGGGTGAGTTGGCGCTGCATTGTTTAAAGTGTTTTATCCCCCAGTAGGTGACTGTCAGGGGTATAGAAACTGAAAGCTTTTTACCCAGGTGAAATCTATCTTAAAGTTGTGACATATACATCTAGAATTTTAGACATATTTTTTAAAAAGTACTCTTCAGAATCCAAATAAATCTCATGTGATCAGAATTAGTTTTAAAGTAACTGCCTATCGCATCCAGTTGCCTTTTACAGGCAATACAGGAATACTCACCACATGCTTGGCACTCAGCTATGGTATTTCTCAGAAAAGTTGTTTCCTTGACCTTCAGGATATAGAAAACAGACATTATTTGGATACAGGCAGCTCCCAGTTTGCACCTGGCTGCCAGAAGAACCATTATCTTTTTTCCCCCAAGACGCCACTCAAACCATGTAACATATGTACTACATCTTGAAATGATACACTCTTCATAATCCATAAAAGTAAGCTCAGCTATGTCATAATTCAGTTCATCCTTCATCAGAAGGACCTTTAAGAATGACACGTTTAACTAAAGGCATGTGCCAACAAGTCCTGCTCTGAGACCCAACAACAACTAGTACAAATTTATTTCAGTTCTATGCAACAGATCTACCTCCATCTATCAACAGACTATGTCAGCTGCTGTAGCTCTTCTCCACGAAGCCAGGTGGCCCTGGTCCTAGGCTGCCAGCAGAGACCCCGTGTTAAGGTGCGCCTTCACGGCCCCCCGCTGGTGACCCCAAGGATATTAGAGCTCACAATGTTAATTGATACAGGGGCAGATGTAACGTGCATACCAGAAAGCAACTGGCCGGCCACCTGGCCGGCATCCCCAGCGGGCTTGCTAGATGGGGTGGGGGGAACAACGGACGCGCGATGCAGTGCTGTGCCTCTGGCGTGTGAATTAGAGGACCCGGGAAGGCCCCCCATGCAAGCGATTGTCCGCCCATTCATAGTGACAATACAGGAATCCCTAATCGGGCGTGACGTATTGGCTCAACTCGGCATTCGCCTGACAAATTTAGCGTAGGGGCCACTGCTTACCTGCTGAGCCCTAACAAGGCCATTCCCTTGAAATGGAAAACAGAGGAGCCGGTGTGGGTAGAGCAGTGGCCCTTAACTCAAGAGAAGCTGGTGGCCGCACGGGCCATTATACAACGCGAATTGGATCAAGGACATTTAGAGCCGAGCCTGAGCCCATGGAATACGCCTATCTTTGTCATTCTAAAGAAGGATAAAAGTAAGTTTAGATTGCTACACGACTTAAGAGAGGTAAATAAGAGAATGAAGGACATGGGGGCTCTTCAGCCGGGGCTTCCACTACCCGCGGCGATCCCTCGAGGATGGCCGGTCGTGGTAATGGACATCAAAGACTGTTTCTTCTCGATCCCACTGGCCCCTCAGGACTGTGAGAAATTTGCCTTTACAGTCCCAGCTGCGAACCTGAGAGAGCCAGCGCAGAGATATCAGTGGAAGGTGCTCCCTCAGGGGATGAAAAACTCCCCAACTATTTGCCAGAGGTTAGTGGCCCAAGCATTGCAACCCATTCGTGACCGCCACCCCGGGGCGGTGATCATCCATTACATGGACGATTTGCTGCTGGCTACAGCCACGCAGCAGGCTACTGACAAACTGGAAAAGGAGGTGGTTGATCATCTACAGCAGGAAGGGCTGTATATTCAGGAGGCAAAGACGCAGAGAGGTGGTTCGGTGTCTTACTTAGGGACACAAATCCTTCCTGAAACCGTCCGTCCACAGCCGATCAAACTTGACCTGGAGGTGAGAACCTTGCATGATGTTCAGAAGTTGGTAGGGGCGATTCAATGGTTGCGCGCCTTGGTTGGCATACCTACCAACCTCATGACACCGTTGTTCGAACTGCTGAAGGGCCAGCACCCATGGGAGAAGCGGGAACTGACGCCCGCAGCTATCGAGGCCCTAAAAAAGATCGAAAGCCTAGCCTCTGAAAGCCACCTTTGCAGGTGGGACCCGGCGCGCCCTGTTGAGCTATACCTAAATGTAACAAGAAGGGGAGCCGTGGGGCTGTTAGGACAAGGGAACCCCGAGAGACCACATGCCCTATGGTGGATCTTGTCCAAACAACTGACAACAGCCTACATGTCCTATTTAACGGCGATGGCTAAGCTAATCATTAAAGGCAGGGCCGCATGCATCAGACATTTTGGCGTTGAACCGACTGCGGTGTGGGTGCCAATTAAAAAGGAATTATGGGATGAAGTGATGCAAGAGCAGAGCAGTCAGCTCGTGGCAATAGAAGGGTACCCTGGGGAGGTGAAATACGGCCCCGCCTTGGAACTATACCTGCACCTGCCACTCGTTGCACTACGGTGCACCCCACGAGTGTTGAGCGAGCTGAGGGAGGGCCTTACGGTCTTCACTGATGCCTCCTCCACGACTGACTCAGCTGTTGTAGTATGGCGTGATATTACCTGGGAAAGGGTCAGGATTACCGTACCGGGCAGTAGTGTACAATATCTGGAAGCTACCGCGGTCGCTCATGCTTTGAGAATCTGGCCGGGACAGCATGTGAACATAGTTACTGACTCAATGTTTGTTTATAAGCTACTGCTTAACATGGCCACTCCCGGATGGGCAGGAACCCCACTAGCAATCATGCTGGAGGAAGCGCTACAGTATAGAACGGCCACGGCCTCCATTGTGCATGTAAGAAGCCATGACTCCCTAGCGGGATACTACCAAGAAGGTAATCAGAAAGCTGATGAGGCTGCAAAAGGGGTTTGGACTACTGCACATGCCCGAGAGGTGCACAAGTACCTACATATAGGAGCCAAAGCGTTAGCAAAGCATTGCGGGATCCCACTAGTGGCGGCTAGAGACGTGGTGGCAGCTTGCACCCTCTGCCCTCTCTTGAAGCCGCAACTATGGCTGGCCGTCACGGTGGATACGCACAGTGGGATAATCATGGCTACGCAGCACCGCAAGGTGACTGCACGTGCCGCACAGCAACACTGGACTACTGTCATTGCCTGGCTAGGTGTTCCACACACCATCAAGACAGACAATGGCTCTTGCTTCACGGCTCAGTCCACACAGGACTGGGCCGAGAAGTGGGGGATCCGTCTGGTACATGGAATCCCATACAACAGTCAGGGGCAGGCTATAGTTGAGAGAGCGAACCAAACACTCAAAGAGAAGATTAGGGTTCTTGGGGAGGGGGAAGGACATCCCCAAGGAATCCCCATGGTGAAGCAACCAGAAATTTTAATGCGAGCGTTATACTCGCTAAACCACTTTGTCCGGGGTGACGAGAACAAGACGTCAATAGATAAACATTGGGCGGTCGCGGCTGTGGAGGACGGACCTCCAGTTCTGGTCAGATTCCCGGAACAGGGGGTTTGGGAACCCGGCTGGGACCTGGTAACCCAGGGAAGGGGTTATGCAGCTGTGCGACAGCAGGGAATAATCAAATGGGTGCCGGCAAGATGGGTGAGGCCGGACCTTAAGACTAATAGCGACTGCAAGTCTTCTCTTACAGGACCGAATTGTGGGACGTCCTCGCAACCCGTACGCCCGTCTGGAGGAGACGAGGAAGCCGGAGGAGCGAAACCCTCGTAGACGCGATGAGAAAAGGCCACCGAACTTGTGCGTTATCCTATTGTTGCAGGTTTTGTGGTAGTTCGTTCAAAGTAGTGATGTTTAGGTTAACATAGGATGTTTGGGTTAACATGGGACGTTTACGTTGACATAGGATGTCTAGGGGAGGGGGAGATGTAGGGTACGGCGGTCGGAAGATCTCGTGCTATGCGGAAAGAATAGGGGAGATGGGCACGTGCAGGGAAGATGGGCACGTGCCCGTATAAGGCGATGTTAACGCTATTGGCTACGGGGCGCGCTTCCGCACACAGGCGCCCTATATAAGTTCGGATGTACCTGCAATAAACGCCATTTGCTGCATCCACCATATTGGTGTCTGTGCTCATTTGGCCCGGGTTCCCGGGTGGTGGCGCCCGTGCTCGCTCGAGGTAACGACGAGGCAATTGAAGCCGAAAGGCAGCAGGTGTGTAAGTTGTACATACAATGCAAGGGGGCATCAAAGGGAATTGTGAACTGGCAGGTTCAAAGTAAACAAAAGGAAACACATGTAATGGGCTCTTTACCGGGAGATGTAATTAATCCCACATTCAAAACTGACCAGACATATCATCTACTGAGTACAAAGCACAAAGACTCCACTTCTGGGTCAAGAGGTCCATACATCATGAATCGATGGAGGATGAGAGAACATTTGGGAAAGCAACACTAAAGCTGCGCTTTCTTATACGCTTCTCTTCAGGTCCATGACAGTATACCAGACTAAAAGAATCTTAGGTCTGATGCAACACAGACTTTTCATTTTTCTGCATTATGTTAAGTCTAGCTACCCTAGATGACCTTCAAAAGTCCCTTCTAACCTGAATGATTTTGTAATTCTGATGACATGTGGCATATTAATCTCAACTACCAAAAAGATTGTGTCTCGTACCATATTTTCCTGCCCAAATGGGAAGATTTGAATACCCATGTTCAGCCTCTACCTGAATATAAAATTCTCACCTCTCGGCTATGCTGCATAGTTGTCTCAGCCTCACAGCCTGAGCACTGAGGGACGCCTGCTGCCACAGTAGCAGCAAACACCAGGACTCTCAGTCAAAACCAAGTACCATTATTCAGGTCCTAACCTTTCACACATGTTTTCTGATTAATATAAAAACACTCATACTCATGCTTATACCAAGGCACATAAGTGCCATATCCCTACACAGCTAAACACTTCCATTCCTGTTTTTTTCTGGCTAAAGCAAAGTTGTAGTTACCTGATATATTGCTCCTGTAAAGGGCACCATGAAACATATATGATGTGCGAGGCAGCTGAGTTAATATTGCTGTTGGAAGACTTGCACCTCTTCTTTCTGTGTATTTGACCATCCAGACTTTGAATCTATTCATGGGAGGGTTTTTTTAAATTTAATATGTTATTAATTTCATTTGAAGATTATAAGGAATTGAACTTAAGAGGCCAGTCCAAAAAGCCCAGCCAAGCATAGGCAGCCAAGGAGACAGTATCTCCCCACATTACTATGGTTTGAATTATTGATTAATGAGGAGAAAGTTACAAATGAGAACAAGTGTAGAATTTGGAAATCCTGCTCATGGAGCTGTGAATTATTCCAGGAGGAAACACTGAATTGCCCTTCCCTTCTATCTGTGCCAATAGGCAAAACAGATTTTGTCACCACTGCACAGCAGTGATGCCTACATTCATGTAATGGACACAAAACGGTCTCATATCAAAATTGTGTCTTGTCTCCAAATGGCATTGAACCTATTTTAATCAAAATCAGCCCTGCTGCACTTTTCTGGAAGACAGGGAAGAGTGATAGAGAGGCAAGCTTCTCAATTGCTATTCAAACCTTAAGCTCACATTTTTTGTTTCGCTGCTGTCATATGTCAACATACTGCATGCATATCATGAACCCATTGCGTTCCCTTGCTCCCACACTAGAAAGGCAGATTGACAGGGCTGGGTAGGGAGTCCGCATGGGGCCATCTAGTCCAGGTTCCCTGTTGAGAGAGAGGGCTGGAGAGGGGAGGGCTGCGAGCACCCTCTCCTGTCACTGGGAGGGCACCCAGCCCCATGGCAGCTGCCCACAAAACGTGAGCACTGGCCACGTGGATAAGTGTACTCATAGGTTTGGTTCCTCTCTCCATCTGCCTATTTTCATAAAGCCTGCAGTAGGGCATTACCTTTAACATTACACAGAGCACGATCACATTAGGGGTATGAAATTAGACTAAAAGGCCACTTCTCATCACCACAGACTCTTTTTCCGTAGGTCATCAACTCAAGTGCTTTGTCACCTGCAGTGACTGTTCTCTTGCTCAGACTGAGCTGTTTCCAAAATATTTTAAGGATATCGTTTTCAGTCAAAAAGATCACTACTCATCTACAGAGTTTCTCCACAGTTTTTAATATTAACCACAATAGGATATCAATGCAAAGAAGCTAAGGAGTCAGAGCATTTAAACTCCCAATTGTAGAGCCTACCGGTGTACTGAGGAACAGGTTCAGTTTGTTGAAGGAAACAATCCTGCAGATTCCCCGCTTGGGCAAGTGATCCTCCTGTTACCAGCCAGCTCATCTAGGGTATCCTGGAGTCATGGGAGAAAAGGAGAGATCACAGTTCTGGTACAATAATGGGACTGATTTTTCAGAGAGCATCTCCATTTCCTAAGCATGCAGAGCTCCTATATCGCCTCTTCAGGACCACCCATCTCCATCTAACTTGTAATAAAATTGTGTGTGGCAAATTTTCACATAGCTGTGGTTTTGTTCTTCTTTTTTTTTAACTACTAAAATTCATACAATCTCATACCAGGAAGTTCACATATTTTTATATCTGTAGTATATAAAAATAATTGTTTTGATGATCTGAATCCAGAGAACTCTTTTTCCCTTCCAAGGAGGTACACACTCACATCAGGAATGTGGGCACCTTAGTAATTCTCCACATAGAGGGGCTCATTTTCCAGTCTGCAATGAAACCAAGGGAGGGGGCAAACTTGGGCCAGAAAGCCTTTGCACCTAATGCATATTTTGCAATAATAGCAATGAAAGATGTTTGTGGAACATGCTGCTTATCCTGGATTGCTGATACAGAAACAAAAGGAAACAAGCCAAGCTCCTGGTTGGTAGATAGAGACAGAAAACTATGACAAGATCTTTTATTCAAGCAGCTGGGGTTTAGACTCTCATCTATCATCAAGGGAGTCTCCCCTTTGTATCTCATCAGCCCATGTGGCTTATTGTGAAGGGGAAAATCACACTCATGGTCAACTTGCTCACGCTAAACTGCCGTAAGAAACTCATAAAGAGCTGTCCTTATTGGGTCAAATAAGAGCTCACACAGTCTGATTCCTGGGAAATGCCTAGACTGCAGCAAGGGAGTGCAAAATTTTTAAATAAGCTAAAATCTGTGTTTATAATTACAATGAATAGCAAAACTCTTACTGGGTTCACTGAGACTAAGATTTCACCTGTTCCACAGTGAACATGTTTACATTTCTTTCACAGACTGTTTTAATACTCTGGCATTTCCAAAACACTATCATACAGAGGTTAGCTGCTGTGAGGGCAGAGGTCTGGACTCAGTGATCCAAAAGGTCTCCCCTGGTCCCTCCAAGTGCTCAGGCTTCCAGTTCTGCCACTCACCTGTGACTTCTGGAAACTCCGCAACTCTACAGAGGCCGACTTCTGCGGCAGAGCTGAAAACGCTTTGGGTAGGTCCTGAACGGCACCGACTTGCAGGCAGTCCAGGTACAACTCAACTGTGCTCGAGCCCTGCTGCAAGCCACTCATCCTCAGGAGGACAGTGTGCGGTTTCCCATCTGCCAGCTGGATGTTGCTAAAGACAACAGAGTTCAGCCTCCCATCGCTCTTGAGATAGCGAAGTGCCACTAGTACAAAACACACAGAGTAACTCTGAGAGGGTAGCAGATAATCCAAGCCCGATCAAGGAAGATCCTGTGGAAAATCGTCATGCCTCTGCTATTCATCCTGATGTTAGCTTCAGTAAATGCATCCCATGTGCAGATATATGTGGTAAGAATAAATGGGACACAGAGTCTGGAGCTGGATTACCAGGGCTCTTGCATGGCTCCCCATTTGTAAAGCATTGCTGCCTGCAGACCATTTTCCACTGCTTTGTCCAAACCTTTTTAAAGGGCTAAAATTATGAAGTTATTACCTAAAGTTATTACCTTTAAGTTACCCTAAAAGGTAATGTGCACACACAGACAATGGGCATAGTTGACACACGGATAGTCAGCACTTTGGGAAATATATATTGGACAGTTCTAGAATTTACTGCATAGCAGAGAAGTACCACTAGAACAACCCATTTGATAATGCATATTGCACTAGCGAAGCTGACTGACAGCATAATATTCAACAGCGCCACTAAAGAAACAGAACAAGCAGGAATTGTCGACAATTTGTTGTAATAAATAGTATGTATACTAGCAACCAAACAAATAAGCAAATAAATAGCAAATAAATAGCAACCAAACAAAAATTCTTACACCCTAAAGTAATATTAAAAAGTGCCTCTTTCTTTAGGAAACTGGATCTGCAAGCTAGATCACTTAGACCTGCTGGCATATCCACTGAAGCAATGAGCTGGTGCAGCCAGAGTGTGTAATTATTTTACAGTGTTAAGCAGATCTTGTTTTAAGGATCCTGTTTTACACATCCCAGCCTGCATGTCTCTCACATTTCCTCACCTAGCAGCTACATAGACTGGGCAGTCAACCTGCACACACATCAGGCACCTCAATGGTTAAGTCTTTCTGAACATCTGTTTGAAGTTCACAGAGAACTGCCACTACTGCATCAAGTGAGAGCTCACAAATGCTCTGACCTCCAAGAAACACCTAGACTAGAATGAGGTCAGATAAAAATTGTGGATACAGCAGAGGGCAAAAACTTTTAATAGCTTCCGAAAGAGCTTCTAATAGCTTCTGATGTCTAGTGAACTTGTCCTACTTCTATTTGCTTAGTAGCAGAGAGACAGGAAGTTGATTTGTTAATGTACCCTCCTTGATGCCACGATATCTCTGTTAGTTGGGAATGTGTAGCTAGTAACCCAGATGATCCCTGACAATCTTTCTAATTGCTTGGTCTAATGATTGAGCAAACCCAGATTTAAACCAGCATGAACAGAGCAGCACGTGTCTTCATCGTGTACGCACGTGTCTTCAGTGTACGCGACTGCTTAAGTCCCAGCAGCTGCGATCAATATCTGAATGTTTTCACTTCTGTCTATGTTTAAATGCTGCCAGAGCTGAGATTTCCACAAAGGTGCATGAGGTCACCAGTAACTTGCTAAAAGGTAGCATTTGTTGGCAAAGTAAAAGATCTGGGAAGACAGAGTATGTTGCAGGTATTCTACTTATGTGAATACTATGCACACGGACTTGTATGAATGCAAGATCCTTGGATTTGGGCCCTGCATAGAGAGAGACCAAATGCAGCACTTAGAGGGAGAAAGAGAACGAGAGAGAAAGTGAGAGAGAGAGAGAGAGAGATAGATAAAGAGAGAAAGAAAGGGAGAAAGAGAGAAAAAGAGAGAAACAGAGAAAGACAGAAAGAGAAAGAGAGAGAGAGAGAAATAGAGAGAAGCAAAGAGATAAAGAGAGAAAGCGAGAGAGAAAGAGAAAACAAGAGAGAGAGAGAAAAAGAGAGAGAGAGAAAGAGAGAGAAATAGAGAAAGACAGTAAGAGAGAGAATGAAAGAGAGAAGGAGAGAAGGAGGAGAGAAAGAGAGAAAGCGAGAGAGAAAGCGAGAAAGCGAGAGAAAGAGAGAGAGAAAAGAGAGAAAGAGAAAGAGAGAAAATGAAAGAGAGAGAGAAAAAAAGAGAGGGAAAGAGAGAGGGAGAGAGAAAGAGAGAAAACAAGAGAGAGAGAGAGAAAAAGAGAGAAAGAGAGAGAGAGAAAGAGAGAGAGAAAGAGGCATGGAGAGAGAGAAAGAGAGAACGAGAGAGAATAAGAGATAAGCAAAGAAAGAGAGAGAGAAAG
This sequence comes from Tinamus guttatus, assembly GCF_059628265.1. Classification (NCBI taxonomy): domain Eukaryota; kingdom Metazoa; phylum Chordata; class Aves; order Tinamiformes; family Tinamidae; genus Tinamus; species Tinamus guttatus. The sequence goes on from NW_028288949.1 coordinate 591,588, forward strand.
AGAGACAGAAAGAGAAAAAGAGAGGAGAGAGAGAAAGCGAGAGAAAGCAAGTTAGAAAGTGAGAAAGCGAGAGAAAGAGAGAAAGAGTGAAATAGAAACAGAGAAAGAGAGAAAAAAGAGAGAGGAGAGAAAATGAAAGAGAGAGAGAGAGAAAGAGAAAGAGAAAGAGAGAGAAAGAGAAAGAGAAAGAGAAAAAGAAAAAAAAGAGAAAAAAAGAGAAAGACAGAAAGAGAAAATGAGAAAGAGAGAAAGAGAGAGAAAGAGAAAAAAGAGAAAGACAGAAAGAGAAAGAGAAAATGAGAAAGAGAGAAAGAGAGAGAAAGAGAAAAAAGAGAAATTGAAAGAGAGAGAGAGAAAGAGAGAGAGAGAGAGAGAGAAAGAGAGAAAGAGAAAGAGAGAAAAGAAAAAGAGAAAGACAGAGAGAAAAGAAAAAGAAAAAGAAAAAGAAAAAGAAAAAGAAAAAGAAAAAGAAAAAGAAAAAGAAAAAGAAAAAGAAAAAGAAAAAGAAAAAGAAAAAGAAAAAGAAAAAGAAAAAGAGAGAAAGGAAGGAAGGAGAGAGACGGTGGCAGGGCCCAGAACGGACCAGTGGCGACCTGCCAGAATAGTTGCAGGGCAAGGAGCAGTCTGTCTTGGAAGGAAGATCAAGAATTCCTTACTCGGCCAAAGCCAAACATCTATCTGGTAAAGTAGACTAGACTTTTGAAGGGACATTTTCCTGGACCACAGTTTCAGTAAGACTTAACCCATCCAAGCCCTGACATTACCTGTCTACTGCCAGAATATGCTGCAATGACACTCCTGAGAGTGACTCACCATATAATTTACAGATTTTCCATTAAATTATTGATCCAGTAAAACAGGAACTGCTTCACAGAGTTGCTCAGTTACATCAATTTTGTGTATTTGCTGCTATTTGTTCTAAGAATGTATGAAGCAAAAAGGACAAAAAAGTCTCTGAACCTATTTGAGACTTTGCCTCTGTGAAGTGCATTGGTTTAACCAAAACAACTTAAGCAAATGCCTAGTAATTTAGATATATTTAAAACATCTTAACTGAAGCATATATCAATTTATCTTGCATCCATAAAACACATTTATCACAAACTGGTGAAAGCAAGAGTTAAACTAGTTTACATAAACTGATTAGATAAAATGGCATAAGTTCTAGCATCATTGTAGGTAAATCAGTGCACCTCTCCAGGCCCAGCAAGACCTTATTATAGATTTAGCAAATCAAAGGCAAAAATAATTTCATATAAAAATTCTGCTGTAAAGTGTTCAGTTACTGCTAACATATTTACAGTCCACTACACCATAACAAAACCAGAATGTGAGCAGAACAGTTTTCAAACTATTTCAAACAAAAGTAGTTTTCAAATGTGGCACTGTAAAAGATAACCGAGGCCTGCTTTGGGCTACCGAGATCAGAATTTGGGTGCATTGTAGGGTACGGCGCTCGGAAGATCTCGCGATGTACGGGAAGAATAGGGAACTAAGGCATATGCCATATTAGGTAAAGAGCAACGCTTATTGGCTATATAGGCATGCTTCCGCCTTTGCTACCTTTATAAGATCCAGCCTGCGTATATTAAACGCCATTTGCAGCATCCTCATATTGGTGTCTGTGCTCTCTGGCCCAGGTGCGGGTTGGACGTGCCTGGCCGCCTCGGCGGACGGAGTCGATTGCCAATGTCAGGCAACAAGTGGTGACCCCGACGTGATACTCCGAGGCGGCGGACCGCAGGCGGTCGAGGGATCCACGGATCATGGAAGGGATAGTCAAGGTCGTACTATCTGGTGCTCGGGAATGGGGGATTTCTATGAAATCGAACGCAGTTAAGAGCTGCATTGAGCGGCTCCTTGAAGAAGGGGCGGTTAACAGTGCCGGGGAAGTTTTATTCCCCCAGCACTGGCAGAGATGTACCACCGCGTTAACGGAATATGGTATGTCTAAAGGGAGTGCGAAAGATCTAAAGACATGGGGAGTGATACGGCAGGTCCTCCAGAGAGCAAGGGAGGAGAGGGAGACTTGGAGGGCAGCACGGGAGGCGCTCGGGAAGAGCGAAGCAGTGGGAGTGCAGACAGAGGCTGATGAACAGACCCTCTGCAAGCTTTCGATCTGGTGCAGAGAGAATGGGTTCAAAGCCGAGCCCCACCTAGTATTCAAACCCGATGTGAAAGCCAAAAGCAAAGTGGCCATCGGAGCCACGGCAGCCTTTGCAAGCACTTCAGGACCGGGACCGCCACGCCACTGAAAACCGCTGGTGTTTGGAGATCCATCGCCAGCCCTCCCCCGCCCGTGCCTGCCTCTGTGCCTGCACCTGCGGCGCCTACACTGTCTATGCCCCCGCTTCCGCTTGTTAGATTGCCTTGAAAAAAGGAGAAAGGGGTGCTGGGGAAGAGAAGGCGAATGAGATCAAGGAAACTTATGTTGCTGAAGGCTTGATGAAAGCCAGGAGGGAGGTGCAGAGGAATTTGATCTGTCTTTAAAAGTGGGGGTTGAAGAACTGTAATGCTTTAAGTGAGGACGGAAACCGTTATTAGGGCTATTGTTTCTGTTTGCTATGTTCATCTCTATTATGTGTTGTATCCTTTGTATATTGATGCCGACACGAGGTATGGTTGAAAGGTGGAAATTTGTATGATCTGTAGAGTCATAAAACTATTGTGCAAAATAGGATCCAAGACCCTGAGAAAGAAGATGTTTGCCTGCCCAGGCTGAGCGATAAGGAGTGCGGAGGCGGCTGCCCAGCCAGGCTCAGAGCCGACCTCCTCCAAAAGCAGCTGAAGGCGGCTGCTCGACCGGGCTTGTAGCCAACTTAACTGCAAACATCCTCTAAATTAGTTTGAAGGTCAAACACCCGAGAGGGAGGGAGATGAGAAAGGCAGGACCCTCAGACTGACGACTGGGACAATTTACTGACATGCGCACCTGCGCACCCAGGAGGGAAGGTTATGTGACTGAAGGCGGAGTTTGTCCGCCCCCTGGTCTGCCTGCTGGCACGTACTGGCCCTACGTGGCAGGATGCACCGGGCATAAACAGACAGTGCAGAGAGAAAGGAGGGGTGAGACTCCTAACACTGAGACCCACGTTGTCTCTGCGGGGACGCCCGCTGAGTTGGGAGCCTGTCAGCAACCCTCTCATCTGCCAACTCAAGAGAATGTTCAGTCTCAGTGTCCTGCCAACAAGTATTACCTCACGAGTAATTAGTCATACTTTGCTTCTTTAACGTGCTTTCACCTGAATAGCCGTAGCCACTTTGTTCTGTGTGATTATTGCCGAATCCCAAACCCATTCGCAACCTAATTGGCAGCGAGGATGGGATTAGGCAATTGAGACAGTGGAACTCACTAGTGGAGTGCACAGCTACGTGAGGTCGTGCCACTGGATGGAAATTGTGTTTGTGCTGTTTGTATCTGTGGTTTTTAGATCTTTATTGTGTAATATATATCAGCAGAGAGGGCTAAATAAGCACAACAAGAAAGTCCAGAATTTGAAAGTGGGAAAATCAGGAATAACTCAGACTACGGCGTCCCCCCCCACCTCCCCCGCCCACCCACCCCACCGATGGAGGACTGGGAGCCGTACTCTGACTTGTATCCTTGGAAAGAGACTAGGGAAGTACTTCAGAATGGGAAACAAGAATGAAGCGATGGCCACGCTCCAGTGCAACTGACACGGAAGGACCTGCAACAGTCCTTACAAATTGTAAAAGCCTCAATGCTACTGGAGCGGGCGCCTCCTTAATATACAGAAATCCCAAGCAATTTCTGGGGAGGAAACCAAATTGAAGCTATGCAAACATAAATAGAAATGGAAATCGAGAACCTTTCAAAATGATTTGGACATCTTAATAATCGATTTGAAAGATTGTTTTTTCACCATACTATTGCATCCTGAGGACCATGACATAGTGGAACATATGAACCAAACGCTGAAACGCCAGCTACGAAAAACGAAAAATTGGCAAGAGCAGAATATATTTTAAAATTTTGAGATTGCCCCAGGATAGCCTAGTCCCTCTGATGGTCAAACACAGGGCTGGGCTAAAGGGAGGCCTGACAGAAGTAAAGTCGGGTCCGTGTAAGGTGATGCTGAGAGACTGGAACACGGGAAAATGGACGGGACCCTTGGGCTTAATAACCTGGGGAAAAGGGTATGCTTGTATCGTTACAGATACTGGAACCAGATGGGTGCCAGCAAAAATGGGCGAGACCTTGGCTGGAAGCAAACTCGCATACATCAAACGTAGCAGGCAGGCAGCTGGTACCCTAGCTGTGGAAAGTGTGAGCCTGCAGAAGAACAACATGGGAGGAAGAAGTGTTATTATTATTAGCTGTATATTGTGGCTTTTAGGAGGTAATATTACTTTTAACGCTATTATAGAAGCTGATGCTACTTTTAACACTAATGGATATGTTATGCTACTTAGGCGTATTGTTAATTATACCCAAATTAAGAGTTGTTGACTTTGTGGGACAGCGGATCAATTGATGCACTGGTGTTAGGTATTCCTCAAAGCAACTGGACAGACCTGAATCCATATAGCCTACTCAATACATCATATCAGTGCACACAGGAGAATGTATGGGCGGGCACGCCAATAGCCATCATGCTGGAGGAGGCGCTGCAACAGCGCAGCACCACAGCCTCCATAGTCCATGTGAGAAGTCATGCCAGTATACAGGGATATTATCAGGAAGGCAACAATAAAGCTGATGCAGCAGCCAAGGGTGTATGGACAATAACACAAGCTCGTGCTATACACGAGCACCTCCACATAGGAGCGAGAGCCCTCGCAAAGCATTGCAACATTCTCCTTGCAGCAGCCAGGGATGTGGTAGCCACTTGCCCGTACTGCCAACGATCGACTCTATGGGGTGCTGGGGTGAATCCCCGTGGCCTAAAGGCAAATCAAATCTGGCAGTCAGACTTCACATTATGCCCTTTATTCAAACCACGACCCTGGTTAGCAGTTACAGTGGATACATGCAGTGGACTGATCATAGCCACACAACACCAGAGGGTTACTGCGCGTGCAGCTCACCAGCATTGGATAATGGCTATAGCATGGTTAGGCGTTCCGCGAATAATCAAAACAGATAACGGCTCCTGCTTCACAGCCCAATCTACGCAAGACTGGGCTGACAAATGGGGAATTCAACTGCAGCACGGAATTCCCCACAATAGCCAAGGACAGGCAATTGTAGAGAGAGCAAATCAAACCCTCAAACAAAAAAATCAAGATCCTTGGGGAGGGGGAAGGTCATACCCAAAGAATTCCCAGTATGAAGCAACCAGAAATTTTGATGCGAGCGCTATATTCGCTGAATCATTTCATTCGTGGAAATGAGAACAAGGCACCAGTGGATAAGCATTGGGCGGTCGCAGCTATAGAGGATGGGCCCCCAGTTCTGGTCAGGTTCCCAGAGAAAGGGATATGGGAGTCTGGGTGGAACTTGGTAACCCAGGGAAGGGGCTACGCGGCCGTAAGACAGCAGGAGGTAGTGAAATGGGTACCCACAAGGTGGATAAGACCGAACCTCAAAACTCATGGCAACTATGAGCTTCCCCCTACAGGAACGGCTGGTGGGACGACCTCACAACCCATACACCTCAGTGATGGAGGATTCGACTGGACCCCGACCTACTAAGAAAGCACCTTGTCCGGTTGAAAAGGAAATATTGGAGAACAGCAAAACAAACGATCGACATGGCAAGACGAGGAAAGGGTCTCTTTGCGTTATCCTGCTGATACAGGTTGTATGGAGTCGACCAGGAAACACAGAATCCTAGGCCCGACAATGGGCGAGGGCGAGAGGCGCATCCCATTATTGCCTCCCCACCGGGGTGGAAAAAGGGGAAAGTCCTGATCTCAACCTGTGTTGAAAATGTTGCAGTTTGAAAGCCGTAGTGGTAATGGTGGTGGGGGGGGAAGGAGGTATCAAAAAAGGTATCGGATTCACGAACAGTCTGTCAACTGTAGGTCCGATTGCCCCCCCCAAACAAATAGTCGAGTTCACAAACAGTATGATTTATTCAAGTGCAGCATTTACAAAGCAGGTTTCGGATGTTAGTACAGGAAATTCTCTACTAGAGCATGGGGTTTTTAGCTAGCTCTGATGTACAAATGTGCAATCATCACTCACCCCAGAAAATGGGAGAAGACGTCCAGTCTCGAGTCTCCTCAGGCAGCGTCCCGGCGCAAGGGGAGGGAAGGGGGCTCAGCCTCTCAACTGACCCAGGAGTTACGATGAATTCTTCCCTCCAGACTTTTCATCCTTAGTTCACCTTTTATACTTTTCTTTACATTCAGGTGGAGCTTGAGTGACTAAAGTCATACTTAACCTTGTTGTTGATTGGTGGAAAAGTTTCTCGCTTTCATTTAAAGGTACAGTCAACCGAAAATCTAAAGCGCATGCTCAGTGAGGGGTGGTCGTACCTTGGAGGCGGGTAACTTCTGAGATGGAGGTACGGTTTTCACATTATAATGAGCAAAGTTTAAGCAAAGTTCATCATTTGCCACTTTTGCTGGCTCAGCACCGGACTTGTTATCGTATATCTCTCATTAGACAGCCACTGTGCAGCTTATCAGCAGCCCAGCAAAGGGAGTGCAACAGAGTTTGGCCGCGGAGCTTTCACCCCGCTCTGTCCTCCCTTACTCCCTTTCGCAGCTGCGAGGAGGGCAGATTGCGTTGCCCAGGGAACCGTGGAGGAGCAGAGTCCGTGCGTACCAACCATCCTAGAAGTGGCAACGGTGTAGCACCCCAAGCAGGCCTCTGTAATGCCAGAGCTGTGTGAGGCCCTAGTTTTCCTCTCAGTTCCTGCTTTCAAACAATTCTTCTACAAACGCTCCTTCCACACAATCCACTAACATGCTTTGCTTTTGTAAGTTTTGCGGCTCTGCTAACAGATAACGCTTTATGCAAATTAATGGCACGAAGAGCAGCAAATCTCACAATACTGCCTAGTGGGACAGTGTATGGGGAATCATGGTCACCATATGGGTCATATGTTAATGTGACATACCGCTCCCATCATGTGAATTTCACAGGGTACCTAGAGATAGTCACTCAGAAGGCTCAGAAATGGGAGAGAAAGATTACATCAGACCCCTCTGCCACCTATGAAAGTTATAATACAATAAATATAGGCAGAGGTGTGGGAAGATTTAGCTGCGGGGATGATGAAGGAAACAGGGAGTGGATTATACCCGAAGACTTGTTTAGACACTCAGGTACAAGATGGACGAACGGTACTATAATTCTCCCCACCTGAAACGTTTCCTGCTCTAGCGCGCTATGCTTGCTGGCTGCTGCATACCTACCACCAGACAAAATACCCCCAACCCTTGTAAAATTTTTTGCCCCCATGTCACCTGGTGTCTTTTTACCGGGTAATATGAGCGAGGCACCATTCCTCGTCCTGGTGAATGCTAATATTACTTGCCTCGGCCCGATTTTAGGATCAACAGGGCTATACAAAATTCAAAGCTCGACCTGTCACTTGTTGCGGACGAATAAAGCAGTAAACACGTTGTCTCAACAGATAGCGGCAGGTCTTAGGGATGTCAACCAGATACTCAAAGCACATCACGAGGCCATCAACGTAATCTTCGAGATTCTCCAGGTGGGGGGAGGCCGGTCCAGAACATTCAAAAACCTAACATTTTGTTGCCTGACCACAAAAGACTACGAGAAGATCGGCAAGAGGTCGGAGGCCATTCAAAACGTAGGATCAGATCTGCTACAGGTGATAAGATGTAACCCAGGAAACTGGAGATGGCTTGAGAGCATAGGCAACAGTATCTGGGCATGATTACTATCCTGGTTCAATTGGATTGATTGTGGAAGCTTGGGTTGATTATCATTATGGTATTGATTGGTGTCTTTTGCGGCATGTCTATTTTGTCATGTATAACCCACTATGTATTGCATCAGCTACGACGCTCACAGAAACAAGGCAGTCACAATGTACGCTATCAGCAGCTTGTTCAAAGTAGTGATATTTAGGATACTTAGATTAACATGGGGAGGGGGAGATGTAGGGTACGGCGCTCGGAAGATCTCGCGATGTACGGGAAGAATAGGGAACTAAGGCATATGCCATATTAGGTAAAGAGCAACGCTTATTGGCTATATAGGCATGCTTCCGCCTTTGCTACCTTTATAAGATCCAGCCTGCGTATATTAAACGCCATTTGCAGCATCCTCATATTGGTGTCTGTGCTCTCTGGCCCGGGCACGGGTTGGACGTGCCTGGCCGCCTCGGCGGACGGAGTCGATTGCCAATGTCAGGCAACAGTGCATAAGTGGAAATAGCACACAGAGGGAGCACTGTGCATGCACGCCCCTTTCCAGAAGCCCAAATATTTTGATTTCAGATTTCTCTAAGATGCCAACATTGGCTCACGGCTTGAGCGACAATCTCCAGGCTTGAGCGGATCACAGACAGCCCCCATGCTCCAGGCTTCAGCTCGTGTGATGGCCTCCTGGATGCAATCTAACTTACCATATGAAGTAGCCATATGGGACACTTGACACTTCCACAGAAATCACATGTGAAGACGCTGTGAAATGCTGCCTACTTCTCTCACGCTGTCATACATCCTAAGCAAGATGCACTAAAATAATAATGAGTCAGAGAGATCTCCACGGTACAGCTGAAGAAGCTGAGAAAAGGTCTGATCAGACCTTTAGAAGAGTTAGATTACAAGAGTCCTCCATCTACTCAAGGTATAAAGGACATGGGTCACTACCACTACAAATTTCTTTATGTTGCCTATACATATATATATATACACACACACACACACACATATGTATACATATATATGTATGCCCAATACTGTCACAGATACTTCCCAGGTACAACACAACCAAACACACTGAGGACAAAAACAAAAGAAACTTTGCAACTTTGTACCAAAAAGCCTTTTAAGTCTGCTACTTACATCATATCTACATATGGTATATACAGACATTAGGCATGAGAGGGGGGGAGAGAGAGAGAGAGAGAGAACATGTGATATAATATTTATATAGCAATAAAGTTGGTAAATTTTAGGAACTGCAAAACTGATAGAGTTTCTCAGTATATTAGACTCAGCTGCCTAATTATAGCATTAGCAGAAGCTAATCACATCAGCAGTGAAGTCAATGGAGCAACAATCATTTTCTCCACTTTTTCACTGAACCTTAGTAGTGCAGCACATCCTAGATGCGAGACTGATCTGACACTCCGAGAGAGCTGATGAAGGTCTCAGTTTCTAAAAATCTGCTCAAGTTTCTGCTTTGACTATTAATGATGTGATTCACACAGGCAACGAACAAGTGTATTAATTCTCCCGAAAGATCCTGTAAGCACTAGGAATGTTTGCCTTGCACAGTCACGTCTAACCTCCAGGGAAGAGGGAACAAGCACCCGCTGTTCATATGCATGAGGTGGCATGTGCATGTCCCCCGCACATTCCTCAGTAACAAGAACCAGTGATTGTCCTGGGGGGAAAAAAAATAAAGAAAAACAACTTGACTGCTTCCTCCAACCCTCCTTTCTGTCTCTCCCTGCTCAGCATGCCTCAGAGCAGGCTGCATGGCAGAGCGGGATGCCCACGGACTGGCAGATGTGGTCCCTGGCCAGGAGAGCAGCATGTGGTCGGGGAAGGGAAATCAAGGCGAGTGAGAGAGGATGTTCTCAACACTCGGATCTCAGGAAGAGGCCCAGGGCGACAGTATGCAACAGGGATGACTCAAGCACAAAGGTTGACCATTTTCAATGGCCACACCAATAACGACGGATCCCACAGTATTTTTCCTCTACCTACCCCAAGCAACTCACCTTTATTCACCCGTCCCATTACTGTGATTTCAAAATACTTGCTGTTGTCAGTGGATGAATACAGACCAAATATGGTGGCCGTGCTCTTTGACTGCAGGTTGATCGTTGCAAGTACACATCGTTCAGCGTAGGGTCACTGAGTGCTTGCTGCAGAAAGCTGGTTACCATTCCCTTATTGGAGTAAGAGAGGAGATCAAACACTGAAAAACAAAATGTTTTTAACAGCAGTTTGAATGCAATGGTGAGCAAAGATGAACGTAGTCTGAAGCCTGTTTATCTCCACGCCACCTTTTGAAAATGCAAGTGGGGCTCTATTTCCAAATGGATATTCAAATCAATTTATCATCTCTAAAATGAATAACATGAAAATAACAATGAATAATATGAAGACATTATATAGATTTTGTGAAACAAGTCATCTGTTAGCAAAAGATTCTGGAAATTATTGGTAAGTTTTTAAAAGAGAAATATCTAGTTCTCAAATTGAAGTTACTCAAATATTTTCAAGTAGATCTCTAAGGTTTATCTCTTTAGAGATGCACATCAACAGAAAGCTTTTTAACCTTTTTTTTTTTTTTAAATAAATCCAAATGCTGATGCTCCCATTTCAGTTAAACTCAGAATCTGACACCAGCATTTTTAGACAGGAGATTTCCAGTGGGCTTATCCTAAGAATCATTCTGATGGTGTCTTGGAGGGCATTAATTAAAATGCTAAAAAGCCTGGTAAGCAATATGATATTCATAACCTCCTTCTCACTTTGCTGGCTCCTCAGGAGATGTATTATATAAGCAAGACTCATCTTTCCTTTTTGACACAGATAACAAAGACAGGCCTCACAAAAAAAAATAAGCCTGAAGGCATAGTGAAAGCTGCTTCAAATTTTTCATTTCAGTTTTTGCACAGCACATTAGCAAAGAGCCTGAATATTATACTCATAAGTATGTCAACTACACCCCTTATGACACAGAAACAACACACTGGGATTTTCCTGAGTGTTCCTAAATCCATGATGTCTCCAAACTCCAATAACTGTTGCAATGGGTTTCTTGGTAATCTATTTAAACCTACTGATATGAAAACATCATACATATTATTCCCTTCCAATAAAGACTAACAAATAACTGTATACAAGGGTTATTTAAATATTGGTTGGGTTATTTATTGGAGGGTGACCTGAGCCCCTCAGAGCGAGCCTGCTGGCCAGGAGGCCAGGGCCATCCTGCTCACTGAGCGTTTCCGCACTTCGTAGGCAGACGCAGACTTGTGAGTGCTCGGATGGCGTGATGTGGGCAACAGCCCTGCCCAGAGCCGCAGGGCAAGCCTGGCTCCCTTAGAGAGACCTGGAGCCTGGATTCTCACTGCTCCCACTGCTCCTTCTGTAGCTTTCATTAATTTGTACACTCATGTAAGTTCCAAAACAAGGATAATGAAGAGATTTTTTTTTTTCCATCCATCTCTCGAAATTGTTGAAACATAGATCTATAGTCTATTTTCAAGAGCTTAAGTCTATAATCCTTTCGGGTCCAAGAATATCTGAGAGGGATTTGATCAAACTACAGGTCCTTCATTCAGTTCAGAGCCACAACCACAGCTCCCACTGTGACTAGTGATCCCAAGGGTGGAAGGGAAAGGCTGGGTACTTCACCCTGTTTGGTTCACAGAGAGCCCATGTGAAAGACTGAAATGTAACTCACTGCTCACCACAACAGCATTTTGCAGGTAATAACAGCTGTGACTTCTCAGCCAGAACACTAGAATACAGCACTTAGTCTCTGAGCGCAAAAAAATGCAAGTATGCAGTCTGCTCAGTACTTCTAGCTCTACTGACATATTTTATATGAAATCTGATGAAACAAATCAATCTGGGGTAGAGTCAAACACTTAAAAATACAGGAAAAATATTATAAAGGTAATAATTAAACACTTCTGTCAATGTGTTTTCCACATTTATGGAAAATACTTATGGGAAAATTTGAAATTTGCATATTTAAATTAATGTTCAGATTGGTTTGGTAGTTGAGCCCCCAGAAGGCTGATGAAGGATCCAGTTGCACCTATCAAATCCTCTCTTGAGATACCTCCACTGACCTGCATGTAGACATGTTACATGGCAGAACCCACCCTTTAGGGTAAATTACTCACATGTTAGCAAAAGGGGCCAGCAGAAGAGCAATGGAGTTATGGAAATGCTACATCTGCAGTAGAGTTTAAGGCAGAGACAGCTTTTAGATTCTGCGGAGGTAATTGCTTGCCTGGGAGAAGTGAGAAAATGAATCTTCTAGGATTTCACATTTCAGTTTTTGAAGAATAGTTTGTTAATCACTTTATTTGGAAACAAACTGATAAAAACAGGCTGTGAAACCTGAGAGGCACCCGCACAGCTGGCTTGAGTTCATGCAGTGCACGATGCGGGCACAAGTTCGTCCCAGCACACGGGGCTGAATCGCCCACAGACACCTCCCAGGGATCTCCCTGCTGCCTTCCGAATTCATTAGCAAGGATCTGCACTCCGTCCTAGTAATGCGGGCAAGAGATCGGCTACATCTGGAGAAAGCGGGAAGCCATTTCTGCAGATCTGCCCTGAAATGACAAGCCTGGCTCTGTGCTAACAGACTGGCTGTGTAATGCATTAAAAGACATGGTGTGAAGTCCTTGAAGGAGAACGTAGAAATAAAATTAGTGCCATGGGAGTGCTAGGAACAGACCCTTTATTCCCCGTAATTCCGCTGCAGTGTAGCATCAGCCCCGGAGCCCGCGCGGCTCCGCTGCGGTCACAAGCACGAGCAGGAACCGCACGAGCACTCCCTGCTTCCCGCCACGCCAGGGGAGGGCGCCGCGCAAGGGGCGTGGGGATCCTGTGGCTCTTACCTCGAGGGTTGTGGAGCCGCAGCACCAGCAGCAGCGGCGGCAGCAGCAGTGCCAGCAGCAGCAACGCGCCGTGCTTGCAGCGCATGGCGACCACAGGGCGCGCAGGGCCGGCCGCACTGCTCCACTGTGCTCCTCTGCTCCACGTCGCTTAACGGGACTGCCCTGTGCGCGCAGGGAGGGCGGCCAAAGGCGCTGGAGGGGATGGGCTGCCGTGCGAGGGGACTGGACAGGCCCCGTGGAGCTCCCCGCCGTCCGGGTGGCTGCCCGCAACTCACTCCCACAAAATGTTCCCCCATCTGTTAGAAGTAGTTAATAAGGAATTGAAAATATCATTTCTACTTCTGGTTTAGTTACAGCAGGCTCTCTGGGAGGAAGATCACTGATGAGCATTACGAGCTCATTAGGACTGGATTCCTGAGGCCGAATCCTGCTCCCGGGAACTCTATCTGCAGCATTGGGAATGAACATCTGAGCAGAGGGGCCAATAGAACATCTCACGATACCATGTCCCAGAAGAGAACAGGCTCACCATGTTTATGAACAACAGTTTAAATCCACATCTATGTGCACGCAGCCAGTGCACATAAAGCTCCCTGCAATTCTTCACGTTTTCATTTCTGTATTCAGTTTTATTACTGCAGTACGTTACAAACTAAAGGGGATTTTGTGCTCAAGCACAGCCTTCTTTAAGGGATTTTTGCAAAGTATAACATTTATCTGCTGTCTGGCTAGGGCTATTTGACCTTCTGATCATCATTTTCAATAATAAAATTAATTTAGCTCTTGCCTTTTCACTGTTGCATATTCTCTGAAGTACATTCTCTAGTTTAATTTACTAGAGCTTAAGATTTTTGAATAAGAATCATAAAGTGGCTATTGGGCAGGGTATCTTCAAAAATTTCCATAGAGTCAATGACATTATATATGGCAGGCAACTACAGGCCAGTGAGTCTCACCTCCGTCCCCGGAAAAGTGATGGAACGGCTCATACTGGCTATTGTCTCCAGGCACATGGAGGACAAGAAGGTGCTCAAGAGTAGTCAGCATGGATTCACCAAGGGGAAATCCTGCTTGACTAACCTGATAGGCTTCTATGATGAAATGACCGGCTGGATAGACGAGGGGAGAGCGGTGGATGTCGTCTATCTCGACTTCACCAAGGCTTTTGGCACCGTCCCTCACAACATCCTCCTGGGCAAGCTCCGGCAGTGTGGGATAGATGAGTGCACAGTGAGGTGGATTAGGAACTGGCTGGATGGCAGGGCCCAGAGAGTGGTGATCAGCGGTGCAGAGTCTAATTGGAGGCCTGTAGCTAGCGGGGTCCCCCAGGGGTCAGTCCTTGGTCCAGTCCTGTTCAATTTATTCATCAATGACCTAGATGAAGGCACAGAGTGCTCCCTCAGCAAGTTCGCTGATGACATGAAACTGGGAGGAGTAGCCGATACCCCAGAGGGCTGCGCTGCCATCCAGAGGGACCTGGATAGACTGGACAACTGGGCGGTGAGAAACCTCATGCAATTCAACAAGGCCAAGTGCAAGGTCCTGCACCTGGGGAGGAATAACCCCAGACACCAGTACAGGCTGGGGACTGACCTTCTGGAGAGCAGCTCTGCGGAGAAAGACCTGGGTGTCATGGTGGATGATAAGTTGACCATGAGGCAGCAGTGTGCTCTTGTGGCCAAGAAGGCCAATGGGATCCTGGGGTGCATTAAGAAGAGCGTCTCCAGCAGGTCGAGGGAGGTGATCCTGCCCCTCTACTCAGCCCTAGTGAGGCCACATCTGGAGTATTGTGTCCAGTTCTGGGCTCCACAGTATAAGAGGGATGTGGAGCTGCTGGAGAGAGTCCAGCGCAGGGCCACAAGGATGATCAGGTGCCTGGAACATCTGCCCTACGAGGAGAGGCTGAGAGAGCTGGGCCTGTTCAGCCTGGAGAAGAGAAGGCTGAGAGGGGATCTAATCAGTGTCTACAAGTACCTCAAGGGAGGGAGTGCAGAGGATGGTGCTGGTCTCTTTTCAGTGGTGGCCACTGATAGGACTAGAGGTAATGGCCACAAACTGAAGCACCAAAAGTTCCACAGGAACTTAAGGAAAAATTTCTTAACAGTGAGGGTGACAGAGCACTGGAACAGGCTGCCCAGAGAGGTTGTGGAGTCTCCTTCTCTGGAGAGCTTCAAAACCCACTTGGATGCAGCCCTGTGCCATGTGCTCTAGGTGACCCTGCGTGTGCAGAGGGGTTGGAATAGATGATCTCTAGAGGTCCCTTCCAACCCTAAGCATTCTATGATTCTATGATTCTATGAAGTTTCTTACAGAAACATAAGACTAATTCTTAACACAGGATCTGCCATTAAATCTCAACTCCACAGTTAAATATTTGTCCTGCTTAATTTATGTAACTCTAAACACAGAGAATACAGAGTAGCTGCCAACATTATGGATTTTGCTTTAGAGATATGTACAATACTTGTTCAAATTCCAAGTAACAGATAGGGGAAGGAGGAAGGAATCCTGTCTGCTTAATCCATCTTTCATATTTTGCACCTACTGTGCACCAGGAACACTCACCATTTCCAAGGAATTATAGGGATGGCTTAAGGATCAGAAGTGAAACTAAGAGAAGTCTTGAAACAAATGAAAGCCAAGTGCAGTGTAGCTGTAGACCATGTCCCTCCACATTTATTTGGACACTTACAGGTTTGACCCTGCAACATTTTCATAGGAAAATAAATGTGTACAATACCTTTTCAAATACAAAACAGTTCCAGAGGAAGTTATGCTTTCTCAGGAACACAGGCTTGAGTGCACTTTTTCAAGTCAAGGCATATATTCATTCTCAACCTATCTACGGTTCATGTACACTAAGAGGAATTCCATTCAAGCAACCAAGAGGAAAAAACTCATGAATAGCTTCAGAAGCGGGGAGGGAAGATGCAGACTGCCCTTTTTTCATCTTTGCTCTGGCTTCTGTGACAGTGTAGAGATGAACTGCACGCTACGGCACTGCAGGGTAGGTTTACACCTCTAGTCACCTCCAGAGTCACACACCGGCACGCTTGCTGTGCTGAGACAGCCCATTGGGGTCAGGCTGTGAGCAGCCTCTCGCACTCCCAGAACTTGCACGTCCAGCAAGGGCCTCAATGAAGTACCCAGGGAGAGGGACCAGGAATCAGCTGAGATGAAAGAAAAGGTGTCCTGAAGGACCTTTCCCCTACATACCCCTTTATGGAGAGAAATGTAATCAACCCCTTTAAAAAATCACCATTTTCACTGTTGTCAGTCATTTATTTTCCTTCCCCCCCCCCCCCCCCCCGTTTTTTTTTTTAAGGCAGTGTGGTATTTTTCCTTCTTGTTCAGGAAGGATAAAGCCACTTGACTTAATATTTTAAGAATTAAAAATGCCACAGAATGTCTGCAGAAGTGTCAAAATGCAATGTTAAAGGCCTACAGTTAAATATATATATATATATATATATATACAAAAGACTCATACAGTCTGATCAGAGCTGCTGGTCTCCAAATCCACCTTACTGACCACTGCTATTTACACGCCCTCAATCATAGAATCATAGAATCATAGAATGCTTAGGGTTGGAAGGGACCTCTAGAGATCATCTAGTCCAACCCCCCTGCATACGCAGGGACACCTAAAGCACGTGGCACAGGACTGCATCCAAGCGGGTTTTGAAGATCTCCAGAGAAGGAGACTCCACAACCTCTCTGGGCAGCCTGTTCCAGTGCTCTGTCACCCTCACTGTTAAGAAATTTTTCCTTAAGTTCCTATGGAATTTTTGATGTTTCAGTTTCCGGCCATTTCCTCTAGTCCTATCAGTGGCCACCACTGAAAAGATACCATGACCGTCCTCTGCACTCCCTCCCTTGAGGTATTTATATACACTGATTAGATCCCCTCTCAGCCTTCTCTTCTCCAGGCTGAACAGGCCCAGCTCCCTCAGCCTACGTGAGGCTGGGCAGGGACAGTCAGCCGCGGTCTGCATGCCCCCGCAGTGCCCGCCGAGGGGCGCGCATGACTGCCCACTCGCGGCACCGGCTGCAGTTGAAAGTTGAGAGTGAGTCTGAAGGAGTGCAGCTTGTATCAGTGGGATCCTAACTACTGCGCTTAGCTGGACAAGTTGAATTCGAAAAGGTAACTCGCCATCTAGTTGTCAGAGATGTTCAAGATAAGGTACCGAGACAGGAAAACTTGGATACTTATTACTTACCTGTTTGTTCTGTGACACAATTTTTGTCTAGGTGTATTCCAGAAAGATAAAATCACTGCAAGTTTAAAGTACTCTGTTTATACTTACCACGTGTTCAATTTAGGCATTACTGTTTCCACACAGTTTGGGCCTTTGACTTTTGTTCTTTAGTGGTTTTTTTTTTTTTTCTGCTGCTAGCAGAAAATACCAAGAACTAGGCTCTCAGAAGTCCTTTGGCTTTCTTGATAGTCAAGATACATAAAATCCATACCCCCAAAAAATCCAAATAACATGTTGCTGGCAATTGTGGTAATTATGCTGCTATGTGCTAGTAAAGTATCAGTCACATTTGGCTCATTGTGAAAAGTGAATGTACCATGTGTGTAAGACAGCCCCTCTTCCAGAGGGTTTTCAGTCTACACTCCTTGCTCCTGCAATCTAATCAGTAGCACCAGGGCAGGATGCCTCTGGGGAAGGGAGTTATTTGGGGTCTGTGCTGTAGTTTGGACAGTGGTTGTAGCGAGGCAAGAGAAAACAAGTGGCCAAAATGGATTTGGAAGGGAGGGAAGGGTAGGAGGCAAAGAGGATAGAAGAATTGGCCTAGGGGTGGGTGAGTTGAGTGAGGGGTTGGGCTGGTTTTGTTTTGTTTTTGATTTAAGATGGATATCTGAAATCCAGATAACTAGTCTGGTTTGCAAAGTATCAATAATCTATTAGATGGTGTCGGCTTCAGTCTGATTTGATGTGGGTCCTTTTTAGTTAAACTAAGTTTTACTGTATTGTGCTGTTAATTTATGCATATGCCTTTGGAAGATGAGAGCATGCTGTGGAGAGAAGGGAGATAGGCGAAGTGACTAATCATTGTCCAGTTAGGTTAGAAGTCGTATGTGTAGGTTCTGATGACTGTATTATTCATGCCTTTTAGGAGAGGTACTAATCTTGATATCAGAAGACACCGTTCTTTCTCAGTCAGCAAAAATACTAAACTGCTTAAGAAAGCAGGCAGGTCTCTTTCAAGAGATTCGAGGGTTTTTTTTCTGCCTCCTAGTTTGTGTTTGTGTCCTTTCTATATATTGATACAGGCTTCCAAGAGCCTGGAAGTCACTTCTGACCCTGTGCTCGTATTTTCCAGACATCGTAAGGCTTGCAAAATGGTGGATTACAGATAGCTATTTAGAAGGTTTACTGTTAGTCCTCTGAAAGGTTTAAAAACAGACGCACAAAAAGAAAAAGAAAAAAAAAAAAAAAAAACAGGACAGCTAACTAGCCCTGGTTGAGCATTTCTAACTGAGCACCCTGCAGTTTCATCACGCTCTTAATTAAAATGGGTTAATGGCATTATGGCTTTGCAGACATAGGAGATCGCAGTTTGAGAAGAGTGGTTTTAACTGTTCAAATGGGTATTTGTCTCTTAATGCTATTTTTGAAGGATAATATATAAAGCTTATTTTTAACCTACTGTAATTTTTCAGTAGTTTGTAGCAGAAAAGTGTCTGCTAGTTTTTCCTGATGCACATCATGTTATTATCTAATCAATGCTTGCCAGCATTTTGGAGGTCACGTAATGTTTTATTCACAAAGAATAAAGCTATATAGTTTCTTTTCACAGAATATGAAGATGTCTAAAAAGCATGGCATTGTCTTTTTATTTCTAAGATGGTCCTCCAGCCTTCTATTCTGTTTTTATATTAGAAATTCAGTTTCTGTCTAATCAAGATTGTCTGATGAATGACTTGGTAGTGAAACTTTGAATCTTTTTTGGGAAAGAAAAATAGAATACAAAAAAAATGAGAGTTTGAGATAGTATTTTAGACAGTCTTTTTAAAATTCAAAAGTTTCCTAACATTTGAATTCCTCAGATTCCTTAAGGGGGGGGGGGGGGGGGGGAGAGACTCAGTTAAAGTATAACAGTGATATGCATACTTTTCAGAAAATATTGGCACTAACCTTTTGCTGCTTCTAAATTAATAAAGCTAACTCTCTCCCATCCCCCAAATTTACCAGCCCTTTTTATGCTAATTAAAAGGTTCCTGTGTCAGAATTAAAAGGTAGGGTTAGCTGAAACTGCGTTAATCCAGTTGTGTGTTTGGTCTCTTATGTTGTTGATCCCTCATTTTCAAACTTTTAAAAAGCTAATTAAAGGTAGAAGATAATAAATCAAAGCATTCTTATCCAAAAATAAAGACCAGGATTTGCTAGAGGTTTGCTACAGCCACAAATGCTGAAAACTTCTTTGCAATACTGGACAGTTGCTTGGCAAGCAATGGGAGGTATGCACAAGAGTTATTTTGGGAACAGAAGGTTGCAAAAGTCTAGGAATGGGTGAGCAAGAATGTAAAATGTAAAGAAGTGAGACAGAGACTGAAGAAGTAAAGGAAGGAAATTCTAGTGAAACTGTGCTTTTTGTCCTGAAAAATATTGTTGCATTTGCTAACTTGATAGCTGTTAAGCGTGTTGTTTTTCCATTCATAGAAATACAATGCTGACTATGAATTGTCTGCAAAACAAGGTGCTAATACACTGGCATATATTGCACTACTTGAAGAGAAACTGCTTCCTGCTATGGTAAATATCGGGAAATATTTTACAGAGGGCAGAATTTTTGGAGGTAAATATTGCAAGAGGTGCCCAATGGGAGAAATGTTAAAGTAACACCATAGTCCTGGCTGGAATGTGTTTGCTCTGCAAATCAAATTTAGGAACTATTGCCTAGCAACTTCTGAAAATGAGAAAAAGCAGAGTGGATGAAGAATGTGATAGAAGCTTAATGATAATGAATTTATGACAGATTTTAAAATTGTACCTTTGACTTTTTTTTGGTTTAGATGCTTTTTGCTAAACAGTATCCTAAAAACAACTTACTTTGGCCATTTTTTTTTTGTTTCACTTGATGCTTGTGAAAAACCTCTGAATAACATATGGTGTATGTGATGGTGTCTGATCTGAGGTGTACAAACCTGAGGTTTAAACCTGAGGTGTAAAGACTTTTATAACTGTTTTATTGGAACTTTTGAGAAATTAATTTAGCCACTGGTAATTTTGTTCTTCGGTTCTAAATAGTACATGGCCACATGTCCTCACCAATTTCATATGGGTATGTTACAGGTATAAATATCCCCAGAGATTGGGTCTGCCTCTGAGCTGGAGGTGAATGACTTCCTTCAGTTTGTCCAGGAAAAATTATTATGATCAGACGTGTCACAAGCCAGCCTCTTCAGCTGTTCTGCAGGGCTTATCATCCCCATAATTTATTTTTATTTTAAGATTTATGTAAAATTCCAAAAGAAAATTCAAAACATTTCAAACCTGATCCTGTTGAAAGTATGGTGTAGTATCAGACATTCTGGAAACTAGAACCTTTTTATTTTATAGTTGTATAAGTATTTAAATATAGTTTCTATTTACAGTGTGTGTGTATGTTTACATACACTATGTGTGTGTATATATACTGTGTGTGTGTGTGTGTATATATACACACACTCTCAATGTGTGAATGTAATTTTATGCATATATATGTCAATGTAATATCCCTGATTATTTTCATTTAGATATAAATTAGCTGTGGTATTAATTGTATATGTCTACACTCAAAGTATTAATATAATTGAGTATGGAACCTGATTGCTTTAAATTACAATTCCTGCTGCTTCTGTGGCAGAGATCTTACACATTAAGATTTGAAGAGAAATGTACTATTCTTATTCAAATTCCAGTCTGTTGTTCAGGTTCTTCCTTGTGTTTATACAGCTGCACACGTCCTGGGTCGAGGCAGAAAACTACTGCAGTGTGACAAAGCCATGGTTTGCCTCAAGAATTCCCTTCCCACTGAGTTTGTATCTGCCTAGAAGTATGTCCAGGGAAGCTCTTAACAGGTTCTTGCTGACCAGGGGTGGTCCTCCACTCTACAGTCTCACTGAAGTGGAAGCACAGGTATGTGTCATGAAGTGAAGAATTTGGTTTGGTTTGTATGTTGGTGCTGTCAAAGAGAAGAACTGAAAGAGGTTAACACACTGGCAAATAGTGAATGATGCTGTGCATACTAGCTAGGACTCTTAGACAGTTTTGTGTCTTATCAGATATACAGGGATGTCAAGGAATGCCTAAATCTCCTGTCGAAGAGATTGGGATCATCTCAGTTTTTCTTTGGAAATACATGAGTGCACATCTTCTTTAATGGCTAAGAAAACAGGTACTACGTGACACAGTGAGCACTGGGGTTTGTTACCTCCAAATGCTAAAAAGTGCTGCGCAGTGGGTTGTGCTTTGTGCTGTTGTTTCAGGTAAGATCTGAAAAGGGAACAGGGTACAAATGAGATCTTTGGACTGATGAAATCAGTGCAGTGTCTCATTATATCCTCCCTCATTCTGCATTTTCTTCATTGAGAGGCAGATGCTGTCTACAGCTGCTCAGAGTATGTGGGGTGCTTGATGAATTAGTATAGCACTTGAGAATGCTTTTCTAATCACTGAATGTTACCTTCTGCACCTCCATATAGAAAAACACTTTAAGCCTGAGGTGGTGTCAGAACCTCCATGGGAAGAGGTGGGAACACTCCTCTTCCTGTGGTACGTGTGTAGAACAGAAAATGGATAGTGCCACCAACATAGCTCCAAGAGGTCCCAAAAGGAGCACCTGTTGGTTGGACCATTGCATGAGAGAGGATTTGGTTCCTCTGGCATGCAGCTTGTCTGCATGGTCTTTGCTGTGCCAGAAATGTGTTTTCAAGTGGCTTGTTTAGCAGTCTGTGTGACATCATGACATGACAGAATTTTAATCTTGAAGTTATTGTTTCAGCTTGCCTCCTTGCCTCTCATCCGGAGGTGCTGAAATCCATAGATATTCTCTACAAAGCTTTTAGCAGGTTGATGTGAAAAGATGGGATGTCAGAAGGGCTGACTGTGTTCTGTCCAAAGTCTTTGACATGCACAGAAAAGGGATATGTAATAGTGGTCTTAATACCCTGTCTCAGTCACTGTTTTGTTTTGTTACTCTTTCAGGCCTTCTACCTTGGATGCCTTTGTGTTTGGTTTCCTTGCACCTCTTTATAAGGTGTACTTCCCCAGAGTACAATTACAAGAGCATTTGAAACAGCTTGCCAATATGTGTTGTTTCTGTGATGATATTTTAAGTTTTTACTTTAGGTTAAGCGTCTCAGGTAAGCTGTGTTTCTTCTCCCCCTTTTGTCATGTATAGACAATTTAGTTTAGGAGTGATGGTTTCCATCTGTGAGCCAAGACAGGAGTAGATTTTATTCCAGTTCATGCTGGAATTTGTATGAATAAGAAATTTTAAAGTTGTGCAAAAATGATTGTAAATTAAAACCTAAGTTTAAATCCTTACTTTTAAAGCCTGTCAGGCACTGGCAAAATACACCTGTGTCTGTGCTATGGCTCACACTCAATATTTCTGTTTGTTTCTGGTGTGGAATGCCTTTTGCACTTAAATTATTTTTAGAGGGGATAGAAATACTGTACGAACTTTATCTCCAATGCATTTTTTTAAGAGATTTGAAAGCTTTTCTAAGAACCTTTTCACTCTTCATCTTTCTACCTTACTCTCCAGGCTATTCTCCAGCTGGACAGGTTTCAGTAGTAATCCCACTGTAATCCCACTCCTCCTCCCACTATAGCATGGTGTGCTATAGGTCCTCAGTTTAAAAGTGCATATTTTCCTTCTTTTTTTTTTTTTTTTTTTTTTTTTCCCCAAATACTTTGGCTCTGAGTACCAGAAAGTAAAGTAGAAATTTGGGATGATTCCTCAAAAGAGCTATCAGATATATACTCTAAACCATATGTTCTCTGTTTATTGAACTAAAA
Source organism: Tinamus guttatus (assembly GCF_059628265.1). Taxonomy (NCBI): domain Eukaryota; kingdom Metazoa; phylum Chordata; class Aves; order Tinamiformes; family Tinamidae; genus Tinamus; species Tinamus guttatus. The sequence goes on from NW_028288949.1 coordinate 614,314, forward strand.
CAGTAATCTTTTTTTCCAGAACATTTAATGGCAAGAATTATCCAGGGCTTTCAACAAAGTGACTCAGAGAAGCAAAAGGATTATTTCTTGACAGAGTCACTTACTTTGTTATTTCATAATGAGTTGATTTTTGCCCTTCAAATTTCATCAAACAACACTAGTTGTGTTGGAACATAAATGAATTTTAATTCCCTTTCTTTCTAAACCTCTTACTTCATCCAAAACTGAACATGGTTGTGACTTCTGATATTGTATATTCTTGAAGAGTCAAGTGTATAAGGCAGAGCTGTGGGTTCTTTCTTACTTTTCTAGAAGGCATTTAAAAGTATTTAAGGCTTTGGGAAGAGGAGCAGAACTTTGGTTGCTGTGAAAGTGCCAAACCTGATGACATCTTGTCACAACGAGTCTCAGAGTTCTCTGGGAGCCTCAAACAGAGCGGCTGCAGATTTTCACATGAAACAAAATGCTGGCTGTCATAATGCGAGCAGCAAATGCACTTTGGTTCTGCTCAGATTCCAGAAGTCCAGTTCTCAGCTATATTAAAACTCATTTAACAAAGATCTATTGCATGTAAATGAGGTCAGCTGATCAGGCCCTAAGTTTTATATCCTAAAAGTAAACTAGAGAGTCACATTGTTTCAATATTTACTTATAAAATACTCTTTTCTATTGAATCACTAACCCTATAAATAACCAAGACACTTTCCATAGCACATTTTACAGACACCAAAATCCATAGCATAGTTTTTAAATATTTAACTTAATGACTGTGTAACAAAGCCTGTTTGCAGCCCAGAACCCATTACACCACTGTTGGGGTCAGCCTGGGACCGGCATCTCCTCGGCAGACGGGGGAGGGGGGGGGGGGGGCGGGCGCGCTGAGCGGGAGAGGCGGGAGCTGCAGCCACGCGGCCAGCGCGTGACCAGGCAGCTCATTGGACGGCCTCGCGCGTGGTCGGCGTGGGATCACCTGCCTGATTGGCTGGTTGGGCTGCCGGGCAGGGCGAGGGCTGCTCCAGCGCGGAAGCTCTGTAAGTGGCGTTCAACCCTAAATAAAGGTCTGTGGCTCACCCTTGCAGGGACCCTGCTCCTCCATATGCCCATGTTACCGCTTGTCTTTTGTTTTGCTGTAATTTTGTTCACGCTCCCTGGTACTCAGTATTCCCTTTGAACCGAAACACGATGGAGTTTTGTAACTGAGCAGACTGCTCAAGTTTGTGTGTTCACCAATAAGGGGGATTCCCCCACAGTCTGGCTGAAGAGCAGGACAAAGGGAGGGGAAAGACTGAGCGGAGCCATGAGCGAGTGGGACAAAAGAGCCATCTGCCAAGAGTTGGGGGGCCTTTACAAAGGAGGGAAATAAGGGAATTCCTCCACATTCTTCAGCAAGGGGGACAAAGGAGTCAGGTGACCTCAGGTGAGAACAGATGGTGGGAGGCAGGGAGTTCGGTGTAGGCGGGCCGAGAAGGCTGTAACTTCTGAGTACCTTGGCCAATGGGGAAAAGGAGAGGGCGTCCCTCGGTCAGGAATTTAGGCTAAAAGAGGGGCTGCGTCCTCCAGCAATTTGAGAGACCCCACAGGGATATGCCTGGTGGACTCTCCTTTTATTCAAATAAAGTTTTAGGACTCCTCTGTCTCCTTTTTGGGCATTCAGTTCTTGATAGTGAATTTTTTCTGCACACCAGGACTGGTAAATAATCTATAATGGAAATGGTTGTTTCTGCTCTGGACATGGGACTCTTCCATCTATGTCAGCTCTTTAACTGTACTCTTAAACACTGTGTAGAATAATGTAATATGTTCAAAAGACTATTTCCTTAGGCACTTTCCCCATACTCACCACCAACTTCATTAATGCAATTAGCAGGGACTATAGGAACTGATTATCCTTCACCTCTGCAAACACTTGCAGCTCACAGGGTGCCTACTCCTGCCTGAACTGCTTGTGCGACTTGAGTAGAAAACCATCTGTTCCCAGTGTTTTCCCAGGGTACAAACAGGATTCAGAAAAAGCAGAATGTTTTGCTAACAATAAAGCAGAAACCACTATGTTGATCAGACGCCAGCTCCCTGTAATGGTTTCAGAGTCTTTACATTTAAATCAGTTAAACACATGACTCTGGTAACATGCATGCAAAAAGCATTAAAGCCGAAAAGTGAAGGTGACTTATTAGAGCTCCTATTCATGAGTAAGGAGTTGAGTGCACTCATTATCTTGTTCCTCCAAGCTGTGCTGAGTGGGATCTCTTAGAGAATTTTTTCATTTACAAATGAAAGCCTCCTCCTGCCTGGGCACTTGTGTGGCACCTTGCAGCCCTGCGCAGCACGGGAGGGAACATGAGGGTTTTTTGACCTTCACAGGTTATGGGCTGATGTCCCACAGACAGTAAATACCTGGTGTCCCTATCTTTGTGCTGTTCCGAAGTGTCATGCATAGCAGACTGGGTCAGGCAGGGCTGCATCCTGCCGAGTCAGAAACACTGCCAAGGAGGAGGCAGCATCCTCTCTGGATACTGCACTGCCCTCCAGGAGAGGAGGTTTCTCCTAACATCCCATCTGAACCCAACATCCTATTAGATGAGGATCATTTTGAGGATTAATCCTTCAATGAATCTTCAGCAAAAGACTCAAATTTAGTGCAGCATATTTTTTCCACCTCGCTTTCCAATGTATCTTATATGCTCAGAACCCACATGTAAGCAAAAACTTCACCTGAGGAAGCATGTCAGGTGCTACAGAGCAACCAGCTGTATATAAGCACAACTTCTAGAAAGGATCAGAAGTCTGAATCTTCAAAAGATCATCAAAGCAGGCTTTTCCCAGAACATATTTTCAGTGCTTGGTAGGCAGAGGAGTATGTTGCATAGAAGGAAGAGTGAACTGAGGATTTTATTTTAGCTGGTAGCACCAGATTCAGAAGCTCTGCATGGCAAGGACAAAATCCTGGTTCAAGCAACAGAGAATCAAAGCACTCATGCCTTTGCAATGCCAGGGTACCTTAGAAATACACATATGGCACATTATTCGGCACAACAGCTTATTTGAGGGTGTAACATATGCCAAGCAAGATGACATCAGATCTCAAGAAACTAGATTACACATTGCTGAGCTGATAACCATGACAGTTCTGAAAAGTGGGAGGAAAAGGATAAATAGAGTTTTGAGCAGAGGGTGGCAAATGAATTCCAACAACTGGAATATAAGAGAAGAAAAAAGTTTACTTGATGAAATGAGGGAACTCAAGTAGCTGAGAAGGAGTCCCTCCTCTCCGTGTGTAAGGAAAATGCAGGCATCTGGAGTAGGACCTGGCCACTGTAGTAGAGACTAAAATGTATGTTTCGATGGCTTATTTACAGTGAAGACATACCTCATTTCTTATGCTTAGTATAAATGCAAGTCATCTTTTCAAGAACTAAACCTTTATTACTAATAAAATCTTGGAGCTGCTATAGACTTCTGCCAGGAGCTGCTGGTATATTGAGTAAGACACTATAAGCCATGCACTGTGTTTGACAAATGAAGTATTTTCCAGCTTTGCTGGCTCACACCCTTCGGCACGTGTTCATTCAACACTGCAACCCCAGCAGCAATGGTAATAGTTTCCGCTGAGGTGGATCCAAGTACAGGCTACAGAATATCCTTTCACTCACCGCTGGGTGTGAAATAAAGGAATTGCTCAAGTGTGTGAAGTAACTATTTAAAACAGATTTGAACATGAAATGAAAAATCATTCTGTAGCCCTCTGAAATGGCATGGAAAATTTGCAGAGGTAGATGGTGTAACTGCCTAGCTTGGAAACTAGCCAGTAAATCCAAGCTAACATCCTGATGCAAAAGCTTTATTAGAGAGAAAGAGGCTTCTGAAATAGGAACAGCAATAAAGAGTGAGGACTTTTCTTTCCTATTTTATATCAAAGCTCATGATGAGTCTCCCATCACAGTCTGTTCCTCCAGAGCCAGGGCAAGCCAGACCTCCCTCTCAGTGCTGCAAACCAGCGTGGCAAGTCCTCACAAACAGGTGGCTAAAATTCACTGGTTTCACATATTGCTGCACATTTCCATAGAACTCCTCCTGGAAATTCAGCAGCTCTGACCCTTGCTGTTGCTCCACTCCAGTGGCTTCCTCCATTGGCTATGTGAGAGGGTCTTTTGTGGTGGGACAAGCTGGTTGTGCCAAGCAGACTTGCTTATGCCCTCTAGATGGGGACATCGACCAGCTTTGGGGCTTTTCTGTTCTGAGCATCTCTGGGGACAAAATGCTGCTGTTATGACACCACTTCTGCCACTCTGAAAAAAAGCAGATGTGCCATCTGAGCAGGGTTGATGATTGTTCTACAAAAACTCAGCAGTTTCTGACAAAAACACCCTTTGCTTCCTCCTAAACAACACCATTCAGCTGTGTCCCTGCCACAGGCAAGAACATCAAACTTCTCAAACATCAGCAATTTTAGAAATTTTGGAAAGTTAGCACTAAATGAAAAGGCATCCAGAATGTTTTCGTGATCTGAAGTATATGCCTTTGCCTTATAAACCCTTATTTTCCTGTCTTGTTACCTTGATGGGACACTGAAGTAAGGAAAGGAAAATACTCCTTTGTCAGGTCAGGATTGCCTCAGATACCATTGCACGGAGTCCATAAACTGTGGAGCTATCAGCTTATCCACCCTCAAAGGAAGGAGGGGGCAGATCTGAATGTGTGGAGCTACTGAAGAGAGTCCAGCGCAGGGCTACGAGGATGATCAGGGGCCTGGAGCATCTGCCCTATGAGGAGAGACTGAAGGAGCTGGGCCTGTTCAGCCTGGAGAAGAGAAGGCTGAGAGGGGAGCTGATCAGTGTCTACAAGTACCTCAAGGGAGGCAGTGAGGAGGATGGTGCTGGCCTCTTTTCAGTGGTGGCCACTGACAGAACTAGAGGAAATGGCCGGAAACTGAAACATCAAAAGTTCCACAGGAACTTAAGGAAAAATTTCTTAACAGTGAGGGTGACAGAGCGCTGGAACAGGCTGCCCAGAGAGGTTGTGGAGTCTCCTTCTCTGGAGATCTTCCAAACCCGCTTGGATGCAGTCCTGTGCCACGTGCTCTAGGTGACCCTGTGTGTGCAGGGGGGTTGGACTAGATGACCTCTAGAGGTCCCTTCCAACCTTAAGCATTCTATGATTCTATGATTCTATGATAGATGGGCCAATACCTAACACAACAATGATTTAACAACCGATTTCCTAAATCTTATCAGAAATGGGGCTGTGCAAAATTCTGAATTTTGCTGTTAAAAGTCTTACATGTATTTCCACCCAATCAATACAGTCTTCCTTTAATTAGTTATGAAGGTAGTGATAACAATAAGAAATGGGAATAGTGAATATAGTCACTGTCCAGAATAGACCTCTGAGACCTTTCATTTGCTCTTTTAGTAGACCATTGCATAGAATAAAGAATGAGTTTTCAAGGCCATGGATTTAGTTAAGCAGTTGCTGGAAATTTTAAAGGAAGAAACACAGTAAATGCCTAGCTATCATTTTCAACCATAATCCCAAGAGATTTTAAAAATAAGAGCTATATCAAAAGCTGGCCAAAGATTACTTGAAAAAGTCAATAAAACGCATGGTAACATTATACTATTCAATATTACCATTTTATGAGACTGAAAAATTTAAAAGCTGAGAATATAATGTGTTCCTCCTTCCATTTCCTCCCTGAAAATTGAGTATGTTATTTAAAAAAAGCAAAATAAAAACAACTCTTACAATCAGATTTGTAATAAATACCACTTCAGCTTTATCCCTTCTATTGCAAGTATAGTTGTCACAAAATAACCCCCAAATCTATCACACTTCTTTGCACATATGGCCTCGCCAGCACTTGTTGATAGAAAAAGGAGCAAAATGTGCCTGTTGTTAGTCTAGATTTAATTAGCTCAGATTTAATTACCCTGGACACAAGGACTGAAGCAGCAGGTGAGCATGGGTCTGGATCCAGAAGCAGGGAAGTCACCGCATCCCTTGCTTTGACATCTGTGTGACTCCTGCAGTGCCAAGCCTATTTCTGCTGCCTGCAGTTTGATAAGGACAGTGGAGTGAATTAGAGAATGGCAGAGCAGAGCTGGGGAATGATTAATAGAAAATGCCTTCTTGTAAAGACCTGCAGGAGCTCACTGTGTTTAGATCAACAACAAAAAAAGAAGGGTTCAGATTTGCTTGATGACCATCTAGGAATACTCACAAGGGCACAGAAATAGGATATTAAGTTTCATCATTCTGTCAGAGAATGGTACTGTCACACATAATGGCCAGAATTTGAAGTATGATAAATATGACCAGAAATATGGCACTGTATTCTTAATGGAGAGAATATTTAATTCTTGGGACATCTCTGCAATGTTGTGGTAGTTCCACCTCCCTGGAAATAAAATTGAGAGGAGTGGTTTTCTAACAGATCTACTCCAATACAAGCAGGAATTGATTCAGGACATTTTTCTGGCATATGTTTTGGGAGAGCTCAGGCTGGATGGTTGCAGCATCTCCTTTGAGTTTTCAATACCGAGACATTTGTGGGTTTTGTAGCTTGGCCTAACATCCTCCTTGAAATTACAGCTCTTCTGCACATGCTAGGTCTACTTTGCAGCAATACAACTAGGGCAGCAATACAACATAGGATTCAAAATGTTTCAGTCTAGTCATGGGAGGGAGCCTGTGGGCTACACACACCCAGGGACACCAGAAGGACCAGGCAAACCTACCAAAGATCTGTAGGCTGAGAGCTAACACGCTTACCTATGTTCCAGTGGGCAAACTCTTCATGGTGGCTTCACTACTCCTTAAGAAGAAACTTGGGTTTCCCTGAAGGGGAGGTTTCTGGCTCCAGATTTGGGGTGTGGGAAGGAGAACAGTTGCAATGCTCTGATGGGGAAGAACTCAGCAGTGAGACTGGGAGGCTGGGCGGGGGAGAAAGAAAACCTCAACTATTTTGTCACTTTAAAGGTGGCAGGTGTCTATTTTCTGACACTGTTACACAACCATCTTACATATCTTTTGGGTTTTTTTTTTTTTCCCCTGGCCCTCAACATAAGGAAAGAAGATTGTTTCTTCCTTTTTTTAAAACAGATGGAGGCTGCTGGTCACACAACTCTATTGAAAGTCAGTTCACTATTTGGAATGTACATGAGCTTGGTAAAATATATTCCTCTTATGAACTGGCAAATCTTTGAAATTTAAGTTTCCTGAGTTTCCTGTACCATCTTCAAAGAAAAGCAGTTGATGCTTCCCCCCTTTTAACAATCATAGTACAGAAGTCAAATAATGCAGAAAACAGGAAATTAAATGAATTACTGCAAAATCCTGCAGATGATTCTAATTTTGGTTTTACAGCTAGTAAAGATAATATGTTTCTATACAAAAACATAAAATAACTACACGTCTAGAATACTTTCTTTGCATGCAATTTGTTTGCTTATACTATGCTTAGTGTCAGATGTCCTTTTTTCCAACAACTCTTACTCATAATAAAAGAAAGCAGTTTTATGTAATGTTTCTAGACTACATTCCTCATAAGGACTTTATCATGATGCTCTTTAGAAATTTGGCAAAAAATAGATCTTTTGAGCTTAGCATTCAAGAAATATGCTTTTACACATATACTGGCAGAAGCAGGAGCAATTTCTTAGTTAAAGACAGGCCCAGTGACAATTCCAAAACAACTAAGGCAAGAGACAAAAAAGAGGAATCTTTCTAAAGAATGAAGAAAGCTCTGCAAACAGACAGAAAGTATTCATAGAACCATAGAATGCTTAAGGTTGGAAGGGACCTCTAGAGGTCATCTAGTCCAACCCCCCTGCACACGCAGGGTCACCTAGAGCACGTGGCACAGGACTGCGTCCAAGCAGGTTTGGAAGATCTCCAGAGAAGGAGACTCCACAACCTCTCTGGGCAGCCTGTTCCAGCGCTCTGTCACCCTCACTGTTAAGAAATTTTTCTTTAAGTTCCTGTGGAACTTTTGGTGCTTCAGTTTGTGGCCATTACCTCTAGTTCTGTCAGTGGCCACCACTGAAAAGAGACGAGCACCATCCTCCTCACTGCCTCCCTTGAGGTACTTGTAGACACTGATCAGCTCCCCTCTCAGCCTTCTCTTCTCCAGGCTGAACAGGCCCAGCTCCCTCAGCCTCTCCTCGTAGGGCAGATGTTCCAGGCCCCGATCATCCTCGTAGCCCTGCGCTGGACTCTCTCCAGCAGCTCCACATCCCTCTTGTACTGTGGAGCCCAGAACTGGACACAATACTCCAGATGCGGCCTCACCAGGGCTGAGTAGAGGGGCAGGATCACCTCCCTCGACCTGCTGGAGACGCTCTTCTTAATGCACCCCAGGATCCCATTGGCCTTCTTGGCCACGAGGGCACACTGCTGCCTCATGGTCACTTTGTCGTCCACCATGACACCCAGGTCCCTCTCTGCAGAGCTGCTCTCCAGAAGGTCAGTCCCCAGCCTGTACTGGTGTCTGGGGTTATCCCTCCCCAGGTGCAGGACCTTGCACTTGGCCTTGTTGAATTGCATGAGGTTTTCACCGCCCAGTTATCCAGTCTGTCCAGGTCCCTCTGGATGGCAGCACAGCCCTCTGGGGTATTGGCTAGTCCTCCCAGTTTGGTATCATCAGCAAACTTGCTGAGGGAGCACTCTGTGCCTTCATCCAGGTCATTGATGAATAAATTGGACAGGACTGGACCAAGGACTGACCCCTGGGGGACACCACTAGCTACAGGCCTCCAACTAGACTCTGCACCGCTGATCACCACTCTCTGAGCCCTGCCATCCAGCCAGTTCCTAATTCACCTCACTGTGCACTCATCTATCCCACACTTCCGGAGCTTGCCCAGGAGGATGTTGTGAGGGACGGTGTCAAAAGCCTTGGTGAAGTCGAGATAGACGACATCCACTGCTCTCCCCTCATCTATCCAGCTGGTCATTTCATCATAGAAGGCTATCAGGTTAGTCAAGCAAGATTTCCCCTTGGTGAACCCATGCTGAGTACTCTTGAGCACCTTCTTGTCCTCCATGTGCCCTGAGACAACAGCCAGCATGAGCCGTTCCATCACTTTTCCGGGGATGGAGGTGAGGCTGACTGGCCTGTAGTTGCCTGGGTCCTCCTCCTTGCCTTTTTTGAACACTGGCGTGACATTGGCTTTCTTCCAGTCTTCCGGCACCTCCCCTGCTCTCCAGGATCTTTCAAAGATGATGGAGAGCGGCTTAGCTATGACCTCTGCCAGCTCACGCAGCACTCTGGGGTGCATCCCATCAGGGGCCATGGATTTGTGGGTATAAAGTTTCCTTAGGTGCGCTCTGACCCAATCTTCCTCTACCCAGGGCGAGTCTTCCTCTCTCCAGGCTTCTTCTCTTGTCCCTAGGGCCTGGGGCTCTAAAGGGCTGCCCTTGGTAAACACCGAAGCAAAGAAGGCATTCAGCAACTCTGCTTTTTCTGTGTTATTCGTAACCAGGGTGCCCATCCCATTCACCAGCGGACCCACGTTTTCCCTGATCTTCCTTTTGCTTTTAATATATTTGAAGAAGTTTTCCTTGTTATTTTTAATATCTCTTGCCAGATTGCGTTCCAACCGCGCCTTAGCTTTCCTTGTCGCATAAAGTGTTACCACTGTCTGTACTACTCCTACGTATCATTTTGCCAAAGAAATGATCAGCATTCCCGCACTGGGCTGGAGGCAGCTTACACTCCAGTGTGCCTGTCTTTCCAGGGACTGTTGGCTTCATTATGTGAAATGAGTTTTGTTGGTCTCAGCCCAAGCAGGTCTCATCTCAAAGGCAGCTGTTACTCCTTCATATCCTGCCAGAAATCTCAGCAGTCAGTCCAGGATGGACACTGAATCACCAGGAAGTGGGGCTTCCTACTGGCACACACGTTTAAGTTTGCTTGTGGTTGCTTTTTGGTACAGAGCAAAATCCTCTGTGCCTTGCCCTTCCATAAGTAGCTCAAATGTATAGCTTAAAGAATAAAAGGGGTGCTGGCATTACTGTGTGTTGCAAGTCTAAGTTTAGCTAGTGAGAAAACCTACTTTATGGTATCCTTTCTAAATCACCACCTCCAGGCTATCCTGATATCTACTGACAGGTGTAGAGTTTTTCAACTGAAATATCACAGTTTCTAAGATGAAATGCTAAAGGAAATACATATGTGAAAGCATGAGGGGAAACAAGAGAGCAAGGATTAAGAGAGTGACCTGTATAAATAACTAGGGACATGACTGTAAGCAGTGAAGCTGGTAAATGCAGAGAAACACAGTGCTCTGATGAGGCCACAGCACGTGTGAGACATCGGCAAAAGGTGGCTTCTGGTAACAGGAGGAGGGCAATAAAATTCCCATTGAGTGCATGTGCTGTTCTTCTGCTTTTCCAACAGGACAACAGATTATAGCCATAAAGATATCCAAAACGGGGAAACAAAATGGACAAAATTGTTCCTGTAGGCTGTGGTAAGCAAAGTCCTGGGACAAGAGATTGCACCAGAATAGGAAGAGTTTGGCATCTGAAGGGTACAAAAGATCATTGTCATCAAAAGGAGGAACCCAAGAAATAGAGCAAGGAGTCAAACAACTGGTGAGTCATGTTTAACTGTCAGACAGCAGTGAGACCTACCAGACTTAAATAAATTTTGACTGATGATGGAAATATATTAGTCAAAATTGGTTAGTTGGTCTAACCTGTCTGGCCAAAACCCATCCAACTGTGCAGTCTGAGAGCTAGTGAGGAATCTTCTGATTATATCTTTTAATCTCAAAATCTGCCCACTTCAGAGTAGCCAACAGCTTGTTTGTCCAAGCTCTTACCTTATAGGACTTGAAAGATGAGATTTCAGCTGCCCGCTGTTCCTACAGCCATAGTGTCATCAAACAGTATTGACTGGAAGGGACTGCTGGAACTCATCTGATCCAAAACCTTGCTCAAAGCAGGGCCACCTGCTCAACTGTGGCTCAGGTTGAGTGTCCAGGTGAATTTTAAATATCTCTAATCCTCTGGACCAATCATCTTCTATTCTTGCTGTTTAGCTTTCTGAAACTAAGTGTCCCAGGGCCTAGAATTCCAGAGATATGGCTGAACTAATGATCATTAGGTTAATTCCTAGGTGCCTGAGTCACTCATTTTCATGCAAAAGATCTTGGTTTCACCCCAGTGTGGAACAGGAAAACCACTGAAATATTAAAAAAAAAAAACAAACAGTAGGATAAGAAGATTGTGTCTTTCCATCAGCACAGAATATCATAGAAATAGAAGGAATCTTTACCTGGTTCTAAATACAGTTGAATGTAACCCAGTAACAGTGTCACAGACTTAGTTTAGGGAAGATTTTGAGAAGACTCTTTATAGACTTTAATCAGACACCTTCAGGATTTGATAGTTGAAAGACAAATGAAAATCCTTTTGCATGCCAAATGTTAGATGTGAATGATGGCTGAAGCTGATGATTCATTGGAATATATAAACCATTTTAAAACATGGACTCCTATTAAAGACTGCTCACCTTCTTCAGAGGCCTCTGCAAATAACCAAATTAAACATCACCGCTTGTATTGCAGAGGACACTCTGCACACCCTAATCCTGGAGCAGGGCTTTTTTTTTGCTAGAAGCTGTACAAATGCAGACAAGAAGCCAGCATGAGTGTCATTATACACAGCCTGTGCCCTCGTCTTTGCCACAGTGTGTCCTGCCGTACATGCACTCCAATACCTTGTTTGACTGACTGTTGTTTTCCCCCTCTCTTAGCTACAAGTGCAAGTCGTGCTGTTTTCTAAAGGCTCTAAGTTCAGGTTCTTCTAAAATGAGACTTATTTTTTAAAGGATCAAGGCCTCACTTAGAGGAATTTGCAGAATTCCCAGGGACTGTCTTGCTTAAGAGATATGGAACCAATAGTGCATGTCCAAGACATTCATTGTCCCTTCCCTGGGATGCTGGGAGTTTATATATCATTAATATTATCAGTTCTCACCTTTGTGACTAACAGCACTGGCGTTAAAATTGTTTAAAATCAGCAATATTTATCTGCTATCAGAGAAATGGAATCTTTAGTAGTAGTTTTAAAAAATAGCATGTATTCTATCACCCACGACATGACAACACAAAAAACAGAATTAACTGTTAATAGAATTAACATGGTCTGCAACAATCCCGTTGCAGATATCAGACAGTCACTACCAAGTAGTGGGCCATACTATGGCTAAATGTCTCAGCAAAGTTACAGACCAAAATCTTGGCAATCTCCTTTTCTAACATCTTGTAGTTATTATACTGCATCTGGAACATGCAGTATCTGTGGGACATGCTTTATTTGCTGCTAGACCACCACAGTTAAATTTCAGCTATATAAATATAATAAAATTTAGCCTTTTCATACATGTACTACCAGTAAGGCAGACCCTGACCTCCTGGAGAATTCCAGCATATTTATTTTACACAGACTATCTTGACCACTTTGGCCTTTTCTCAAGTCTAGTACAAAAAGTAGTTACTAGAATACACTGAGTGCAAAAAGCTCAGTCTTCCTCATCTTTCTGATACCCTCTGCAGATCCCACAAAGCTGAATTGCGGAAAATTTCCTGTTTCTCAGTCTTCCCACTTCTCTTTCTCCATAATATGAATTCAAACTCGAATGAAAATTGACAGCAATTATTATTGAAGACAAACCCCATTTATCGATATCTTTTAGACCCAAAATAATTTCCTCTTGCTCTATTTGCCTAGACACGTATCTTTTAACTATACCTTCTCATATCCTCTCTGCTAGGTTCTAAATCCAAGTCTTACTCCTATGATCCAGTTGATTACTCCTATGTTACCATGTCTATGCAGGGGTTTACAAGGCAGCTAGCTACTTGTACTAGTAGGACAGCACTATATTTTTAATGTTTACATCCAGATGGAGTTCTACACAGTAAAAACCAAAGGGCAAAGGCAGGAAATCCAACCAGCAACTGACTAGTGACTGAGAAAGGGAATATTCCCGCAGGGAGCAAACTGTGGATGGTGTAGAGGAATGGTTAGAGAGCCGCAGACATGGCTGCCCAGCAGGCCTGCTCAATTCCAGCCTTCAGGTTTCAGTGAAAGAACAAAGGGAGTGCTAACTAGGAGATAAGAAAGTAGACCAAGGTCAGAGGGAATAAAAGAGCTGTTGAACTAAAAGGATGAGCTAAACAAGTAAGGGGGGCTGTAAGGGTCTGAGTTAGATCATTGTCTACCAATTAGGATCCTGTGTAATTACATCACTAACTGTTAGAATCATATAAATGTACTGCATGTAAGCTAATAAACGAAGTCGGTTCCAGCTTCTATGAAGTTGTTGTCTGGCATTCCTGACCCGCTCCAAGCTGCAACAAGTGGCGCCTGAACAGGGACAAGATTCCGAACAGGGACTCGATTCCGAACAGGGACTCGATTCTGAACAGGGACTCGATTCCGAACAGGGACCGGTACAGGGACTTGGCACAACGGTGCGGGATTCCGGAGGACGACGTACAGGTGCAGCCGAGTGATCCGACCAAGACGGGGACCGGAGCGGGTAAGCCGGCCGTGATTGCGCACACGGAAAAGACGGCGTTGGGGGGCAAGAAGCTGGGGCCCGGGACGGAAAGACGGCATCAGGGAAGGGCTAGAAGCAGAGACCCCGGTGTACGTACAAAATGGAGCGAGAAGCTGCTGTACAATTGCTGCTGGGCTTATTAGCAAAGAGGGAGGCAGCAGTGAGCATGAAGAAGCTGTATGAGCTGTATAAATGGGCTCGAGACAAGGGACACTTGCAAAGACCCAAGCTGAAGCGAGGGGGTTCTGAGCCCCACCATCGCCCAAAGGACATCACAGGGCCACCGCTGGATTGTGAGCCTCCCGAAGCTGTGAGCAGTGTACCTGTAAAAGCCTTTGCGAGCACTTCAGGACCGGGACTGCCACGCCACCGAAAACCGCTGGTGTTTGGAGATCCATCGCCAACCCCCCCGCCCATGCCTGCCTCTGTATCTGTGCCTGCGGCGCCTACACTGTCTGTGCCCCCACTCCCGGATCACCCCATCGTGCCTAAGAACAGCCCGGCTGGGTCCAGGACTTGTTAGATCACCTTGAAAAAAGGAGGAGGGGGGCCGGGGAAGAAAAGGCGAATGAGATCAAGGAGACTTATGTTGCTGAGGGCTTGATGAAAGCCAGGAGGGAGGTGCAGGGGGATTTGATCCGTCTTTTAAAGTGGGGGTTGAAGAACTGTAATGCTTTAAGTGAGGACAGAAACCGTTATTAGGGCTATTATTTCTGTTTGCTATGTTCATCTCTATTATGTGTTGTATCCTTTGTATATTGATGCCGACACGAGGTATGGTTGAAAGGTGGAAATTTGTATGATCTGTAGAGTCATAAAATTGTTGTGCGAAATAGAATCCAAGACCTTGAGAAAGAAGATGTTTGCCTGCCTGGGCTGAGTGATAAGGAGCATGGAGGCAGCTGCTCAGCCAGGCTCAGAGCCGACCTCCTCCAAAAGCAGCTGAAGGCGGCTGCTTGACCGGGCTTGTAGCCAACTTAACTGCAAACATCCTCTAAATTAATTTGAGGGTAAAACATCCGAGAGGGAGGGAGATGAGAAAGGCAGGACCCTCAGGCTGACGGCTAGGACCACTTACTGGTGTGTGCACCTGTGCAGCCAGGAGGAAAGGTTATATGACTGAAGGTGGAGTTTGTCCGCCCCCTGGTCTGCCTGCTGACACGTACTGGCCCTACGTGGCAGGATGCACCGGGCATAAACAGTGCAGAGAGAGGAGGGGTGAGACTCCTAGCACTGAGGCCCACATTGTCTCTGAGGGGACGCCAGCCACCTTAGGAGCCTGTCAGCAACCCTCTAATCTGCCAACTCGAGAGAATGTTCAGTCTCAGTGTCCTGCCGACAAGTATTACCTCACAAGTAATTAGGCATACTTTGCTTCTTTAACGTGCTTTCACCTGAATAGCCGTAGCCACTTTGTTCTGTGTGATAATTGCCGAATCCCAAACCCATTCGCAACCTAATTGGCAACGAGGATGGGATTCGGCAATTGAAACAGTGGAACTCACTAGTGGAGTGCACAGCTACGTGAGGTCGTGCCACTGGATAGAAACTGTGTTTGTGCTGTTTGTGTGTGTGGTCTTTAGATCTTTATTGTGTAATATATATATCAGCAGAGAGGGCTGAATAAGCACAACAGGAAAGTGCAGAATTCGAAAGAGGGAAAGCCAGGAATAACTCAGACTATGGCGTTCCCCCCCCCAACCAGTGGAGGACTGGGAGCCGTACTCTGACTTGTATCCTTGGAAAGAGACTAGGGAAGTACTTCAGCATGGGAAACAAGAATGAAGCGACGGCCAAGCTCCAGTGCAACTGGCACGGAAGGACCTGCAACAGTCCTTACAAATTGTAAAAGCCTCAATGCTACTGGAGCGGGGGCCTCCTTAATATATAGAAATCCCAAGCAATTTCTGGGGAGGAAACCAAATTGAAGCTATGCAAACATAAATAGAAATGGAAATCGAGAACCTTTCAAAATGATTGGGACATCTTAATAATCGATTTGAAAGATTGTTTTTTCACCATACTATTGCATCCTGAGGACCATGACATAGTGGAACATATGAACCAAACACTGAAATGCCAGCTATAAGAAAAAAAAAGAAAAAAGAAGAAAAAAAAAAAGAAAAAAAGAAAAAAAGGAAAAAAAAAAAGAAAAAAAGGAAAAAAGGGGAAAAAAAAGAAAAAAAAGAAAAAAAAAAGAAGAGAATTGGGAATTATGCCTGCAGAAAAATTGGCAAGAGCAGAATATGTTTTAAATTTTTGAGATTACCCCAGGACAGCCTAGTCCCTCTGATGGTCAAACACAGGGCTGGGCTAAAGGGAGCCCTGACAGAAGTAAAGTCAGGTCCGTGTAAGATGATGCTGAGAGACTGGGACACGGGAAAAGGGACGGGACCTTTGGACTTGATAACCTGGGGAAAAGGGTATGCTTGTATCGTTACAGATGCTGGAACCAGATGGGTGCCAGCAAAATGGGTGAAACCTTGGCTGGAAGCAAACTTGCATACATCAGATGTAGCAGGCAAGCAGCCGGTACCCTAGCTGTGGAAAGTGTGAGCCTGCAGAAGAACAACATGAGAGGAAGAAGTGTTACTGTTATTATTAGCTGTATATTGTGGCTGTTAGGAGGTAATGTTACTTTTAATGCTATTATAGAAGCTGACGCTACTTTTAACACTGATGGATATGTTATGCTTCTTAGGCATATTGTTAATTATACCCAAATTAAGAGTTGTTGGTTTTGTGGGACAGCAGACCAATTTGATGCACTGGTGTTAGGTATTCCTTTAAACAACTGAACAGTGTTGTAGAGCGACAAGAAAAGGATCTTAATAAGCTCCAGGCAGAGGTGGAAGATCTTGAAGAAAGGAACAGAAGTGTCCAGGCAGCACTTGACAGTGCTTACAAGGAACTTGCAGATCTTCATAAAGCTAATGCCACAAAGGACAGTGAGGCACAAGAGGCAGCCCTAAGTCGGGAAATGAAGGCAAAGGATGAACTTGGTTTAGCTTTGGAGAAGGCCCAGGATGAGGCACGGCAGCAACAAGAATCTTTGGCGATTCAGGTGGCAGACCTGCGGCTAGCGTTGCAACATGCAGAACAACAGGTAGCAAGAAGAGAGGACTACTTACGGCAGGAAATCAGTGAACTACAACAGAGACTGCAGGAAGAGGAGAGTCGGAACCAAGAACCGAGCCAAAGTGTTACATCTGCTACACGGCCACTGCTTCGGCAGATGATAGAAAATTTGCAAGCCATGCTGGGAGCGCAAACCTCCTTGTGGGAAAAATTGGAAAAGAATCTTTCCAACAGACTTGGTGAATCTCAAGCCCTTTTGGCAGCAGCTGCCGAAAGAGAACGGGCTGCAACAGAAGAACTTCTTTCTACTAAAGTTCAGATGTCTTCTACTGAATCCCAGAATAGTCTTTTAAGGCAAGAAAATGCTTGTCTCCAGGCTCAACTAGAAGGGGAGAGAAACAGACTGAAGAAAATGGAAAATGAGAACAGTAGATACGAGGTTGAACTGGAAGGTCTCAAAGTTGAGTATGCAAAAACCCTTGAGGAGGCAAGAGGGGGAAAAGGAATGGTGTAACGGAAATGTTACCCACAATACGGGAACTATCCGGCCTAGGAAGCTTCCCACCGGGTGGTTTTTGGTATGTGGGAACCGAGCTTGGGCTGGCATTCCGTCCCAGCCTATGGGTGGGCCTTGCACATTTGGTCGGCCTTGGTATGATTTGGCCACATGGCCCTCCGGGGAACAGCAAGACCCTGTTAAGACGATCAAAAAGAGCAACGAACTCTCTTAGCTCAGAATGTGAGGATAGCGTTCATCTCTGGAGCACTTGGGAGGTTGTAGCAGCATCCTTCTTCGTCCCCGGGGTATCAGCCACACGGGCACACTGAAATATTGAGCTCCTTGCCTGCTAGGCCTTGAAACAAGCGAATGCAACCAGTACTGTGCTTAGTGAGCTGTCAGATGATTTAACCCAGGTACAACACGCTGTACTGCAAAACTGTGCCGCTATTGATTTCCTGCTTCTTGCTCATGGACATGGGTGTCAGGACTTCGACGGAATGTGCTGCATGGACCTGCAAGATCACTCAGCGGCCGTACATCGACAACTCCACGACTTGAACAAACATACGGGGAAAGTAACAAAGGATGTGGGATTTTTCGGTCTAGACGGACTAACGGACTGGTTAGGAATTGGAGGGTGGATAAAATCGTTGATGAAATTGCTGTTAATGTTGTTACAATGGGGACTGTTGCTTGTAATTGGCTTAATGATTGCTTGTACCTGTTTGCGCGCTTTAATGTCACGTTTGTTAACTGCTTTTTCACACAATCCGAATCTGACACCTCAAGGCTGGCTTGCTTCCCGGGGTCACCTAATCTAAACAAAAAGGGGGAATTGTAGAGGAATGGTTAGAGAGCCGCAGACATGGCTGCCCAGCAGGCCTGCTCAATTCCAGCCTTCAGGTTTCAGTGAAAGAACAAAGGGACTGCTAACTAGGAGATAAGGAAGTAGACCAAGGTCAGAGGGAATAAAAGAGCTGTTGAACTAAAAGGATGAGCTAAACAAGTAAGGGGGGCTGTAAGGGTCTTAGTTAGATCATTGTCTACCAATTAGGATCCTGTGTAATTACATCACTAACTGTTAGAATCATATAAATGTACTGCATGTAAGCTAATAAACGAAGTCGGTTCCAGCTTCTATGAAGTTGTTGTCTGGCATTCCTGACCCGCTCCAAGCTGCAACAGGATGGCATAAAGCCTGGACTTGCTACAACATTCCTAAGGGGAAAGCCTTGGTCAAAATGCCCTTGAAAACCAGGAGAAAAAGATGGAAAAGTAGACACAGAATACATTTAGGACTGTATGCTAAATGGATACCAAATAGAAGATTATGATTTTTATACTTTTAGGCATGCTCAGTTCTAACCCAAATTCTACACAGTGCGAGTCTGGGCTGGTGCACTTTCCGTGGTACAAAGGTTTAAAGGAACATTGAGTTTTCAGGCACTCTCTCCAGCTTGTGCTCAGAAAATGGTCTCCCAGCAGCCCATAATACCTGCTGGCCATGGCACAAACAAGGAGATCATGTGAAGAGCAGGTCATCATTTTGAACACTTTGGCTCTATTGGGCTGGTGTCAGAAGTAACAAGCTATCTAGGCAGAGGTTCATCCCTGGCTCTTGGAAAAGGAGAAATGAAATTCTACTTTCCTCCTAAATGTAAACTGTGATCAGAATATTTCCCTATCTGTGAAGTTAGGTAAAGCGAAACAAAACAAAACAAAAAAACTTAGTTTAAGCAGATGGGTAGTAGCTAAAAGAATCAAGTGAATGCTTCATGCTGACTCAGCAGAACATCTGCACGCTCTCATTCCTCTGTTCCTATTTTTGCTTAGCTTGGGTGGAGGTGACAGCAAGGGCAATCCACAGCAGGATTCAAGTCAGAAGGGGGTTTGCAGCAGGAGAACATCTTTCTTGGCATAAATCAGAGCCAAGAAAGGAAAAAAAAATAATTAGAGCTCATAAGAGAAATTAATTTTTGCAGAAGTAGAAAAGTGAGGAAATTCGCCCCCATTACATGTGTATAGGGACATTATTCATATCCAGAAAGTCCCTGTTTTCAGCAGAATTTTGTCAAACCGCATGAGCAGGGTGATGAAGAGTTCTGGATTTTAACAAGGAGCCTGGGGCGCTTTAATTCAACATTTGAGCAACTCAAGGATCTAGCTTAAGCAGGGTGCTCATAAGCTAAACAGACTATCCAGTAGGTGCTAGGTGTGTAATACAGAAGCATGGGCATCCAAATGACTTTCCAGAAGTAAAAGCTATGCACACATTGTGCTGTCATGCACATGCAAACAATTATCCAGTCATATCAAATATAGTTTAGCCATCCAGGTAATTTATGTGCAGATTTCAAAGACTGTTCTACTGGGCAGGGAACATTCAGTGGTCTCTAGAACTAGTTATTTAAGTGCTTTCCTTTGAATGATCTCGTTTGGCTACTACAAAACCATGAACTTGAGACAGCTGTTTGAGGCTGCTACATCCCCATGCTGCTACAGAATATCCAGATTTACTTCTCAGCATGGGCTGCTCGTTCACAGCAGCCTGTACCATATTTTATAAAGGTCGATTGTTTGGGAACAAATGCAAAGAGGCTATGTAGTTTTCTGTGAGCCCAGGAGTATTATCAGACTATGAACATCAGATTTCTCCACTAATGTACAGATCTCCAGATGGCCAGCTCATGGGAAGCCTCAGGTGTTACTTTGGTAAGAACTGGCTTCCGTGAAAAATAATTATTTTTTAAAAAAACAGAGTTCTTTTCTGCAGTGGTTCAGTAATGCACAGCACAAGAAAATACTTGGTAAACACTTTATTCATGTGGAGGAAACAGTTCTTTCACAGTTCTGGGAAAAGGAATGATTTAGTCTAATTTTGATGCTGGAGTCTGCAGACAATCACTCTAACATAGTTCTTTTTATCATGATAATAATATGGTTTCCTTTCCTAGTGTGTATTTTTCTCCCTAGAAGATATGACATATTAGGCTCTTGGGTTTCTTTAAGAGTTTATTTTCTCTCAGTGCCGGTTTCTAAGACCATTCTTTTTTACCCTGCCCTCACTTTACTGTTACTGTATTAAGCATTTCTTGTTGCAGTTCAAACGGCTGCAGCGACCTGGTTCAGGGACAGCACGGCGACCACCCCCAAGCCACTCGGGCCATCAGCTAGTTGACACCAATGTGGTGGACGGCAAATGGCGTTTATTGATGGGTAACAAGGTGTTATATAGCTAGGTTTACAACGTCACATCCGTCTGCTTACACCATAGACTAAACACTATTGGCTATTAGGGGCCCTATCTTTCCGTACAGCACGATATCTTCCGGCCGCCGTTCCCTAACTATCTGCAACAATTTCTAATGGTTCAGGATCCCATCTATTTTAATCGAAATCTTAGCCAATCCAATAAATGTTATTTTCCTCCTGTGTAGACTGATGATGTAGCAGGACAAGAATCTGATCCAGGCTACTAAGTGGTAAGTGCCCCATCTTGATGGGAGAGCTGAAATTCAACATTAAATGACTTTTTAAACATAATAGCCCTCTAAGAAGAAACTGTTCCAAGGCCATGGTAGACTCTTCACCATGTGCCCTGCTAAAAACATCCTCATTCCCTCCGGAGAGAAAAACAGCATGGAAGGGTGACAGTACTCCTAACCTGTGTGGCAGGGCAGGAGGCTCTCAGCAGAGCAGCCCATGAGTGGCTCTCATGCTCCTAGGTAATTGATATAAGATCCCTAGTACAGAGGTCCAGCACTTATAGCCCATGCTGAAAAAGGAACTGGCACTGGCTGTTCTCACCTTTTCTCAGAGCTGGGGCAATCTAGAAGGCTGGTATCACAGGAGCAAAGGGAACCTACAGCACTAGCAGGAATGGGAGACAAATACAAGCCATAAGCAGCTGGTGTTCCCATTTGGGGGCATTACTGTTCCATTAGGCAGCATTCTTTGCTAGAAATAGCACCATCCTTAAATATCTTCCCTTGGGAGGCATTCCAATTAGGAACTTTTCCCAATTAAATGGGGAATGCAATGTATAGAAAGTACCCAGGCTAGGCAACACTCAAAAAAAAAAAAAAAAAGTGAAATTGCTGTAATTTGAGTTGGAGCACAGCTAATAAATAAGTACAATGGAGAACATTCACTTGTCTCTTTTTTTTTCCTAAAAAAAGAATGTTTCTCCAGAATAGCAGCTTTCTGAAAGCAGAACTTTTTAAAAGGGCCTGCTGTATATTTTACCAGTTCAGAGGGAGGAAATGGTTGCTTCTTCATGTGTTATCACCACTCCAGTCAGTGTCCCCTTGCAAGATGGGTACATCAGTAGTTTAATCAATATGCTGTGATTCAGTAGGAAAAATAGTTTGGAGAGTGCTCAGCATTTGGAAAAGAAAGGTTATTCCAGTGTTACTGAGCATCTAGCTCCAGATGCAATCAAGTTTCCAAACGATAAAACATCCTAGATGTAGCAAATTTAAATTTCTAGAAGTCAATCTGTCATTTTCCAGAATAATTTGAAACACTGCCCTGATCGTAAAACTAAAGACACTCCTTACACCATCCTGACACAGAATATCACACTTTAGAATAGGATTAAAACATATTTCAAGCCAGTTCCTCTCAGACAGCAGGTTTGAACTTGGCTTTCTCCAGACGAAGGCTGCTAGTAGACAAGGGGTTATGTCAACACATTAGTTTTGTTAACTTGATCATGCCTTGGTTTCTTTTGTGATCCTTCTTTTTTTTTTTTTTTTTTTTTTTCCCTTCTGAGCAGTTCTTTTCTCTCCTCAGTCTGTCTGGGATCCTGGGATCCCCACTTGTCTTGGTCCTAAAATGCAAGTTTCTTAAATTACATGAGACGCCTGCATCCTTCTCATCTCTCAAAATGTCTCTCTTGAACAGAAAGTGAGTGTTTTTAGTAAACAAAATCTTTTTGCCTTCTGGGGAGAATATACAAAAAAATCTGTTTATTATTATTCATTCCTGATATTTTTTTTTTCAAAAGAAAACCCCAGTAGGATTCCAGGTCCACATCTGTGAAGCATATACCCAGAACAGAGCTGTGCTACCATACAGTGAGCTACTGGAATAACTTGCTTGCAATATTCTCTCAGCACATTGACACACTGACTGATATAGAAAGCTTTCCACCTAACATAGACACAATCAATTGCAGTATCAGTTAAAAATAAACACTTTTTTTGCATTCGAACATGAGTTAAGGCAAGTCCACTCACTTCTGTTTAATAAGGATCCTAAACTGTTTTGCAAGGGGACTGTTTTTGTCTTAAATCCTATCGCTGCAGATAGATAGGCATGAACCAAATAGCAATTTATTAGTGTGCTAAGGTATTAGTAATTCTTATTACATAATGAAACAATGTTCCTATATTAACCACCAGTCACTGATTAAGCGATTCACCAAAGCACAGACTTAACTCCGGTAATGAGAACAGTCTACTGAAATCAGGCATGAGTATAAACATGCAAATTATAAAATGTACGCAATGTTCAGAGCAAGAGCTACAAAATCAAAGGCCCTCTGAAGCAAAGATAAAAATTCATGCTGACACATTTCCTACTGTTGTAGCATTTTCCAAAGGTGCAGATATCACCTTTTCTGCTCCTGCCCCTGCTACCATATTGCAATTTAATGGTAAATTAATCCAGACCAGTTTTGCCAGGAGAGCAATGAAGGAAATCTCATATAAGGCTTTAGGTAGTGGTACAGAGCACTCAATACCCTGGTGAGGGAAGAGAAGGGCCCAGGCCTTATGTTTGACAGCAGAGCTGAGTGGTGTCTGCAGAGCATTCACCACTCTGGTCAACGCCGGGCAACTCGAAGGTGAGCCCGAGACTACCAACCTGTACTTGTCTTTAAGATGTGGACTGTCTCTTATTCACTAATCTAGCAGAACGTGATGCCCAGGATCACAGAGCTCATCATGTGTTACCTTCTCACTGCATTGTGAGGTCCCTGGGGGGGCTTCCCTGGAGGCTGGATGCTGCTGCTCCCTTGGAGAGGACATGGTTGGAGCATGCAGATGCCAGTGCTCCCCAGGAGCTTGGCATCAGGCCTGCGCTTCTGGCTCTTCTGACTCTTTCACAGCAGCTCTGGGAATTCTTGGATTCTTCACTGGATTCTTGGGAGCCTGTGCCAGGTGGGAGTTGTGCAGCTTTCGACTGCTGCCCCCTGGCAATGCAATTCTGCCATGTCATGCCCACGCTTGCCCTCCAGAGCTTCCCCTGGCAATGGCAGTGCTGCAATGGAAGAACATCACATCTCAGTCCCATCTGCTACCCATCACCTCAGATCTGTCTGGCTTTTATTCCTGGCTCACCAGCACCCTGTGGTTTGGCAGGACTAGGTGGAGCCAAAAAGATCCCCTTACAAGAATCTTTCTGGCACGACTGTCCCATGACACAAGCACTCAAGCTCAGCTAGGAAGGATTTCCTCACCAGATCCATAGCTCTTTCTTCTGTCACTATGTCCACCCACTAAGCAGTCTGCTGCAGAGCAAAGGTGCAGGCATGGGCAGCTGCAGTGCCCACTGTCTCTATTGGCGGCACAGGAAATACTCTCATATTTCTCCCTCTGCTCCAGACCAAGTTGCTATGGGCATCTTGTAGTTATTTATTTTTTTCCAGACAACTATTTTTATTTCATGGACTCAAAGCAATTGATTTTTTGACAAAAATAGCCAAAATGTGGTATGATGCTTATTAAATATAGTGCCAGTAACAAGCCTTATGAGGCTGATGGGCATTGCCATTTAGAGTCTGCCACATAGCCATTTACTCTGTGGCTGTAGCCACTCAGGATGATCTTTTCAGTCAGCAGTGAGAATACCCTCTGTGGATGTCTACTTCCATGCCTCAGAGATTTACTAACTGTTACCATTTCAGGAGACATAATTTTCTCAGGCATTAGTCTGAGACCATGGAAGTTGTTCCTCAGCCATGCCAGTAGCTAGAGGGCACCTCAAAGCTCAGCACTACTTACTCAAAGTGTACAAAGGATTTTTTTTTAGAGCTTGCCTCCTCTAATGTAAAAATACAGCAAAAATAAAGCAAAACAACCTTTTTCAGACAAGACGCAAGAGCTTGCCAGAACATAAATCACCATCATACAAGTCTCTCCTTTTGGGAGATAGGGTGACAGCATGAACTACACCAAAGCTGTTAGCTTTATTTTTCATCAGCTCCAGGTGTCAGATTTTTTGTGCAAGCATTCATGACACAGTTGCCTGAAATTACCATTTGTGCTCACATATAAATGATCAACATACATACACTGGGAGGGTCTTCTACAACCTGATTTCCACAGCGATTTTAATACCTGAATTAGAGACTTAGACCTGGGTTCAGCTCCTCCTATCTTTAATTGTTTGGCTAAGGAGGTAAAGATGGAAGTATAGGTACTTTTAGCTCCTCATAAAATCACTGTAGAGATGCAGGGACCTGCAGAGAACAAGTAAGTAAGTGAGGCCATCTGAAAGCTGTACAAACCTCTCACCTACCACCTCTCCCCACTCATCCCACATGTATCAGAGGACAAAAACACTTCTACCTTAAGCACCTCAATCGAATGGGCTAAATCCAGGCCTTGTATCACCCATATATCTCTGCACAGACAATAGTGATGCATCCAGGGATATGCCTCCAAGTGCTTACACTTAGGCTTTGGGATTAACACCACGAAACCTTAACCATGACTGTACAGTAAATCTAGCAGATGCAAGTCAATACTCTCTCACTAACAAACTCCTTCTGCTAGCTGTTGACAAGTCTTCCCTGTGGTCTCCTAAACCTGGAATATATTAAATATATACATACCATTTCAAAATAAGAAGCTCTGTGAGAAAGACATTAAAGCCTGTAATGCTGTGACAGAACATATATTCAGCCGTGCTTCATGTAAGCAGTGAGCTCATTGCTGTGGGAGGCACAGGCCGGTAGCAACTCCTTGGCTTTCTTATGAACAACACTTTCAGAGCGTAGGCTCCTGGCAGGACCTCGGATAAGGCGTTCCCTGGAGAGTCAAATCTGTGCTTCCAGGAATGGCAGTGCTGAACCTGAGACTTAAGAGAACAGCAGTATGAGGTCTAGGGAGGTCTAAGAAGTGAGAGAGCAACCAAAGGATGAGATAAATATCCCATAGGTTGATTCAGAGCATCTCAGGCAGGATCTCTTTGTGGATTCTTCATTAACTTTTCAGGGAACGCAAAGGGTCAAGCCTAATTTTAGTCTGTGTGGATTTGCTTCTCTGTACATTCACTTATCTCTGGAGCATCCATTTCACATGTGAATCTTTTTCTTTCTTCTATCTTGTGTTCTGTGATCTGTAAAAGATGAAGAGTCCCTGACCACAGGGCTCCACTTGCGCTATTTCTGCTGCATGGACATATATGGTATGATCTTTATGGATGCAAGCTTACGTGATGGGGAGTCAACAGCTTGACTGAGGACATCTAAAAGTTTTCCTTTCTTCAAGCCCATTTTCTGCCTACAATCCTTTTCCCTCTTGGCTCTCTCTTGATGATTTCACTCTGATACTATTTTTGTTTTTTGATATCTTCTCTCCCCTTTCATCCACTCCTTTCCTTTCATTCACCTGTTTCTTCTCTGAGCTCCTTAAACACCTCTGTTTCCCACACAGAGGTGGCAGCATAGGGGTTGCTTGTCTATTTTTACTTCCTTTTTGATTTTTTTTTTTTTGCCCTCTCTCCAGTATATGTTTTTCTTCTTTTAGTTCCCCCTTCTGAATCATTTTTCTGTTTTGGTCTTTGCAGAACCATTATCCTCTGAATCATCTTTGCTCTTGAGTATTCAACACCCTCTGGGCTGACTCAGCCTGGGCTGTGTGGGAACTGATTGGGAGTGAAGCAGCAGCTTAGTGCTCTGAAAGGAATTAACAATCTATTTACTCTCAGATGATTCCTGTCTCTCCACCTCCATCTCCAGTGACCATTTTCCAAATAGAGCTATTTATAATCCTCAAATATATGAACAAGCAGAGTGGAAAAGAGGGGCTGGAAGAGTTGCATTAAAGCAGTAGGTGGCTGAAACCATTAAAAGTTTCAAGTGGCAACAGCTAAAATTAGTCCAAGTGGAGAGAAGATTATTAGCTAGGAGAGTTAGTGGTCCTACACAGCAGGTGGTCTGTTTCCAGAAATCAAAATGTTCTAAAAAACAGCAAATATCATTCACATTCAAGTGTTATTTTTATTTAATTCTAATGACAAAAAAGGTCTTTCCCAATGCAGAAGTATGACAAACAGGAACAGCAGTAAGTGCATAATACAGGGTGGAAACTTTTATAGTATATAGAAACATTTTGCAATAACATTTTGAAGCACAGTTTTTGAACACTTCAATTTGAGCACAAAGGCCCTTTTCAGATATGTGCTTGGAGCAGCTAAGGAGTGGAAACCACAGAACATGCAGAAACAATTCCTTAGCAGAGCCAGATTTCTCTACCCCCTACCTCTAGGGGAATGGTCTTGTTAATAGGATACTTCCTAATTCTTTTTCATACTTCTCTATTATTTTACTGCCTGCTGCTCCCAGGGAACCGGATGCCTCAACATGTGGGAATATATTTACTGTTGACAGTAGCTTAAATGAAGAGGTAGCCTATAAACAACGAAGTCTTACATGGCATAAAGGGGGTACAAATGATCGAATTCTGTCAAAGGGGAGGGAATAGTTTCTGAATGTCCATTTTTCTAATGGCCTCAGGCTGAATTTGGCAGGTGTCTCTGAGTGAAGCTGTGAGAACTTTTCCTTCTTTCCCTTACTTAGAACATGATTGAAATGGACTTGTTTGAACTGCTCAAAATGATTGTGACCAGTCCAAGCAACTCAGAAGCAATGAGCAAAAGCAGCACTTTGGCATTTCTCTGAGTTTTAAGGAAGGCTACTTGAAAGGTCAAGCAAGACTCCAACGTTTCACTCTCCATGCTTTGCCCCAGCCAAACACATGTCCATGGCTGGCCTGTAATTACAGTACTGTGGAACAAAATAAAATTGAAGGGAAACTACAAAACATAATGCTAAAATTGCAGCAAAAAGCCCTTACATTTGAGAAGCCATCCATTGATCGGTGAAAGGAAGGGGCTAAACCCTTATTTAGGAGGAAATGCCTCAAAATATCTCCCATTCGGCATCTGCTAAACATTAAACTTTTAACTGATCCAGTCTGAACTGGGTTTTGAATGTTAGTTGCAGAAGTAGCCCTCCTTGTAAATGCACTGTCGCAAGTCTGATGCGGAAGATTGGCAAGAGATCAAAGAGCAGAAATTGCTAATAACCCTATTACTTGAAATAAAAATGTACCACAAGAGGACCACTTGCTTAGCTCCTACTTTCAAAATGATTCCCAGGTGATTAGAAAGGAGCTTGAGAGCTATAAATACAGCAGAAAAGAAAACAAGATGCTTTGGACTGTTCTCCAATTGCATGTTGCCCGCTAGGAGAGGTAATATACCTACTGCAATAGAAGTTTAGCAGAGAGTGCAAGGAGTTACTGGTCCTTCAATTAGCACTTGTGCATCATTACAGGCAAGGAGAGAGAAACGCTAATTTCTTGAAGCAGACAAATCACTTTATTACAGCTCAAATCCATTTTAAAGAGTTTTAAATTTAGCAGACTAAGGGTTTAGTTAATAACAACTGATGCTGTTAATAAGCAGATGTTTGGAGGGCTAGAACATAGTTTACAAGATGGGCAGCGCAAATACAAATCCCCCATCTCTACCTTAAGGCTCAGCTGCTGTCAGCACAGAGCCTGCCCTGACTAAAATGTGCTTTTCTGGGGCCATCCAGCAATGAATGGAATAAAAAAAGAGCCAAGTGGAGAAATAAGTCTGAACTCTGCTGGTGGGGACTGCTGCTGCCTAGAAAGGAAGAGGAGCACAGAAGAAGATGAGGTTTAGGCTGTTGTTGCGGTTTGATGGGGGGGGGGGCAAATTTGGTAAGAGCTGAATCCCCTTGCGTTCCAGACGATTCTCAGAGGTTAGAGGGACTGGGGCCAGCTGGACTCATCTCTTAATGGGGATACCAAATACTGTGTTAGCTATATGCCCAACTCTGGCAGTATCGGATTCACCAACAGTCTGCTGACCGTCAGTCCAATTGTCACCGAAAACCAGGAATAAACCTCTTAACATCAATTTAGTATTAAGAAGCAGGCATTCGCTTTATTGTAGTGCTGGGTGCACGGGGGATAGCTCCACCTATCGTGCACACCCTAAGGTGTGTTTGCTAAAGCTTTTATTTCTAAATTATCTACATATGCATTAAACTCCAGGAATGATCATACATATTCATTCTGTTTCCCGGAACTAATTACAATCTACCCCACCCTCACGCGCATGTGCCCTCTGTCCCTTTGGTGGTCTTTTGAGACCACTGATGGTGATCTCGCCGCGTCCACTCGATGACAACCTGGAACTCACTTCCATATATGGCCCCATTCTGGCTCAGAGGCCCTGTTTTGATCCTACTGCCCAGTTCCAGACAGTTCTTTGGAGATACAGTGGTCCTTATCTTCGTCTTTTCTGTTTTTGTCCATATCCTCTCATGATGTCCCAGGAACATCTGCTATTTTGTCTGTATTTTCCCGTGACAACAGCAAAAACATGTCCTTGGGTGCATTCTCTTCTGGAGTCTTTCATAACAGGATTGCCTTCAAGACAAGTGGTCGGGTTCCCAAATAGCACAATTTATTCAAATGCAACGTTTGGAAAACAGGTTTTGGATGTCAGTATAGGAAATTCTCTACTACAGTGTGGGGTTCTTAGCTAGTGCCTAGTGTACAAATGCGCAATCATCACTCACCCAGAAGACAGGAGAGGGCTCTCAATCTTGAGGAGTCTCCTAAGGCAGTGTCCTGACCCGAGGGGAGGAAAGGGGTTCAGCTTGTCGACTGATCCAGAAGTTACGATGGAATCTTCCCTCTCTCCTCTTCCTTCTTCCTTCCTAGTTCTTACCCCCCTTTTTCCTTCCTTAGTTTGCCTTTTATATATTTTCTTTTACATTCAGGTGGAGCTTGAGTGACTCTAGTCATACTTACTTTTGTTATTCATTGGTTTTAAAAAAAAAAAAAGTCTCCCGAGTTAATCGAAAATCTAGAGAGCATGCTCAGTGCAGAATTGTGCTCAGTGAGGAGTGGTCGTGTATTGGTATTATAATGAGATTAGAAGGAGAAGAAGCCTGAGCAAAGCCTATCAGATGGAACTGATCTGCCACCATTGTTGGCCCAGCACCAGACATCACACTATGTGGCCCATCAGCTGTGTGGCACCACCTGGCTGCCACTTCCGCAGGGAAGCCAACAAATTTTGGCTGCGGTGTCTTCACTCCACTCCACCCTCCATTCACTCTTATTAGCACATGCTAGGAGGGCAGATTGTGTTGCCAAGGGAATCGTGGAGAAGTAGATTCCGCACATACCAACCATCCTGGAAGTGGTAAATGTCTTTCACCTCAAGCAAGCCTCTGCAATGCCAGAACTTCTGTTAGGCTCTAGTAGTTTTCTCCTTTCTCGAGGAATTCTCTCACAGCTGTCCAGAGGGGAATGGACATCATCATGGAGATCAAAGTGTCTTTTCTGGAGTATAAAAAAGGTGACTTCTCAAACCCAGGGAATCTGTGTTATGATGCATTGTAGGACATCCAGTCCAGGGGATGGCAGGGAGCTGCTGTGAGATCACTCCTCTCTCATGCTATTTTTTCAGCAAAGGAGTGAAATCTGTTTTCCCAAAGAGATGATCAGAACTGACTCAGACTGCCTGGTATTTGGATAATTTTGGGAAGCTGGCCGCTGCAGAAGCTAATTTTTTGCTACTGTTGCTAGCATGCATTTAGAAATGTTACGAGACCACCAAAATACTTAAAATAGTACAATTTGGTCTGAGTAGACATTCAGATGACTACAGGCAGAATCAACCAAAATCTACTAGGTTATTCGCTTATTGGGTACAGTTCCTGGTGTCTCCTATCTCTGGATACTCATCTCAGACCTCTCAGCCTGTATCTCATACAAAATAAGGTGAGATGGCAGGGACCTCCCCTGCTCTGCATGTTCTTTCCTTCTGAAACTAATGTTCAGCTTCTTGCACACCACAAACTATATGGTTTTCTGGACAGGGGAATGATCATTGCTCTAATCTAAGAAAGCTCAATGTAAACTAATTGTAGCGCCTTGGAACGCATAGGACCACACTATTACTTTTGCACCAAAAAACTGCAGATCATTTCTAGCATTGGCAGAAGCCCTAGGGGCCACATATAGCAGAGACTCATTTCTGATAAATCGTTTTTCCAAAATTATATAACTCCATCTGAGCAAGATTTTCATGCTAGCTCTTCAATGTGGCACATCAGAAAAGCAAAAACGTTGTCTTTTGTTTCCATCAAAATAGCTTTTTCTCATCCCCTATAGGAAAACAAAAATAAGCATAACTATCCTAATCAAAGGCCATATACATACAAAATAAAATCATCTCAACAGCCATCAGGTAGAATACTGTTTCTGAAAACATTAACACTGCAGAGCTGCGATCCTTCAAATTCCTTTGGAGAAAAGCAGAGGTGTTCCAGTGAGAAAACCAAAGATACACTTAAGCCTGCGTGCCACAAAGTTTCTGTGCAGTTCAGGAACTTTGTTCTTCTTGCCATATATTGCCTCCTTATGAACAAGAGGTGACCAGGAACAACAATAAAATGGATTCTTAAAAAAAAATAATAGCATTATTTGTAAATTACTTATTTGGAAATATAAGTTTTTGTCTCACAAATACCCAGACGAAACAGAGCTCACTAGCAGAAGCAGGAAGTGAAAGCCTAGAGATGGATGCCATGAATCCACTGCTATTCCAGGGCAACTTTAATGGTCCAGCTACTGGAAGAGGAGCATACTCAAGCGGAGTTTGGAGAGACAAGAGCCTGTTGAAGACAGAATCAGAGTGCAAAATAACCTTAGCAATCAGAAGAGGTTGCAGTTCCTGAAGAACAAGTGCAAATACTCTGAACTTAGGCAGGAATATGCTGTTACATGCCCATAACTTGGGAACAATTTGTTTTGTAACAAAATTTTGGGAATGGCTCTGTAGTTTTTATTGGATCATAAAATGAACAACTTTGTGTTATTGAAAAGAAGGCAAAGATTTTATTGGACCATGTAAACAGAAGTAAGATCTAAGGAACAAACCCTCATCTTGACTTAATAATAGATGGCCTCTGTTCCTTGTTTTAGGCAGTAGACATTTTAAAAAAAAAAGAAAGATTAAAAATGTAGACCAGTCGGAGAGCATCCAAAGAAGGAAAATGAGATGATTGTTCAGAGGTGTGGAAAATACCACTTCTGAGAAAATAGAGTAACAACTGGGGTTAAGCAAAGAAAAGACTGCACAGAGACATGATAAGGTAAAAAGTATCTGCAAAGTGGAAAGAAATACACCTTTCTGTGTGCCACTTATGAAAAAGGTCATACAACATTTACATTCAGCACAAGGCAAAAAAAAAATGAACCGCAAGGAACACCAAGCACGGGACTGCTTGTTTGGGAGGTGCAGAGCTTAAAATCTTACTGGACAGGAGAACCTCCAGTAATAAAGCAGTGATGAACTCTGCACACCAATCTTCAAGACTGTGGGCCTAAATATAGCTTCTTTATGTTGCCACAGAGACCATATGAGGTGCTGGGTATAACCGCCTTAGTTTTCACAGAAGGGCGTATAAGATCAGTAGGTGCTGCAACTTCAGAGCAGGTCTCCTAAGGTAATTTTGAGGGCGAGTGGGGCAGATCCCCACTGCACCAAGGAGATATTGAGCCTCAGCTCCCATAGGTGCTTGGCAAGTGTTTCTCAAGGCTGGGCTGATGCTACTCAGACTGAGGAAATAAACTTTGTTGGTGCTTATAAAAAAAAATCTCTGGTCTGACTGTGTGAAAGGGACATTTCAGAACAGCCTGGGTCCTGACAGCTGGACTCCTGCCTCAGACCAATAAGCAGCAACCTTCTTGAGGAGAGAAGTCAGCCTTCTGCATGTGCTCACAGCACGGGGAGCAACGTGACACCAGAGGGTGCACAGTGGCTGGCTCTGAGCTGCACGGGGTCCAAGTGAGTGGCACAGATCATGGTATGAGGAATAAAGTCTTTGGTGTTTTCCTTGAGATGAATGTTCTGACAGCCACTCACTTCACACAGTTCCAGCTCTCCTCCTCCTTCCTGGATGGCAGTCACAGCAACCAACTCCCAAGCTGCAGAGGATTTGCTTTCTCCTGAAGATGATCCTGGTTGCTAAGCAGTAACTATGTGGGCATTAGATCTCAAAATCTTGGGGATCTGCTTCACCATAATATCATGGTGAAGCTCAAATATCCCACTGAGATGTGATTACATGCAAAGCTTCCATTATGAAGCACTAATTCTACCGCAATGACTTAAAGTAGATTTTTTTTTTCTAACAGGGTTAGGGAGGGGAATTTTGTTGGAAGCTTGGGCAGGTGGATTCAGGTGAAGTGGCTTTTAGACTCAGGGACATTTGCAATTCAAGAGGAAATAACACTATCTTCCAAAGCAGTCACATACAATGAAAAAGATGGACCCATCACATCAGAGTTATTGAGTAACTTGCAATAGAAAGAGAGTAAAATTATGTGGTTCAAATATTTCACCCTATCTTCTAATGTCCTTCCTGGAAGTCTCAAACATCTAGTCTTTCTGAAAGCGTAATACCCTTCCTCTCCCCTCAGTCTCAATTACAAGGTCTGGTGTGTATGGCATGAAGTTGCTTAAAATCTTAGTTGGGGGGGGGAGGGTGTCATCCCAGGAGTGAGATCAAAGGGAGCGCTTTCCATTTTTTTTTCAGTCCTTCTCAAGAAGCTATACTTATATGATGTACTCCTACACACTCATGTTTGACTCTGTGGACTACAGTAGGAGAAGTGAGAGAGCATCTCACATTGGTGCAGTCGCTGAATTAGCCACTTGCAAAAGCAAAATTCAGTGCTGTCATTATAGGCTGCAGGAGAAAATACGGCGCTTGCTACGGCTGCTAGTGAAGTTGCTTGTAGACGCTGCAGCCTCACTTTTGGTGCATGCAAGGACACTCTGCAAGCAATATATACATGTTTTAAGAGTATAAAGAAATGATATATTGGCTAGCATAGAGAAGGTGATGACCCCAATGAATGGATGATTCCTGACCAACATCGCTGCTTTTTTTTTTCTTTCTTTCTTTTTTTCTCCTTTTAGAATGTTTTACGTTTCCATACTGGTGTTTTCACTCCTGAATCCTTTAGTAGGCACCTGTCTATAACTAATACTGTTCTCAACAACTCCTGACAGATGCTTACCTTTCTTATCTCTCTACAGGCTTTTTTTCAGCAGTCTGAATCAAGGCAACACAGCAGTACCACTTCAGAGCTGGCCTGGATTCCTAGTACAAAGACAAGCAAACCCCCTGGAGAGCAGGGGGAGCTCACAGAAGGGATTAGAGAGCTACATAGAGTAGGTCAGGAATTTCCTGATGAAGCAGTTTTTCATTTAAAAATGCCTGCTCGTCAAAACAGAAACAATTCACAGAACTGTGCAATTTTCAGTGAGACTTACACAGTGATAATTCCTCTCTTCTAGTGTTGCAGCAAGAGACACATAGCTGTGACACTGCTGAGACGAGTATACATCGCATGTAGCTAGTGTTCCAGCAGTGATGGTCAGCACTGACCATTTCCAACTTGAGGTGGGGAATCTCCAACACTGTCAGAGAGCAGCAGCAAACAGATTTCTGCACATGACCAACCAGGGTGCCTCAGTTAGGAGGAGAAGCAGGGCTTAGGGGATGTGGAGATAAAGCCTTTGTGCAACGAGCCATCCTCCAAGAGAAATGCAAGAGGGCTGGTGACACTCTTGGGAAAGCTGTCAAGTCAAAGAGCTGATGCCATTGGGTGTTGAACAACCCTCCTGGGAGCACTGGGAAAAAGTAGGAGGAGTGGACAGGGCCCAGCATACCTTAGTGTTGGGCCCCATGGGATGATGAAGCTCCAGGGCTCTCCACTACCATCAGGGTACTACCAGGGTAATGCAGCCAAGCTGCTTCACTTCAAACCTTGCAGAGCTGAGCAGACATGTAGCTGGAGCACAGACCCACAGCAGGCTAATGATTACGTACGAGGTGAATAGCAAAAGTAAAAAGTAGAGAGAAGGGAATGATCTAGACTAAAACAAAACAAAACACTTCAAATTTACTATAAAATCGACTTAACACATTCTTCCAGGCTCAGATATTTTATGAGCATAGCTCGCGAGACCCTGGATCCCTGACCTGTGAGTTACTGGGACAGCCCTCTTGTTGTACCCCACTACATACAGGCAGTCAGAGGCACCGGTGGCGTTCATGCCCCCCCCAGGGCTCCCAGCACACAGACGCAAGGTGCAGATGGCCAAGCAGGGCTGCAGGCTTCACACTGGAGCTGCTCATTTGTCAAGACAAGCAGTCCCAGGCACGGACCAGAGGCATCTCCTTCTGTAGTCTCTCCACCAGCTGATTTGAAGCGCGGCATCCTGCCATTTCTGGTTTTTCATTCCCTTCAGTGTAAAAGCAAGGGGCGATTTGGCAGCTTATTCTACTGCAAGCACCATTACACCACAACATCACTGTCCTTTTCCCTGGTGCCCTTGGCAGCAATCCTGAGCAAGCAGGCACTGCTGGCAGCACCAGGCTTTGCTCTCCCTGCTAGCCTCATTTCTGCAGTTTTTTCCTCTGTTCACAAACCAGACTGGAAAACTCAGCTGAAACAAGCAGTGAATCAAGGACTGCTGTTCTATAGCTCAAAGCTGCAGAGAGTATCCAAGGAGCTTGATTACGTCAAACAGCATTGTGGGAACTGTTGTTCTGGATTTATGTCTCCATGTTACAAGCCTGACATACGTAATACTTATTTTTCCAGCATGTATGCGTGTGATCCCTTGGATTCATATAAAGCTTAATTAAATATACATTTAAAAAGTTAGATACGTTGTTACACATGGCTGACAAATAAATGCCAAGATTTGCGTACATAATAGGGTAGTCCAATGCAGTACAGCTAGACCATCCGTACCATCTGAAAAGATAGATACCTATCTATAAAAGGTAGATCACTACCCTAAGCTTGACAAGCTTAAGCCAAGTAGTTTAACTCAAGATCAATACTGTATTCATTAAGGGAGAATTTCACTAATGTGAAGGACTTAATTCTAGTGTTTGAAAACAGCAGCATAAAGTAGTGGCAGATCTGGGACTTCCTGTATCTCACTTTGCTTTCGGCAGAGATCATGTTTTCTTTTCTTTAAGATAGGAAAATACAATGAAGTGGATGGAAAATGATCATTCAGTTTTTCCTTTTGCTAGGTAAGTGGGCCACAGTGCCTTTCTGTGGGACACACACCTGCGTTATTCACAGGATAAAAACAGGGGATGAGGCCTTCCTTTTTTGCCTGGTAACCTAAATGTGGTCTTAAAGAGGTAGCGTTTAAGTTCTCAGGCAGTAGTTTTTAAGCAAAACTAATGGGGTTCAAACCTCCCTGCCTTTGCCCTGTAACTCCAGCAGATGATGTGCTCCAGACAT
This sequence comes from Tinamus guttatus, assembly GCF_059628265.1. Taxonomy (NCBI): domain Eukaryota; kingdom Metazoa; phylum Chordata; class Aves; order Tinamiformes; family Tinamidae; genus Tinamus; species Tinamus guttatus. Next base: position 650,084 of record NW_028288949.1, read on the forward strand.
GATGAAGGCCCAAATGAGGCCCTTCCAACATGCACATTATTTCCAGCAGAGCTTTTGTTCAGCTGGAGCCTAACTGCTGTGCTCCTTCCTTGGGGATTTCTAAGGTCCAGCAGCTTTGGGAGAGGAATTAACATAATCAGGCTTTGGCATGTGAAATTTCCTACCACGGCTGCACCGTTGCCCAGGGAATCCCACGCTGAGGAAGTATCTGATTATTGCTCTTTAGTTGACTGGATGAGGGCCGTGCAAGCCCAGCTACATGGGCTCTGCTGAACTTCCTGTACATTATAAATGGTTCTTCCTAAGCACTACTGGTCATGGAGTCCAGCCAAATCCTAGAGAAACAACATGGGATAAGCCAAAGGCTGCTCCACTCTCTGCTTGCAGTGCTGTTTCTTCAGGGTTGACAAGAGCACACTTACAAATGGTGTGTCTCTACTATAGGTCCTGAAAAGGAAAGTGTAAGTTTTCTGCGGAGATGTTTTCTAGAAAAGCACATGAACATACATATTTTTCAGCTGTTGGCAAAATTGCTGTGGCATCTGCGGGAGAAATCTGCTCCCTTTCCTTTTCTGCGTTGTGTTCGTGTAGGAATTGCATGGAGAAGTGGTCCCTAAGCAACAAACACCACCTTCCAAGGCACAGGAAAATGTACACAACATGAAAAATGAAAATATTTTCTAGTTTCCCCCTGCTTCAGAGCATGCTGCTGGGAGCAGAAAGACACCCTCTCTTCTTGCTGCTTATGTAACAATCTGAGGATATTTAGCTTCATGAGAGCTAGTCATTCCTTTATCAAAAAGGACAGAAATGCAATAGTGATTACACTACATATTATAGTTTTTCAAATGCAATTTAAGTCTTAACACAGCAGAAGTCCTATTTATTGTTCCAAAATTAGGACAGCTCAAAAAGATCATAACTTCATATTATTCTTGAATCTATCTTTATATGCCTATTCAAAACCTCACAGTGCTGGTGAGAAAGTCTAATTCACGTGTATATCACAGACAATATCACATGTGGATTTAGCCTCAATTTCTTGATACTGTGCCTTACTGGGGCTGTATATTTCCCCCCACCTCTGAATTCTCAGATCAAATCTAACCAACCTTTTTCCTCCTCCTAAGTATTTCTGTGTATATCACGAGGTGCATACTCCATCCAAAGGAGTTGATTTTGTCTCCAGGCTCAGGGTGATTATGTGGTTGGGCACTAAGTACAATTACCAACGCTGTGCAGAGGGGAGCTGTGCACATAGTACTCATTAGTGAAAAGTAGTCATCCCTCTCTGACACCCTTCTTCCCTCCCTGCCCCTGATGCTGCAACTGTCGGTGTTGCTGGGAGCACGGGATTAGCTGTGCTTCACAAACTCGGGCAGCTCCATTCCTGTGCGCAGGGTAAGTACTCCAGCCTTCTCCAGAGAGAAGGCCGGGTGAGCAGCATCTGTGAATTTATGCCTGATGGTGCACAACAGCAGTCCTCTCTCTGCATTGAAGAACAACAGTCTGCCGCTGCTATAATCCAACAGGATGCCGATCCTGGCAGGCTGTTCTGTCACCTGCACGTCGCTCAGTATGCTACTGTGAAGACATCTGTAAAGAAAACTGCAAGGAAATGGGAACCAAATTACAGTGAGCACCCTCTTTGTCATTTACCAAAAATTCCTTATCATTCAATTTCTACCTATTGACAGGCTGTGCATATAGCAGTGTATCATATGGCAATAGGGTTTTGCTCAGTATACAGCTCTCCCACCTGAGCAAATGTGTCATTACTTCAAAGCTCTTGTTTGAGATTGATGTTGGGTTGTTGTGTTCTTTTAAGGTGCATTATAAGATGCAGCACAGGGTGTCTAAAACTCTTCTATAGTTGTATTTTTCTTGATATTGCAATTTGCAAAAATGAAGCAGACAAGTCCTCTGTGCTGTCACAATTCTTGAACCTCACCAACTCTGTTCACATGAAGGACAAGTAACTTCCCAAACAGCTAGACTGATTCAGCTTTACCTGGTTTGTGCAGGACAGCAGCGCATGAACCAAGAAGAATCATTCAGCCCCAGGATGTTGCTCTGTGATGTAGCCTCAGAGGAAATCTAGGAGGAAGGAAATCTATTTGTGAAAAGGTATACAGTAATGTGAGTCTGGTGGTAGCCCAACAATACTGTGATATTTCTTATAAACACATCATACAGCAGCATCAAAAGTTACTAATGAATTAAACGCTGTTCTTCCAATTACAGATTTTTATCAAAGATTTGAAAGCTCGCCCTGAAAGTCAGGTCATGTTTATATTGAGGTAAACTCATGTTGAGAACTGAGAACTATGAAATTTGACCCAAAAGCAGATGAAGCTAGCAAAGTGTGGTGGTGGGAAATGGGAATCCACAGTCAAATAAAATCTTAGAATTACAGATTACATTTTACGAGGCTCGTTCAAGTTGGAAAAGACAAGTATTGTAAGTAGAGATGGTGGCTATCTTACGTGGAGTCAATTGCAACAATAAAAAGGTGCTTAAACCAGTAATATCCCATTCTGTTTTAAAAAGCCATATGTATATGACACAACTGTGTACAAGTTGACCTCTCTTTATAGTCGAATAGTATGCCAAAATAAATAAACAAATAAAACGATATTTGCAATGGGTGGAGCTAGCCTGGTACAATGTCTAACATACCCCCTTCAGCCCTTCCTGAGTTCTCAAGCCACAAATGCTTTTGAAAATGTTACCAGCAATGCTCTAAGCAAAGTGAGAGGACTGATTATTTCTAACTACTATCAATTCAAATATAAACCTACAATTCTGACCAGCCTGGAGCAGCAAAAAGTTGCTTCAAGGCTAAAGTTTTCTGAAAGATTAAACAGTGACTATGGACTGATGCAAATCCAGTTGTCCTCCTCTTTGACTACTGCCTTTGACCTTCTGTGGAGGTTTCTCAGTGCAACATCAAACTCTTTCCAACACCTATATCAATACTGCAACTGGCATTACTGAGGGGATGTGATGTTGAAGGTGGGGGTCTATCCAATAATATCCAGGGGTTGCATGACTGAAACAATTACGTTTTTTTCTAAAAATCAGCTAGCCCTAGGTGAAAGCTACCCATAGACAAAGGCGAAAATCAGGGCCTCATGGCAAGCCAGCAGCATGACCGTGCTTGGCGTGTGACTACTCACCCCGTGAACTGGGCTTTCTCGGGAAGGTGTATGATGGTGCCATCACAAGAGAGTTGCAAAGTAGGATGAGCCGTGTTACTCGGCACATGGAACCTAGTTCCTGTGGCACAATTGATGACAAAGAAACACTAGTTCTGAGACACTGGCAACATTAACTTGAGATAAATCACAAAATGTTAAGTAATGATTACTACCATTTTAGTGGGACAGAGTTGTACTTGCTGACAGGTAGGAGTGACAGAAAATTGGGTGAGAATGGGAAGACTGTTCTAAGTTGTGCCCATGTAAGATGGCAGTCTTCTGGCAACTAGGCTCAGGGATCATAACAGGTTGCATTAATTAGAAAACTAATTAGGTGATATGATACAGATGACTTTTGTATTGAATAAGACTGAATTCTTTTTAATCAATTGATTTTTCAAAGTAGCAAATCTGAATTTTGAGGCTGATTTGGAACCATACATAATTCAACACTATCTGGAAATCTTCAAGTTTAAATCAGTCATTACATTTTAAAATGTGTTCTGCTTGGTTCCTCACTCCTGAACCCCAAAGTCTGTAATTTTTCATTTTATTTTTTTTTGTTTTAAAATCATGGAATCTTTTATTTGAACATGTTTTATCAAACTCAAACTCAGATCCCTGAAGAATATTTAACCATTTTGTATCACTAACAATATTCAACAGCTTTGCTTCTGAGCTTACACAACTTTTGCATAAATTTACCAATTTCAAATGAAGTAGTCGCAGATTAAATCTGCTTCCTTTTATCTCAAAAGCATGGTTACTCCTGTAGCTGAAAATTCATTAGAAAAATGCCATCTCCGACTGTGTTGTCCCTCCATCCCACTGTTCTGATAGCAGAAAATGTGAGCTACGTTTAAGGCTCCCAAGAATTGTTCACGAGTCGGACTATTATCCTCTACTATTGATTCATGTGGGTGCTAACGATGCCATGGGGAAAATGAGGGACGTCAAGCAAGACTTCAGAGCCCTAGGGATGGCCATCAAAGGTACAGGTGCCCAGGTGGTGTTCTCCTCCATTCTGCCAACGAGGGGAATGGACTCAAGGAGGAGAAGGCGGATATGGCAGCTTAACAACTGGCTGCGCCGCTGGGCCTGGCAACAGGGTTTTGGCTTCTATGACCATGGGTCTCTGTTTGATGACCAACAGCTAGTGGGGAATGATGGGACTCATCTTAGCAAGAGGGGCACACGTCTCTTTGCAAAAAGGCTGGCCAACCTGGTTAGGAGGGCTTTAAACTAGGCAAGAAGGGGGAAGGGGAGTGGCACACTGACGCGGCAAGCAGTACCGCACAGCCCAGGTCAGATGGCGTCCAGCGGGAGTATGGTAGTGGGGAAGTGAGGGTAGGAAATGATCACAGAGGGTCCTCTTTCACCCCTCCTGGGAAACCTGTGGCCTCTGTTGCTTCCCTGAAATGCCTGTATACCAATGCGCGAAGCATGGGGAATAAGCAGGATGAACTGGAGATCTGTGTGCGGTCCCAGCGTCATGATCTCATCGGAATCACAGAGACGTGGTGGGATAGCTCGCACGACTGGCGCGCTGCCATGGAAGGCTATGTGCTCTTTAGGAAGGACAGGCTGGGAAGGCGAGGTGGTGGAGTTGCTCTTTATGTGAGAGAGCAACTGGAATGCATGGAGCTCAATCTGGGAGTGGAGGATGAGGGAGTTGAGAGCTTGTGGGTAAGGATTAGAGGGCAGGCTAATGTGGGAGACACTGTGGTGGGTGTCTGCTACAGGCCACCTGACCAAGACGAGGAGGTTGATGAGGCCTTCTATAGGCAGCTGGATGTTGCCTCACGGTCACAGGCCCTGGTTCTCATGGGGGACTTCAACTACCCCGACATCAACTGGGAGGACAACACAGCCAGGCATAAGCAGTCCTGGAGGTTCCTGCAGAGCGTCGACGATAACTTTTTGACACAGGTTGTGGAGGAGCCGACGAGGAGAAGTGGGCTACTGGACCTCGTGCTATCAAATAGGGAGGGCCTAGTAGGAGATGTTAAGGTGGGGGGTACCCTCGGCTGCAGTGACCATGAGTTGGTGGAGTTCAGGATTCAACGAGGAGGAGGCAGGGCTGTAAGTAGCCTTGCGACGATGGACTTCAGGAGGGCCAACTTTAGCCTCTTCAGAGACGTCCTCGGTAGAATCCCATGGGCTAGTGCTCTAGAAGGCAGGGGGGCCCAAGAGAGCTGGTTAGTTTTCAAGCGGCACTTCCTCCACGTCCAGCAACAGTGCATCCCTGAGTGTAGGAAGGGAGGCAGAGGGGGCAGGCGACCTGCGTGGATGAGCCGGGAGCTTGTGGCAATGCTCAAGCAGAAGGCAGCGGTATACAGAATGTGGAAAAAAGGACAGGCCCCCTGGGAGAAATACAGGAACGTAGTCAGGGAGTGCAGAGATGCGACAAGGAAAGCTAAGGCACGTCTGGAAGGCAAGCTGGCAAGGGACGTTAAAAATAACAAAAAAAATTTCTTCAAATACATTAACAGCAAAAGGAAGATCAGGGAAAACGTGGGTCCGCTGGAGGACGGGATGGGCACCTTGGTTACAAATAACACAGAAAAAGCAGAGTTGCTCAATGCCTTCTTTGCTTCGGTGTTTACCAAGGGCAGCCCTTTAGAGCCCCAGGCCCTAGAGACAAGAGAAGAAGCGGGTGGAGAGGAAGACTTGCCCTGGGTAGAGGAAGATTGGGTCAGAGAGCACCTAAGGAACTTCGATACCCACAAATCCATGGGCCCTGATGGGATGCACCCCAGAGTGCTGCGGGAGCTGGCAGATGCCATAGCTAAGCCGCTCTCCATCATCTTTGAAAGATCCTGGAGAACGGGGGAGGTGCCGGAAGACTGGAAGAAGGCCAATGTCACGCCAGTCTTCAAAAAAGGCAAGAAGGAGGACCCAGGCAACTACAGGCCAGTCAGCCTCACCTCCGTGCCCGGAAAAGTGATGGAACGGCTCATACTGGCCGTTGTCTCCAGGCACATGGAGGACAAGAAGGTGCTCAAGAGTAGTCAGCATGGATTCACCAAGGGGAAATCTTGCCTGACTAACCTGATAGCCTTCTATGATGAAATGACCGGCTGGATAGACGAGGGGAGAGTGGTGGATGTCGTCTATCTCGACTTCACCAAGGCTTTTGACACCGTCCCTCACAACATCCTCCTGGGCAAGCTCCGGAAGTGTGGGATAGATGAGTGGACAGTGAGATGGATTAGGAACTGGCTGGATGGCAGGGCCCAGAGAGTGGTGATCAGCGGTGCAGAGTCTAGTTGGAGGCCTGTAGCTAGTGGGGTCCCCCAGGGGTCAGTCCTTGGTCCAGTCCTGTTCAATTTATTCATCAATGACCTGGATGAAGGCACAGAGTGCTCCCTCAGCAAGTTTGCTGATGACACGAAACTGGGAGGAGTAGCCGATACCCCAGAGGGCTGTGCTGCCATCCAGAGGGACCTGGACAGACTGGACAACTGGGCGGTGAAAAACCTCATGCAATTCAACAAGGCCAAGTGCAAGGTCCTGCACCTGGGGAGGAATAACCCCAGACACCAGTACAGGCTGGGGACCGACCTTGTGGAGAGCAGCTCTGCAGAGAAAGACCTGGGTGTCATGGTGGATGATAAGTTGACCATGAGGCAGCAGTGTGCCCTCGTGGCCAAAAAGGCCAATGGAATCCTGGGCTGCATTAAGAAGAGCATCTCCAGCAGGTCGAGGGAGGTGATCCTGCCCCTCTACTCAGCCCTGGTGAGGCCGCATCTGGAGTATTGTGTCCAGTTCTGGGCTCCACAGTACAAGAGGGATGTGGAGCTGCTGGAGAGAGTCCAGCGCAGGGCTACAAGGATGATCAGGGGCCTGGAACATCTGCCCTATGAGGAGAGGCTGAGGGAGCTGGGCCTGTTCAGCCTGGAGAAGAGAAGGCTGAGAGGGGATCTAATCAGTGTATATAAATACCTCAAGGGAGGGAGTGCAGAGGACGGGGATGGTCTCTTTTCAGTGGTGGCCACTGATAGGACTAGAGGAAATGGCCGGAAACTGAAACATCAAAAATTCCATAGGAACTTAAGGAAAAATTTCTTAACAGTGAGGGTGACAGAGCACTGGAACAGGCTGCCCAGAGAGGTTGTGGAGTCTCCTTCTCTGGAGATCTTCAAAACCCGTTTGGACGCAGTCCTGTGCCACGTGCTCTAGGTGTCCCTGCGTATGCAGGGGGGTTGGACTAGATGATCTCTAGAGGTCCCTTCCAACCCTAAGCATTCTATGATTCTATGATTCTATGATTCTATGTTTAGTTGAGATAAGAGCAGCTTCACTCTGTTCACTTGTCCCAAATGCATTGACAGCCCTCAGGTAGAAGAAATAGTTGACATTGGGCTCCAGGGATACTTTCAGTTCAGGTCTCTTTATTCCAGCAGAAGATCTGCAAATGGAAAAGATTTTCATACATGAAAAGTCATACAGGAGTCCAAACCAGGAAAGATCTTTTTTTCAGTTGGTTCTGGAGCATGTTGACTATCTTCTACAGCTCTCGCATGCTCTATTTCTACTTCTTTTCTTCACAGGTGATGCTCAGGCACTTTGTGTATTTTGTCTACATCTGGATACTGCACTGCTTCCCTTTCTGTAGGGTTTCCAATGCTAGTTTCTTTCTTTGGAACTTTTTCTGGACCTGGATTATCTCTCTCCAGAGACTAGTTTCTGAGGACAATCTGTGGGAAATTTCATGTGACGCTACATCAGAAACTCTAAATGTACCTGGTTTATTCTTCATAGTACCATGAACTGTAAGTTCTTTGCAACTTTCAGCTGGGATTTGTTTTGATCCAAAATCAGAAGCTTCATTTGGAGAAAACTGAATTTCTTGCTTATCTACTTCTGCAGCTCTTATTGGACTAATGGAGTGAGTTTTCACCTCTTCTGCCAGCCAGCTAGCTAGCCCAAAAGAAGAAGATGGAACATCTGGATTCTGCTTTTCATCAGAATAAATGCAGCTAATGGACTTCAACTCTGCTGAAGAAAAGCTGCCCCCTTCACCAGAAAAAAAATGCTGAGGTTTGTGTGTAACAGTCCCATAAATAAGATCTGATATAACAGCTCCAGGTTGCTCTGAGGATGTGAATTTTTGATCTGTAAAATACGTTTGTATTTCATGCCTATCCTTTTCTTCATTATAGCTGCTTGAAATGATTTTTGATTGCTTTCCAAGCATGCTTACTATGCCAGATAAGGACAATGAAATATTTTGTTTCTCTTCATCATCAGTGAAAATCAGTGACGCTGACTTTTCAGGCAATGTATGAGAAGGCACAAATGAATCCGATGACAGTGCTTGCTGGTCTGCTACAGCAGCTGCCTTTGACTCTGCAGTCACCAACTTTGTCACTTGCTGCACATCAGGTTGCGTTTCTCGCTCATCCCATTCAGCAGTGAATTTGGGGGGAATTCTTAGCTGCTTTGATGACAAATATTCCATGTCCAATGACTGATCTTGATCCCCTTGCTTGCCTTGGTCTGGTGTGTGCCTTAGAGACGTACTCTCTGATTGTGCAGTCTTTAATCTTGCTCTTTTAGATGAATAAAGCTGAATTTGTGGCAGTTCTGTTTCATCATGTTGCGTAATTATATGTTCATACTCTGATTGTGCTGTTTGGAGAATTAATGGCTTCATGCTTTGCTTTTCTTCTTCAGCAAGGGAGTATGTAGGAACCAAATATTCAGAAGCAGCTTTTGAATAAGATGGAAGTTCTTGACGATATGTTTCATCAACTGAACAGAATGGAACTGAGGGTTCAGACTCCAGGTTTGAAGGTACAGTTAAATAAACTTGATTTTCTAGGGCTTCTGCTTTACCTGTAGAATATGATGAACTTTTTTTTCAGATTCTAATTGTGTAGTTGTGTGAAAGTAGCGTGAAGTTTGCTCTCTCCCTGTTTCGGGTAAAATTGCAAGTTTAGGTTCTGACTGTATGGCCACAGCCAAATGTACATCAACTTCAGTATTCTTTGCAAAAAAGAAACCTGACTGAGGTTGTACCATTTCTGGTTGCTGTGTTTTACAGAGGGCATAAGATAAATCTGAGCGCTCGGGGGACAGTCCTGCAGTTACAGGTGAAGACTTCCGACTTCCTCCCATTTTTATTTCAGAAACTGTGTGAAACACTTAAAGGTACAGACACTGATTGTTCAGGAAGAGATGAATACGGTTGAATTTTCCGACTCTCTGTTTCCTCAGCAGAAAAGGATAAATCTTGCTGTTCAGTTTCCAAATGAATAGAGATGAAACAATCTCAGAGTCCTGCTTCTCTGAACGCCCTGCTCTCAACAGTTTCACGCTGTTCTGCTTTGTCAGTAGAACTTGATAAATCTGATTGTTCAGGCTCCAGTTGTGCAGTTTCCTGCTCCTCAGTCCTGCATAAGAGCCAGAAGGAGTTACTTGTTGCTCTGTTTCACTAACAGAGTACTGCAAATTAGCACACTGAAGTTGAGGTTGCATGTCCTTCCTCCGATCCACTTCTCCTGCGAAGAGTGACATCTCTGCTTGCTCCAGGTCCATCTGTGGCTGCTCTGTTTCACCATAGGAATACAATAACTCTGGTTGTTTCTTTCCATGAGTGTCTGCTCTGCCAAGAGAATATGACAAATCTGGACGTCTTGATTTGAGTTGGCAATTGTTCTGCTTTCCCCATGGAATATGAAACATGGGAACGCAGGAATGCTGTTTGCGTGGCTTCCTATTCTGCTTTGCCAAGGGAATGTGATAAAACTGGTTGTTCCAAGTTCACCTGTGAATATGATAAATCAGGATGCTCCAATATCTGTTTTGCCATTTCTTGTTGCTCTGTTCTGCCAGAGGAATACAAGAATTTCTGGGCTTCCACGTCTATTTGGGCACTGCTGGACTGCTCTGTTTTGCTATGGGAACATGGCAACACTGGCTGCAATTTGAACTCCAGATGTGCAATTTGCTTTTCTTTACTAATGGAAGAGGACAAATCAGGATGCTCTACTTTTCCCAAGGAACTTGAGATGTCTGGATATTCAGACTCCAGTGGGGCAGCCTGTGATCCCTTTGTTTTGACAAAGGAATGTAACAAATCACGTTCTTTCAACTCTGATTGTGTCATTTCATGAGGTCCTGCTGTGTCCACAGAAAATGACAAGTCTGCATATTCAGATTTCACCTGTGACGTTTGTAATCCTGCTGCTTCCCCAACAGAGTGCTGCAACTCAGGGTGACCTGACTGCATTCTTGCCCTTTGCTGTTCTTTGTCATGAGATGATGAAAAAACACCTGGCTGCTGCAGCTCTGGTTGAACTTTTTCCCGTTGCTGTACTGTCCCAATGGAATATGATAAATCTGGATATCCCAAATTCAGCTGAGCAATTTGTGGCTGCTTCATTTTCACCAACTGGCCATGACAAATCCATTTGTTCTGCCTCTGTTTGTATGTCTTCATGGTGTTCTAATTTGCCAACAGCATATGATAAATCTGAACAGTTTGATTTTTCATAGGTAGATTTTTGTTCTGCTTCGTGAACAGAATCAGATAACTGTGGATGTTCCAGTTCTAGCTGGGCTTTCTCTCGTTGACCAGCTTTGCTGAAAGAATGCACAAAGTCCATCTTCTCCAGTTTCTCTTGAGCAGCAGGTGGTTGCTCTGCTTTGCCGGGCAAAGAGAAAAGATCTGGCTTTCCTAAGCTCAGCTGTGTAGTAACTTGTGGCTGTGTTTTATCAATGGAATATGTCAAATCAAGGTGTTTCAGCTCTAGTTCTGACATTCCTTTTTGCTCTGCTTTTTCACTACCAGATAAAACATCTGGACCTCCTAGTGCTGAAGTTTGTAGATGTTCTGCTGCACTGACAGAATGCCTTGTATCAGGGTGCCCCAAGACTATGCGTGACCTTGCTGGCCATCCTGCTTTGTCAGTGGAGGATGATGAGTCCGTGTGGCCCAGTTCCAGTTGGGTAGGTGGACACTGTTCTGTTTTGTCACAGGAATATGACACACCTGGTTGTGCCACCTCAGCTGGGTGCTTTCCTGCACTTGCTCTGTAAAATATGCTAGACCTGGGTGTTTGGGTTTCAGCTGTGCAGTTTGCAGTGCTCCTGTCTGTGCCATGTCCTCCTCTTCTACTGCATCCACAGAAAGTGTCGAATCAGGATGTTCCATTTCTGGCTCCACTGTTTTCAGTTCTGTTTTTCCAAAGGAGTAAGTTAAACCTGTTTTCTCTAATTCTAGTTGTACTCCTTGTTGCACCTTTGTTTTATGAAGAGGATATATCACATCAACATGTTCCATTTCTAGCCAGGCAATTTCATAGTCTGGCTTGTCAATGGGAAATGATAAATCTGTTTGTTCCAAGACCTGGAATAGGAGAAGTCTGGATGTTCCATCTCCAGTTGTGCACTTTCCGATTCCATCATTTCTTCTGTGGAATACGAGAAACCTGGATGTTCCACCTCCAGCTGTGCACTCTCCGAGTTCTCTATTTCTTCTCTGGAAAAAGAGAAGTCTGGATACTCTGGCTCCATCTGTGGTCTCTCTGATTCCTCAGTTACTTCAGTAGTGCATGAGAAATCTGCATGTTCTGTTTCCAGTTGCGCACTCTCTGTCTGCTTGTTTTGTTCAGGGAAACTAATGTGGTGATCCAAATCTACTGCTGTACTTACAGGCAAAAATTTCTGTGTTTCCTGTGTTTCTGCATGAACAGGATATGAAATGCCAAAATATTTCAACTCTATTTTTTTCCAGAATACGCAAATGTGATTTAATTTCTTGCTCTTCTGCTTTCTGAACAAAGCGGGGAGAGTCTTGTTTTTCAGACTCTAGCTGAGTGCTTACAGAGCGAGCCTGAATACTTTGCTTCTCTAAATGAACATTTGCGGTCTCTGGTACTGGGGTCTTTTGTTTCTCTGCTTTTTTAGCAGAATAGGGCAAAGCTGAGTACTCAGTTTCTGACTTTGCAGTTGCTGATAACTGATACTCAGTTTCTTGTTTCTCTGCTTCATCTCCAGAATGTGAAAAAAAACACACACACAGCTTCTGACTGTGTAGTTTTGGATGATGGAGGAGTTACGTCCTCCTGTGTTGCTTTGGATAGCAGGGATTATTTGGATTTAACTGATGGAGCGCTACATAAGTAAGACTGAATCGCTGACTTCTGAATTTCTTATATTTAAACTATTAACTCCAGGTGGTACTAGAAACAACAGACATCCGTTGGGATGATCATCTCCCACAGGACAGTACCCAAGGGTCAGACCAGGCTGAACATCGAGGTGGGTATTTGTGCAGACAAGGATGCGATGCCTCAGTCCATTCTCCTAACCCCTTCTGACACCCCACATTAGCCTTGCTGCTTGGATTGAAAAACTGCATTAGAAAATGCACAATGATTTAAAGATTACATTGAAACGATTGCTAAAGAGGTAAAGCCCCAACTTTTCTGCTCTTTATAGGCAGATATGGTAACTGTTGGGCAATTCCTACATTAGGCTGCAGCAGTCTTTTATTGTTTTATTTTTATATGTATATATATATATATTTATTTATTTATTTTAAACCACCTTCTCAGTGGAGAGTGCCCTGTGTGAGGGGAATCGCAGTCCCAGCGGTGGCAGAGGGGTGGCAGCAGCAGTGGCTCCGGTCGGCCCTGGTGTTTGGCAGCGACGCGGAGAGAGCAGCATCCTGGGAGCCTCCCCTGATGCTGCCCTGCAAGCACTTTGTGACCTTGGGCCTCTGCTTTGGGACATAATGCTTTAATACAATGGGAATATTTAGCACACTTGAGAGAGATGACACCCATTTCAATGGAAATTGGAGGCAGCAGCGAGCAATTTCCTGCTGTTCGCAGCTCTACAGAATCAGGTGCTATTCGGCTATGCGGAGAACGGGAACAGCCAAGCAACAGGCAGCTCCGAGCTTAAAAATAAACCAGTGACATCAGGGTCCAGCACAGACTGTCTTTAGCCAAGTTTAGGTATTGGTCACCTCTCCTCCAAGATGTGTTTTCAAATCACTGAAGAAATTCTATTCTGTAATAGAGTCTTTAAAATGTGTTTCTCAACTAATAATTAATTTACAGACCAAAAAAATACATGTTTAGGGCTTGGCCAGTCCTTCCTCAGAGTTCTGCATGGACTGCAAGCATTAGAGAAGACCTAAAGCTCAACAGACATACTGATATCCTCAACCACAAAATACAAGCCTTAGAGAATCTCCTTTACTTAATAAGCTGTTCCTGAGCTCTCAGAACTGTGCCAAAACTCAACATTTTAGATCTCCATTGGACTAATTAAACTAAGCAAAGCTCAGTAGTGCAATATAGGTAAACACACTCAGTTACCACAGAGCACAGCCTCTCCAGTAAGCTCCAATCTATTTTACCATCAAACTGAGCAAGGATAGATAACGAACACAATACTGAGAACTAAAAGGAACAACTGCTGTGATTCAGTCAATCACCAAATTTAACGTCCTTGCAAGGCAAGGCCTGAGCTTGCATTGCAGAAGCTCCCAGCCAGGAGGGGGCCCCAAACAAAAGCCGCCCTCCCAGCGTGTCAGGGAGCTAACTGCAATCGATGGCGAGCATGCCTGCTGGAGGTGTTAGACATTCCTACCTGTGTTTTAAATTTAAATAGAAGTATTTGCTATTTAAAGGCAAATGGCATCAGGAATATCTACCTGACTGACTATGTTTTAATTGTTTGCAAGGACTAATTGCTTTCCCTCAGCTTCAGTTGGTTTTCTTGGTTATTTTTACACATATGCGCAATTCATCTTTTCAGTTATGTAGTCCATCTGCTGCTGGGGGATGTAGCGGAAAAGCAAAGTGTCCCTCAGAAAAAAATCAGCTTTCACTTTTGGGAATGTTCACCCATTTCTCTGGAAAACTAGCCGTTCCTTCTCACTGCGCTTTCCTAATATCCTGGCCTCTATTTCCCTTCCTGCAGCTCCTGGCATGGCTTGGTTTGTGCAGAGGCCACCACTTTCCTGCCCTCCTGTGCTGCCAACAGAGATGGGTAAAGCAGGAAACAGCTTCCAAAAGTGATATGCTCAGAGGGGCTGGAAATAAAGAATGGCTCAAGAGATTTTAGGAACTGCACAGCCCCTATTTCTTAAGGAAGACGTGAACATGACTGCTTGGGCTGTTGCGCAGTGCACAGTTCAAGCAGGCAGGCGTTGCTCACAGAGCACGGCAGAGCTGTGCAATGCGATATGGCCAGACGCACCCTCAGCCCCATTGTTTCCTGCGGCCCCCGCAGGGATCCAATTGCAGCAGCTCCACAGACTGAGCTGGAGCCCACACGCTCCCATGGGAGCCACTTCCTCTGCCGCTTCCCCTGTGGTGGGGCCTTTGCGCAAGAGCCCGGCCTGCGGCTCCCCCCTGTGGCCCCCGTGTCTGGCGCCCAAATCCGCACCCACAGTGAGGAACGCTGAGAGAAAAATTCCCTCTTTTTTGGGGAAAGGGGAGGGAGGCACAGTCAGGCAGTAGAAAGAATGAGCTAAAACGCTCTCTTCTGGCGCTGGGCCGTGTTCCCCATGTCAGGCAGCTCTCCAGAGCATGTCAGAGCAGTGCATGACAAGGAGGTGCCAGGGAGGGAGGCGCAGGGGACACCGCTGCACGAGCTGGCACCACACAGCTCCCAAAATAGAAAAGTTTCCCTGGAGCCAAGGGCAGCGCTTACTGCCCAAAACTTACAGCTGCATTCATCAGAAACTGCCCAATTAGCTGCACCCACAAATGTTCACAGTTGTGGTGAAAAAAGAGGAAAAGGGAAAAATAAGGGGGGAAATATATATATATATATATATTTCTGGGCAGTGGCCCAGAGTGGCGCTTTGCACCAAAACCGTCAGCTCCGTCAACGACTGCTGCCTCTCCAGGGAGGCTGTACCTGTTAGTCAGCTCCTCCGCTTCCTCAGGATCCACAGCCTCCTCTTCTTCATCCTCTAAGATGGAGGAGGTCTCGGAAGCCTGGTCGCGCTTGGCGTTGCAGCGACCCTCCATGTTGCCAGTAGCTCAGGCACGTACCGGTGATGTTTACCCCCAACCCTGTCCTCCCCAGGGAGGCCTGAAGCAACTGTCATGCCTGTCAGAACTTGCTGCTCCTGACTCAGGGCAGGCTTTAAATAGCAGGAGGCAGCGTTACAGCAGTAGCTCAGCTCGCGCCTGCCACAGCCCTGCGTCCCAGCACCAACCAGGTGTCACAGGCCAGGGTGGCATGTGCCTGGGGCCACCACTGCAGCACAAACACTGGCTGTGCCACGGGGAGGAGGGTGCTTGGTCCCACCACGCACCTGCCCCACCAAGCCCCAGGGGCTGGGACACTGACAAAGCAGCAGATTTAGGAGGCTCTGGAAAGCCAGACTCCTGGGCTTGGCTCCATAGAAAGGGTGGATAAAGTTACCATTGGATGAGCCTGACACACGTGTTTAATTAACACAGCACTCTTAAAAAATTACAGTGTATGGGATATCTCTTAACAAAGTGCAGGAAATGTATTTGAACCCCTAAACTGGCCGAGACATTAAATCATTGGACATTTCAAATTTCCTCTCCTCCCCTTCCAAGGGGTTGGAAGCAAAGAAAACTCTACCTGGAGATACTGGTTGAAGTAGAGTCACCTTTTTTTCTTTATTATTTTCCCATTTTCATACAAAATGCAATGCTTCCAAACTGTATTAACCAAATATATATGCACATATATATATATATATATTTAGAGACATAGTCAGACTCAGTTTATAAAGAACTTCCACATGCTTTCAAGTATGAATATTATATACACAGTACAACTCTATTCCCATTTCCCCTTTTTTGGATCTTCAAATAAATGGCTGGTTGTAAATGAATCAGCAAACTCATCCTAGACTTATAAGAATAGAAATACCCAAGCTGGTATTTCCATGTACAAGCTTTCCCTACAGTGCAAAATTAAAATCCTCCTGATAAATTTACACATTGCAAAATATTTCCGAAATGGCACATACAAAAAAAAATTCCCCAATTCACCCACTGAGGCCTATGGTGCACAGTTTACAAGGCATACTCTATACCCGAACACCACTTGTTAAACAACTATCCTAGAAAGAGACACTAAAGTTACACTCCAGATTTTCCCACGAGCACAGCGGAAGGAAACACAGCACAGTGGAGAATTTTCTTTTAAGGTATTCCTTACCTATAGAAGGCACAGTATTGTGGTCCTGCAGAAATGCTTATAGAGGAAAAATATGTACAAGTTTGTTTTCATCTTCAACACAACCAAAGAATGGTGACGAAACTTTTACCAGGACCCATTCAAGTTATTTTCAGAGCTAGTGTAGCTCTCGCAATTTAATTTGACCTGTAATTAGACCAAGATAATGTGCTCTTGCATGTTCTTTTCACAAGCACCATACTCTTTATATAATAAATGTAAGAGCGAAAGATGTATATCAGTACCTACAGGGATTAACAGGTCAACAGGATTCCTAACAAAAACAAGAACTCTACAAAACATATACAAGATCCCCAAAGCAAGAAGAACCCATTGGATCAAGAGCAATGTTCTCCAATAGACTTACATTTAACATTAAGTAAACCAAGAACCGAGTCCAGAAACCTAAGTTCAATTAAAGCATAGCTTCTAAATAGGCATTCAAGATGCTCTACACAAAGGCTACTTCAAGTTGACTACCCTTCCTCTTTCATCCGTTTACTATAACGGATAGATAAACATTTCATCCTGTTTCTCCCCTATCACTCTGCCACTCCTCAGTTTGATTCTCAAAACCATTATGCATTGAATTCTTCATAATGGATTCCTTAAAAACAACCTCTTAAAATATTAAAACACCTTAAAATACACTGACTACAATATGTATACATTATTTGATGCTATGTTTCTTTCACAAGTTAGTTCAAAATACATGAAGCCTCAGAGATGCTGTCATCTTGCACAAACACCAAGACTGTGGTCAGTCGGGGAGGGGGAGACTTTTTACAGGTCTCCCATAAGACTATTCCTTAGTCCCTATAAGGAGCACACAAAGGTTTTTATTTTGAAGTGGAGGAAAAAGGGAAAACTTTGTGTTAACACCAAGATTTATGATAGCTAGTAGTGGATTTCCTCACTCGATACTTGCCCTGAGTAGATAAAAATCCAGGTCATTAAATCTTCTCCCAAAACCTTCAGCCTATGTAGAACCTCCACCCCATCCCAAAACAATTTATGTTGTGACATTCTATCTGATATTTTCTGTCAAAAGTTACAGCCCACTATGCAACAACTCTCATTACGCTCACTGGCTGTTGGTCTGTCACTTCCACACAAAGTGCTGCTGATTTTGTTTTGGCTTGAGGGACGAATACTACAATTTCATAAAATTTACTTTCTCAGTCACTCAAACTGTTCTTTAACATATGTGACTACTGCCACCCTGTGCTTTTGCCAGATGAACCACTTGCCAATAGCTACAGAGTGCTTATTTTGCACAAAACTATGGCAGTACTCTGTGGCCACTGGGCCAGGCCAAGACACACACACCTTGCATTTTTCAGTGGATAGTTCCTGCAGCTCAGCTAGCACACAGTAAATTAGCAGTGAGTTTTCTGTTGCTAGAGGATGCGATGAACGTGTCCATCTCCCTATGCTTGGGAAAAATTACCATCTGGTCTTCATGTTTCT
Organism: Tinamus guttatus; assembly: GCF_059628265.1. Classification (NCBI taxonomy): domain Eukaryota; kingdom Metazoa; phylum Chordata; class Aves; order Tinamiformes; family Tinamidae; genus Tinamus; species Tinamus guttatus. The sequence continues at coordinate 667,948 of NW_028288949.1, forward strand.
GATTATAAATAGAGCTTACCAAAAGTACAAGAACTTAAGAACAAAATTGCAATAAGATTGTTTTTAAATGCACAGGCCAGTATAATCACAGATCTTGCAGTGTATTAAAAGAACCACCGAGTTGGTGTGGCATAGGCTGCAAGAGAGACATAGAGAAGTTATCATGTGGCAGGAAAAACATATTTTTATCTATTTTAGAATAGATATGAAGAAGCAATTTCAAATATTGCTCTATAATTTGAAGTGTGGTGTATATTAATTCCTTAGGTGACACTTATTTTTCTTTTTGCTGCAAAGTTCTCAGATGCAAAGTCTCATGAGAAAGACATACATATACATGTAGTTTCATACCTCACATCCGGCTCACTCAAAATGTAATTTTTTTTAAAGTTTAAACATGAATATCCCTGTCTGGCTTATCTTATTTAAAGAAAATTTTGCAAAGGGCACATTATAAAAATATTATAAAAATCCATCTTGGGTTTGCAAAGCATCTTAAAATCCAGACATGATTCTGTACTAAAACAAACAAACAAAAAAAAAATCAAAAACAAACAAAACAAACCACACTTTGGTGTTTATAAAGGGCATTTATAAAGTGAATATTTCATTAAGATCAAGTCTACCATCTTACTAAGAGAGGAGAAGTTAGTGAGGGAGAGCAGAGATACAGAATGAGAATGTTTGTGTATTGCCAGAGTCCAATAAAACCAAAAAGACTGCTTAAACTGTAGAAGCAAGCCAAAAATATTTGATAGACCAGATCCCAGTAAAGGCTGTACACTAAGTAACCTCACAGTGGGCAGAGTTTACAATTTCTAAACATTAAATTCAAAACCCTGAAAAAACTTAAGAGCTGCCAAAAAAAACAACAAACAAACATAAAAAACACAAACGTAAAATAAGTGTGGTGAGTTTTTTTCATCGTTAAAGACTTTCAGAATCTCCTTAGAAACGGTAGTGGTAAAGCATTTACCTGTACACACATGCAGTGCAAAAAAGACCTTGACCTATACATAGCATTTTCTTTTCTACATAGTTATACAAGTAACTATGTATATACATTGTATTTGTATTATTACATTTGTATTGTATTTGCATTGTATATACAATACAAAATAACATCAAACTAGAAAAAGGAGCTGTATTTTCCATATAAATTTTATTCCACAGGACACCATACAAATTATTAAACTAAAAAAAAAAAAAAAAAAACCAACAAATACATGAGAGGCACAAACTGTGCTACAGCAGGTCTAAAGTTTCACAACTTTGGGAAAGCTAAAATTTTCAAGATGACTTATTTAATTTACAGTAGCTGACCAATTTACAAATATTTACACAAAATCAAAACAAAAGCCCAGCTTGCTGCAGCAGGAGGGAGTGTTTGTTTGCAGACATCACTAATACTACAAATATGTAAAAGGAAGCACGAAAAGGTATCTGGACAATTCTGTGCAAATATAAAGTATTTACATATATTGATTTGCCATTTTTTATTTCAACTTCTTTGTAGTAGATCTGCTGCTTGAAAATTCTAGTTTAGATTACAGTTCCTGGTATCCAGAACGCTGTCGAATATAATCTGGTTTAATTTTCATAAACTGTTGCTTGTTGTTCCATGTAAGAAGCAAATTGAATTGGAAGGTGCCAAGTTGAGCAAAAGCGCATACTGCGTTAAGCAGATGGAAAGCCCAGGCTGTATGTTCATTAAAGTGTGTACTGTGTGCAGTGCCTTAAGGATATAGTTGGGCTAGTACATTGCTTAGCTCTGAATTCCTTTATTTCATGGTTAAGTGTGTCTGAATTAATGATTACACATATTATGGAAGCAACAAGTCAATATATTCCAATACTTTCCTTAAAATAGTTTTGGGTAGCTGTGGGCTGCTTTTTGAATGACATCAGTCTCTTCTAGAAGTCAACAATGCAAGCATTTTCAGAAAACATATCTTGAAAGTGAAGCTGTATTAACAAATGTCAATAATAAAATATGCAATCTGTCTTATAAAGATTTTCTTAACAAAAGTTTAAAGAGAAAAATACATCATAAAAAACAATGGGGTAACTGCATCGATTTTGATACTGTTCTTTATTTCAGTAGGATCCAATAAGGAGGAAATGAAAAAATTTGATTATCTTTTCTGTATGGTTGTTCTTAAAGGTAATATACAGTTCAAGTCTTTCTTGTCTCGTAATATCTGCCAAGACTGGGGAAAAAAGTACAAGGTTTTAAAAGGCTAAATCATCTTCTGTGCCATTAATACTTAAACACCATTGTAAGCATTAAACCCCAAAGATCTACAAGAAATAAAAAGGTTGGCACTTTTTCTCTCTAGAAAAGAGATGTCTGTCTTAGGGAGGAAGAATTTAAAGATGCACAAAATGTAATGAACCATTGGGAAATATATGTCTATCCAGGAAGAGAGAGTATTTGAGAAGATAGAGATGTTAACATTCTTTATGTTAAGAATGATCATATCTTAACATTGATATTCTGACTGAAAAATGATTGTCTCAAATATACACATGCGGAAATGCCTGATATAAGAACTTATCCTCTGATATCTCCAGAGCTTATAAGTAGGTCTTTAAAATAGGTTATTTCCACTTCTTTCTGTATTCTGTCCTGGATTCCAGGACAACTCTGTCATATCTGTTAGGCCATGAACCTGCAAATAATTGCACCAAACCTCCTTTCTTTATGCAGAGCCTATTTTAACCACAGTGCATAATGAAACTCCATCTCGATGACAATAAGACAAATAGATTCCTCAGTGTTTTTTTTTTTTTTTTTTTTTTAAAAAAAAAAAAGGAGGGTGGGCACATAAGCAGACATTCATAAGTACATTGACTACCTTTCACATATGTAACACGTATCTTGAATATCAAATTGACTGGAAAAATTAAACTGGATGCAATTTTTACCTTCATAAATTCATCTTTGATAATGTCAAACTTCTGTTTTTCATGTACAGCTCTAGCTGTGTTCGTCCCATCAAAAGGCTCTGCAAGATCAAACACAAACATTAAAAGTGTTAAGAACACTAGTGTTAGGCTGTCTTCACTGAGCAAGCAATCAGGAAAAAAACAAACAAAAAAATAAAAAAAACACCCACAAAAAACACAGAGGAGTTAACATATCATTACATCCCAAGAGGGTTTTAAGCACCTGAGTCCACTTTGCTTTTGCATTTCTCTGTATACATATTATTCATTCCTCCCATCAAACACTCTAATATTATATAATTCACAATAAAAATCAGACTATTATTTCTAAAAGTACACCACAGCTGTGCTGAATTCATGAATCTGTAATTATTTGTGATGGTTTAATGATTTGTTCTGACCTACAGAATATGATTTGGCATAATAAAATGTTTTGGAACTTACTGCACATATCCGTCCTTGGAACTGTTCACTTTAGATTCATGTCATTCAATAATCAGTGAAATACAAGAATTACAGTAAAATATTCACAACTTTTTACATAAAAGAGTATTAACTAGTTATAAAATACATATTTTATTACTTATGAATAGATGAAGTAGAATAGATTTTAAGTAGACAACTTGAGGCTTCCTTCTTGTTTCCAGACTAATAATTTATATGATGCTTACCATTTTTTTTGCCAGCAAAATCAGTTAGGTGGACAGATTTTATTTTTTTTTTATTAAATATATTGACAGATTTAAAAGTACTCCTTGTTACTGAGATGGTTGTCTACCTTACAGTAAATAAGCCAATACTAAAGAACTGAGATGCAAAGACTATGTGTTGCAACACATTGCAAACAGATTTTATACAGTTTATTTCCTTGCCTTATTAGAGAAATGCTAAATAAATGTGGCATATTTTAGACTGGCAGAATGCCTGAAAAGATCCTAGAATCCAGGGAATGACAGAAGTCTTTGTTATATCAGGTAACATTTATATTGAGTTGGTTATGAATTGGTTGGAATATTCACACATCAGAAGTGATTTTGACATTATGGAGACTGGGACTTTAAATCTGGAAAATGTTCCATGGCATTGGGTTTTTAATATGAAAGCTATTTAAGCTCTCAATCAGGGAGATTGTTCCAAGCAATAAAAGTTGCATTTAGCATATTCCTAGAAGGTTTTTCTTTAAACTACCTACAAAGTATTTGAATGGATGTTTACACACAGATTTATCTTAATCTAGACTACATCGTATAGTGCAACATCATACTGGATCACAACACTGGCAAGCAAATAATTAAAAAAAAGTATCTAGTTCTCTCATTCTAGTCACACAATTTGATACAGTGACAGGCACATAATTTGATACGGTTAAAAGAATTACACGTGAAGTAGAGCACTTTGCATTTTCTACATTTCATGTTTCTTTAATGCTAGGATGTTTATGTATTTAATCTTGTATCAAATAAATGTTTTTAAAAAGTAACAAGAGCAAAGCTGTACCATCTTCTAAAACTGACAGCTACAAAAGCTGACTCGCATCTTCCGTTTACTGCATATTTACTAAGTCTCTAAAGACATTCATTCCCTGAGACACAGCAAGAATTTTGCTATCAGCAACTATTTACACCGCTAAAATTTTTTAAGCATGAAGGCAGTGAGAATCCTTCATTAGGGAGTTTGTCAACAGTTTTAGAGGAAAAGTTTTTCAACTTCAACACTATGATACCTGAGGAAAAGGGATCACATCCCCAAATAAAAATACAAGAAACCATAAAAATTCAAAGCAAGCTTTGAAAAATTATTTTTAGAAATGAAAATGTGTATTAAATTCTCATGGAGATGAAAGATTTATAAATACAGACATGAATCAGGCACAGCAAATGACTGTCAATTAATTGTCTTACAAAATTGCCAAATTCATACAATCATAGAATGCTTAAGGTTGGAAGGGACCTCTAGAGGTCATCTAGTCCAACCCCCCTGCACACGCAGGGTCACCTAGAGCACGTGGCACAGGACTGCGTCCAAGCAGGTTTTGAAGATCTCCAGAGAAGGAGACTCCACAACCTCTCTGGGCAGCCTGTTCCAGTGCTCTGTCACCCTCACTGTTAAGAAATTTTTCCTTAATTTCCTGTGGAACTTTTGGTGCTTCAGTTTGTGGCCATTACCTCTAGTTCTGTCAGTGGCCACCACTGAAAAGAGACCAGCACCATTCTCTTCACTGCCTCCCTTGAGGTACTTGTAGACACTGATCAGATCCCCTCTCAGCCTTCTCTTCTCCAGGCTGAACAGGCCCAGCTCCCTCAGCCTCTCCTCATAGGGCAGATGTTCCAGGCCCCTGATCATCCTTGTGGCCCTGCACTGGACTCTCTCCAGCAGCTCCACATCCCTCTTGTACTGTGGAGCCCAGAACTGGACACAATACTCCAGATGTGGCCTCACTAGGGCTGAGTAGAGGGGCAGGATCACCTCCCTCGACCTGCTGGAGACGCTCTTCTTAGTGCACCCCAGGATCCCATTGGCCTTCTTGGCCACAAGAGCACACTGCTAAAAAAAAATCCAATTTTTTTTTCTCCTAAATATGCTTTTTTCAAAAGGATATGATACTATCTGATATAGACAAGAGTTAAACTAAACCAGAATAGTCATTAACAGTTTAGATCTTCTGATAAGGGACATTCCCAAAGGGTCACTGAGAGTGGCCATTCTTGATATCACCATAATGCTAATGCTACATTCGTTTTTCAAACAGCAGAAATACAAGTGAGAATCAGTGTTAAGACGTATTAAAAGAAATTAAAACAGAACTTTTTTTTCTTTCAGCAAGCTTAAATATAGTGCTACACGTAGAATGATGGCAACTTCCAGACAGATTTATATAATCTATACTTTTAAAAATACATAATATTCAATAAGTAATAACAACTATTGAAATTTTAGTCTACTAAATAGATAAAGCTTACAGAGACTTTCAAACTAGAATACGTCAACATGTTTATCTAACTTTTCAAAGCTTCTCTTCCTCTCAGTACAGGTTCATCTACCTATTTTCAGTTAAACTAGTTCATCCTAGTAGGTCTTACAGATATGAGGCCTACTTTGAATATAAACAGGAAATCTAATTTTTTCCTTCAGAATTATTAATAGAAACTTGATACATGAGGATCATGTCCACACTAATAAAGTCTTGAAGCACGTGGAAACAGGAAGGAATCAGATGAACCAGCTACAGGCAGTTGCTGCTTCAACAGTTCAAATGCAAAATGCACCCTCCTCGGAGTTATATGTAATCATGCACATTCAATACACACTCTAAAATGCCTAACTTCTGTGTTGAGTTTCTATTTCCCAAATAAACTGAAGAAAAGGCCAACTATTCATCCACTTTCTAATGTTCAGAGAGACAGTGAGCCTGAAACAGCTCCTGGCTCAGCCCACACGGGTGCAGGGGGGGCAACTGTGGAACATTCCCAGCTCCCACAGTGGGAATAGCAGTGCTTGGGCAATGTCTACATGGCACTATCCCATTTCATTTCAGCTGTGCAGATACTCCACTTCTCACATTTCTTAACTCTGCATGCTTCACTTCGTAAGCTTCACTTCTAGTCCAACCCTCCTGCTCCAGCAGGGACACCCAGAGCACGTGGCACAGGGTGGTGTCCAGGCAGCTTTGGAAGATCTCCAGGGAGGGAGATGCCACAGCCTCTCTGGGTAGCCTGTGCCAGGGCTCTGGCACCCTCACAGGAAAGAAGTTCTTCCTCACATGGAGGTGGAACTGCCTGTGTTTCAACTTGCACCCGTTACCCCTTGTCCTGTCACTGGCCACCACGGAGAAGAGCCTGGCCCCATCCTCCCTACAATCACCCCTCAGGTACTTGAACATGTTGATCAAGTCTCCTCTCAGCCTTCTCTTCTCCAGGCTAAACAGGCCCAGCTCGCTCAGTCTTTCCTCATACGATAGATGCTCCAGTCCCTTCATCATCTTCGTGGCCCTACGCTGGACCCTCTCTAGAAGCTCCACGTCCCCCCTGTCCTGGGGAGCCCAGAACTGCCCCCACTACTCCAGGTGCGGCCTCACGAGAGCTAAGCAGAGGGGCAGGATCCCCTCCCTCGCCCTGCTGGCAATGCTCCTCCTCATGCAGGCCAGGAGCCCATTGGCCTTCTTAGCCACGAGGGCACATTGCTGCCTCATGGGTAACCTGTTGTCAGCCAGGGCTCCCAAATCCCTCTCCGCGGAGCTGCTTTCCAGCAGGTAAATCTCCTCATCCTAACCGAGTCTCCCATTGAGGGCCAAGGCTCCCTCCCTCATTCTAGACCTTTCCTCTTCATCCCAGTATACTCAACCACCATTTCTAATTCTACCTCTACTCCACCTTGGTTCCTTATCCATGATGTCTTGTCCAGTTGATTTCCACTCACTTGCTACCTACCAGTACTCACTTCCTTTTCTTATTTGCTTGTGTTAACTGTTTTCTCTTTACATTGCAGTTCCCAGTCCCATTCCTGCTTTTCCTTCTCCCTTCTAACATCATAATCCTTCTCTTAATTTATTATTTTTTTCCTTTTCCTGTTCCAAGCTTCATATCTCCTATGCCTGCAAACTGTTCATATTCCTTCTTCATGGAGGCTCCCAGTGGCAGCTTTAAGACATCAAGAGGACACAGAACAGTTCAAACATGCAGTGAAGCTAGCATTCAAGAGCTGTAACTCCAAAAGGAGGCCCGAATTAACCCCTTGTTGATGTTTTGGAGAAGATCATGAATGTCACCACAGTAACTGTATAAAGCCAAGTAGCCACAAAGGGACCAGCATACGCACATTCAGTCACTAGAACTTGTGATGCCAAAGCATTACCGGAACAAAGTATAGTCTTAGAGAGGAATCTGATTCTGTGCCCACTGTGTTTTTGCAGAAGCTCAAACTTGGAAAAAATGATCACTATTTTTTTTAGAACAGCAAAAAACAGATTACTGTCACAAAGACCATTACTTCTCAAAATCCCCATCTCTGTTTCAAAAGTAACAGGGCAATGAGTCCACTTGAAGAAAAGGTCAGGAGAACGATTTTTTAAACATTATAGAAGAACTTAAAAACATCTGAGAAGGAAGCTTTAAGAGATACTCTGTTACATAATTATAGAACAATCTACATTGTAGAATGTGTTATCAAAATGTGTTATCAAAAACATCACATTTAAATATGACGGGTAAAGTCCAAGTGACAGATTCAGGTGTTTGGAGTATTAACAGTCCAAAATAATAATGCAGTTTTACATTTTACCTTCCACACAAATATACTTGTTTCTCCATTCAATACCACCAGGTCTTGGAATAGCTTTGGCCTCACGAACTGAAATCATTTGATGGCTCCAGCTAGGGAAAAGAAAAACAGTTTACTGACCTTATAAACTGTTGATTTTGAGTAACATCAGTTTGCCTTAAAAAGATGTCAGAATACTATGGATAGCACAATCCTTTTTCATAACCTGTAACAGAGTACAACAGTTTAATCTTCACAATATGAAGTAAGGAATAATGGGTAGGAAACAAGAAACATTTTTTCAAACACATTTATTTATGAAAACATCTGCTAAACAGAATACCACAGGTTTCTACAAGTAGCATACTTTTTTTTTTCCAGAAACCACTGTCAAATCGAACACTGAAACTTTTTTTTTTTTTTCTTTTCTAAATACAAAAGAAATTAGCACTTTGTAAATCCATCTTTCACAGTTTTCTGTAGGGAAAAAGGAAGGTAAAGACTTTTAAGTCCAGATTAAGTTACATAACGGATGTCATTGCAAAGTATGTGATGGGCCAATATAAAGATAGCCCGCTTACAAGTCAGCATTCCTGCTGCAAGGAACCTATTAAAAAGCAGTCATGTTTCGTTTATGCCAAATTTTAGATCCTCTACAGCTGTACTGCCAGTGCAGCAAATACACATTTGTAGATAACTTACTTTTTACATACAATTTTCTAAAAGTGAAAACATAGGAAGTAATCTTACCAAAGAGGGAATAGCAATACAGTTTAGAGGGAAATAATGAAAAATACTGGATATATGTGTTTGGCACAGCTGTAGGTCAAAAATAATGGCAACCAAATTGAACCATTTACAGTTTGATGATCTTAAACAATCATATATAGCCAGTTCCCAGCCGCTCTTAACTAAACCAGAAAACCACCATTATCAACAAAAAGCCAGGAATGCCAAGAGCGGGTCACCACTCCCTGGCCATTAGATAAGGGCTAGAAATAAGGGAGCAGCACTGCTGACAGCAGCAATGTTTTGTGCACGGCTGACTGGAACTGCTGACAATATGGATCTTTTGATATCTTACAAAGAGCGAAGAACCTGGCTAAGTAACATTCCTGCAGCTATGTAAATATCCACTGTAAATTAAAATACAATCTGTAAATCATCAGTTAAATCTGGAAGAATTCTGTGCTTCTTAGGTCATAGCTCAGCTGTCATAACTCTATTAAGTCAAGGGTGATAAGAGTTTGCACCAGCTAATAGTCTGCCCCCACAGATTCTACAAATTATCTTGGAAACAACTCATGATTAAAGCTACTTAGGAAAGTCAGCTGTTTGAATAACTGCACTTCCACAGGCATTATTCTTGTATTTATTATATGAATAGTTCCCCCCCCAGTATTTCAAAAGGTTGCAGGCAGAGCACATGAAGCACACATCAGGATATCTTGGATTACTTATTCATATATGTTCATTTATATTTCTCTTGATCTACTCTTTAAAGATCAGTATAGATGTTGATGACCATTTCCAGCATTCGAAGACTCAAAGCAAAGGGAATTTTCCTTCTAATCCATTACTCCCTAATTCCCAAAGTAGACCACATTTGTAAGAATCAGATACACTGTGAAGTACCAAACAGTTTGCTGCATATATAAAAAATATATATATATTTTTATATATAAAATATATAAAAAAAGTAGGGCCCCAAGTGCCCAAATGATAATTACTAGTTTCCTAGCAATACGTTCAGGAAAGAGAAGCAAGGCCTTGTTTCAGGGTCTCACTTGGCAAAAAGCCAGCCAAGCAAAAACCTGCTGCCTTCACTCACAGCTGCACAAGTGAAATCAGACACTCTTCAGAGGGCCTGGTAAACATGGGACAAGCTTCCAAATATGTTGGTTTGGGAACACTGCCATACGTTTTTCTGCTTTTTTTTGCTGGCAGATGCCATAGCTAAGCCGCTCTCCATCATCTTTGAACGATCCTGGAGAACGGGGGAGGTGCCGGAAGACTGGAAGAAGGCCAATGTCACGCCAGTCTTCAAAAAAGGTAAGAAGGAGGACCCAGGCAACTACAGGCCAGTCAGCCTCACCTCCGTCCCCGGAAAAGTGATGGAACGGCTCATGCTGGCCGTTGTCTCCAAGCACATGGAGGACAAGAAGGTGCTCAAGAGTAGTCAGCATGGATTCACCAAGGGGAAATCTTGCCCGACTAACCTGATAGCCTTCTATGATGAAATGACTGGCTGGATAGACGAGGGGAGAGCGGTGGATGTCGTCTATCTCGACTTCACCAAGGCTTTTGACACCGTCCCTCACAACATCCTCCTGGGCAAGCTCCGGAAGTGTGGGATAAATGGCTGGATGGAACTGGCTGGATGGTAGGGCCCAGAGAGTGGTGATCAGCGGTGCAGAGTCTAGTTGGAGGCCTGTAGCTAGCGGGGTGCCCCAGGGGTCAGTCCTTGGTCCAGTCCTGTTCAATTTATTCATCAATGACCTGGATGAAGGCACAGAGTGCTCCCTCAGCAAGTTTGCTGATGACACGAAACTGGGAGGAGTAGCCGATACCCCAGAGGGCTGCGCTGCCATCCAGAGGGACCTGGACAGACTGGACAACTGGGCGGTGAAAAACCTCATGCAATTCAACAAGGCCAAGTGCAAGGTCCTGCACCTGGGGAGGAATAACCCCAGACACCAGTACAGGCTGGGAACCGACCTTCTGGAGAGCAGCTCTGCAGAGAAAGACCTGGGTGTCATGGTGGATGACAAAGTGACCATGAGGCAGCAGTGTGCCCTCGTGGCCAAGAAGGCCAATGGAATCCTGGGGTGCATTAAGAAGAGCGTCTCCAGCAGGTCGAGGGAGGTGATCCTGCCCCTCTACTCAGCCCTGGTGAGGCCGGATCTGGAGTATTGTGTCCAGTTCTGGGCTCCACAGTACAAGAGGGATGTGGAGCTTCTGGAGAGAGTCCAGCGCAGGGCCACAAGGATGATCGGGGGCCTGGAACATCTGCCCTATGAGGAGAGGCTGAGGGAGCTGGGCCTGTTCAGCCTGGAGAAGAGAAGGCTGAGAGGGGATCTAATCAGTGTATATAAGTACCTCAAGGGAGGGAGTGCAGAGGACGGTGATGGTCTCTTTTCAGTGGTGGCCACTGATAGGACTAGAGGAAATGGCCGGAAACTGAAACACCAAAAATTCCATAGGAACTTAAGGAAAAATTTCTTAACAGTGAGGGTGACAGAGCACTGGAACAGGCTGCCCAGAGAGGTTGTGGAGTCTCCTTCTCTGGAGATCTTCAAAACCCGCTTGGATGCAGTCCTGTGCCACGTGCTCTAGGTGTCCCTGCGTATGCAGGGGGGTTGGACTAGATGATCTCTAGAGGTCCCTTCCAACCCTAAGCATTCTATGATTCTATGATCAGATTCACTGCATAATCAGCATAATTCTGATAATGAGAAACACTGAATACTAGAACTGTGCTAAACGCATACTTTAGTCTGCTGAATCATGTGAAATGTTATATAGGTACTGTCACTTGAACTCTGTGGCAGGCTAGTTACACAAGCCTGCTGGCAAACTGCATGAGCTTGGCCAGATGTGGTGTCGAAGCCCAACACAGGCAGCCATTTCCAAATAACACTACTCATAACTTATGAAGGGGAAAACAGTTACTTTCTATACAAAGAGCAAATAAAAAAAATAAATAAAAATCAGAGTAGGAATGTTGGATGGGCACTGTGTAAGTATATGGTAGTCAGTCTCTTCGGAAAGAGCTTATAATCTAAATAAATGAAGCAAATGAAATAACAAAAGGGAAAAACAACACACGGAAATAAAGTTCTTGAAAGCTGCAGATCATGCAGAGCTATTCTTTCTCCCTTTTGTGGCCTACTCATTGGTCCCATCCTGCCAGTAAGTATTACTTATTACATCAAGTAAAAGAACATATAGCTTTTAATGGAAATACCTACTGGCCTTTGCTAGACCAAGAGGGAAATTTAAAATAATTCATCTCTAGCTTCCCAACCAATACATGCGAGTGTATCCCTATCAGTTGACCATTGCAGGCAGGTAACTTGAGTGACTCATTCTGTTCCAAACACTGATCTTCATATGTTATCTGATCATTCTTGACTAGGCTGTTCTTTCAGCAAAAGACATCCTGTGTATCAAATCTTGTAGTTGTGTCCTACTTCATAGATAGGAATCTACTCAAGTTACCTGTGTGACTATTGTAGTAGTATTTTATTTAGTAATCTTTTTATCAAAACACATTACAGTTCAATAGCAAGAAGTTCACTGGCACAGTACAGGTCATTTAAATATGTGACGTGACTTAGCAGTCATGTCATCTGGAACTGAATCTCAAGAATTCTGCACAAAATGAGACCCTAGTAAGTGTCTTACAGGAAAAGCAAAGAATGATAAAATTGATTAGAGCATTAAAATATTCTATATGTTCAGGAATGAAAATATTAATGCCATAAAAGGCAGAAGTAAGAGCCCTCTGTTACGTGCATTTAACTCTCATTCTAATTCCCATGTGCAATAATATTTCTGTCATTCCAAATATAGTTTCCATCAGCATCAGCAACCTGAAAGCAAGGATAACGTACACTATGGACAGCTTGGAACTACATTTGTTCTTAGTGACTGGCTATCAGACAAATGAAAATATTTAAAAACTATGTTCTACCTGCCTTTCTGAGCATGGGCAGTAATTTGGGATTTTCTCCTCCATCCAATTAAGAGTTTTCCTAAAACTTTAAGAAACTCCAATATCTTTGAGATCTCCATCCTGCTCCTTTCAAACAGGGTTTAAAGTTATCAGGGAGACATGGATGACTACAGCCAAGTAATGAGAACCCATTAAGTTGTATTTCCATAGCACAAATAGCTAAAAATAATATAGTTTGCTGCAGTAAGTGTGTCATTTCCTGATACGATATCTCCGCATAATATTCCCAATATGGAAGTTAGAGTATTTTCTATAACTTTTTAGCATAATATCACTAGTCAAAAGTTTAAATATTGAACAAGTAATTAATGTTGAAAAACTGGCAATATGTTCACTGTTTGTTTTTGAAATATTTTCTTCTCTTGACTTCAGAAACTATCCTATTGTCACTCTGTACTTGGAGTCTTAGTTTTTCTTTTAGGAGGTTTTCATATCCACACCCTCAAATCTTCATTTTCATTCCAATCTTCTTTAGAGAATCCAAAGGCCTTTTGATTTCTGATTCCATTTTCTTCTGCTTCTAGACCTACACTAAGCCCCTCAATCTTTCCAGGCTTTCTTTTTTTTTTTTTTTTTTTTTTTTTTTTTTTTTTTTTTAAACCAGAAGTTCCTACATCACACTAAAATTAAATGCAGATAACATTTTTCCTTATTAAATTAAAATATAATATATATAAAATATATATATAAAAGATGTTATCTGCATTTAATTTTATGTATATTTTCCAATGATGATGACGATTGCTAAAAAGTAATATTTAGGAATTACAAACAGTTCAGGTAATGATACTTTAAGCAACAAAACCCAGACACCAACTTCCCAAGAATGTGCTCCAAACTGTATGCTGACAAGCACATGAATGAGGAGAGTCACATTAGATGTTTTTCACAGATTTGGACAAGAACTTACCTGGTAGTTTAGGCAGGCAAACCAGAAGCTTCTTCCACCATGGATAATTATTTACTAAATAGATCACTTTCCTATAATTTCACCATCCTATAATTTTGGGGTTTAGCAAGCAGTACCTGGACAGGTAAAAAGACACAACCCAAATGGAATCTCTAGGGGTGGATGATGAGCAAGTTGAGAGCTTGTGGGTAAGGGTTAAAGGGCAGGCTAATGTGGGAGACACTGTGGTGGGTGTCTGCTACAGGCCACCTGACCAAGACGAGGAGGTTGATGAGGCCTTCTATAGGCAGCTGGATATTGCCTCACAATCACAGGCCCTGGTTCTCATGGGGGACTTCAACCACCCTGACATCAACTGGAAGGACAACACAGCCAGGCACAAACAGTCCTGGAGGTTCCCGCAGAGCATCGATGATAACTTTTTGACACAGGTTGTGGAGGAGGCAATGAGGAGAGGTGGGCTACTGCACCTTGTGCTAACAAAGAGAGAGGGACTCGTAGGAGATGTGAAGGTGCTGGCGGGGGAGGGGGTAGCCTTGGCTGCAGTGACCATGAGGTGGTGGAGTTCAGGATCCAACAAGGAGGAAGCAGAGCTGTAAGTAGCCTTGCACCCATGGACTTCAGGAGGGCCAACTTTAGCCTCTTCAGAGACCTCCTTGGAAGAATCCCATGGGCTAGAGCTGTAGAAGGTAGGGGGGCCCCCAAGACAGCTGGTTAGTTTTCAAGCAGCACTTCCTCCACGCGCAGCAACAGTGCATCCCTCTGCGTAAGAAGTCAAGCAGAGGGGGCAGGAGACCTGTGTGGATAAACAAGGAGTTGCTGGCAAAACTCAAACAGAAAAAGGCGGTGTACAGAAAGTGGAAAAAAGAACAGGCCCCCTGGGAGGAATATAGGAAAGTTGTCAGGGAATGCAGGGATGTGACAAGGAAAGCCAAGGCACGTTTGGAACGCAATCTGGCAAGAGACGTTAAAAATAACAAGAAAAACTTCTTCAAATATATTAACAGCAAAAGGAAGACCAGGGAAAACGTGGGTCCGCTGGTGAACGGGATGGGCACCCTGGTTACAAATAACACAGAAAAAGCAGAGTTGCTGAATGCCTTCTTTGCTTTGGTGTTTACCAAGGGCAGCCCTTTAGAGCCCCAGGCCCTAGGGACAAGAGAATAAACCTGGAGAGAGAAAGACTTGCCCTGGGTAGAGGAAGATTGAGTCAGAGAGCACCTAAGGAAACTCGATACCCACAAATCCATGGGCCCTGATGGGATGCACCCCAGAGTGCTGCGGGAGCTGGCAGAGGTCATAGTTAAGCCCCTCTCCATCATCTTTCAAAGATCCTGGAGAATGGGGGAGGTGCCAGAGGACTGGAAGAAAGCCAATGTCACACCAGTCTTCAAAGGCGGCAAGAAGGAGGACCCAGGCAACTACAGGCTAGTGAGCCTCACCTCGATCCCCAGAAAACTGATGGAACGGCTCATACTGGCTATTGTCTCAGGGCACATGGAGGACAAGAAGGTGCTCAAGAGTAGTCAGCATGGATTCACCAAGGGGGAATCTTGCTTGACTAGCCTGATGGCCTTCTATGATGGAATGACTGGCTGGATAGATGAGGGGAGAGCAGTGGATGTCGTCTATCTCGACTTCACCAAGGCTTTTGACACTGTGTCCCTCACAACATCCTCCTGGGCAAGCTCTGGAAGTGTGGGATAGATGAGTGCACAGTGAGGTGGATTAGGAACTGGCTGGATGGCAGGGCCCAGAGGGTGGTGATCAGCGGTGCAGAGTCTAGTTGGAGGCCTGTAGCTAGCGGTGTCCCCCAGGGGTCAGTCCTCAGTGCAGTCCTGTTCAATTTATTCATCAATGACCTGGATGAAGGCACAGAGTGCTCCCTCAGCAAGTTTGCTGATGATACGAAGCTGGGAGGAGTAGCTGATACCCCAGAGGGTTGTGCTGCCTTCCAGAGGAAACTGGACAGACTGGACAACTGGGCGGTGAAAACCTCATGCAATTCAACAAGGCCAAGTGCAAGGTCCTGCACCTGGGGAGAAATAACCCCAGACACCAGTACAGGCTGGGGACCGACCTTCGGGAGAGCAGCTCTGCAGAGAGGGACCTGGGTGTCATGGTGGACATACACACACACACACACACACTTACTTCATATAAATAAGAAGTCACAGAAAATGCATAGACAAATATTAGGTGATCCTGCCCCTCTACTCAGCCCTGGTGAGGCCACATCTGGAGTATTGTGTCCAGTTCTGGGCTCCACAGGACAAGAGGGATGTGGAGCTGCTGGAGAGAGTCCAGTGCAGGGCTACGAGGATGATCAGGGGTCTGGAGCATCTGCCCTATGAGGAGAGGCTGAGGGAGCTGGGCCTGTTCAGCCTGGAGAAGAGAAGGCTGAGAGGGGATCTAATCAGTGTCTATAAGTACCTCAAGGGAGGGAGTGAGGAGGATGGTGCTGGCCTCTTTTCACTGGTGGCCACTGACAGAACTAGAGGAAACAGCCACAAACTGAAGCATTAAAAGTTCCACAGGAACTTAAGGAAAAATTTTTTAACAGTGAGGGTGACAGAGCACTGGAACAGGCTGCCCAGAGAGGTTGTGGAGTCTCCTTCTCTGGACATCTTCCAAACCCGCTTGGACGCAGCCCTGTGCCACGTGCTCTAGGTGACCCTGTGTGTGCAGGGGGGTTGGACTAGATGACCTCTAGAGGTCACGTCCAACCTTAAGCATTTCTTTAAAAAAAAAAAAAAAAAAAAAGACAACACATCTGCAAAACATGTTAAAGGAAAGCTTAAAGATTAAATAAATAATTTTGTCTTTAGACAAATACAAACATCTAGTGTTTTATATGCACAAGCAATCTTTGTAATAGATTCTCAACTAGCAGTTTGGTAAAACGTTCATAACCTATGGTTTTCTAGGATTCTTCTATAACTTTGTCTTCTATTTCTCTTTTACAAGAAAGATCAGATGCCAAAATTCTAGCAAACCAACCAGGTTAGCGAACCACATAGGAATTTTCTCATATCTAAGTAAAAATGGCCTCTATAAATTTAACCGTAACCGTTGGTTATGGTTAAGTTATTGTCCAGATGTCTCCTTCAGTGACTTGGAGTGACAGAACACTATTAGGGTTCAAGCAATTCCACACCATGAGATATACCTTATGTTAAAACTAGAATAGATCTTTTTGCACAGAGATATGCAGTTTTTAAACATTTTTCTATATATAATATATATTTAAAAAAATATAAATAAAAATCCAGCTATTTCAGAAGGCCAGAGCTATCTACATTTTGATAGCTATTTTACAGAATAAGTAGCTTGGTTAATCAAAAGACTTTAGATAACACTTTTTATATCAGCATTCCCAATGCCCTCAATTCCTTTCACTTGTTTCCTCTCTATCAATTATCACTTCTGCATTGCTGCTATTCTTTCCTATTTAAGAGGCTTAAAATGCTGATGTATCAAACAAAAGAAAGCAAAGTCTTACATATTTCAAAATTGTAAGATGAGTTTAATACTTACTCAAATTCTGTGGCGTAATATTTGAAGAAGCCTATTAGCAAATCTCCAAGACTTGATCCATTTTTTGAGAGGTAAGGAGGAATGGTGCATGGAGCTTTATGAACAAGGTGCAACTGCATAGTAGGATCAAAAGAGTCCTGTCAAAATAAAATCAGAGAGTGGGTGTGTGTATACATACATATACATATACACATACACACACACACACAGAGCTTTAACTTAGTATGTATTTTTATTTATAACAACACTAAGGTTGCCCATCATTTGCTTATTTAAATTGCAAGCACAAATTAAAAGGAGAAAAGCACTACCTTTCCTTTCCTGTGCTAGATACTACTTACTCCTACCAAGCTCAAGTAGGATCACCTTGCCCAGGAGAGCAAGACCATCCCTTACCTTCTGTTTGCTTAAGAATTTTAACAAAGAACCACCTTTGACATGAACTTATGCTTACATATTAGTGAAACCACATGAGTAGAAGCAGAATAAGGTAGCCTGCACTGAGCTGGCTGCAGTTGAGCTGACACAGGGTGTGTGAAGCTAACACAGGTGTCACTAAGTCTCCATAACCACAGTACAGAAACACTCTGTCCAAAAGGAAGGCCTCATTTCCCACACCACAGAATTCAATTTGATGCCAACCCCACCAGCTCAAACACAAACTTGTGCCTTCCCACATAAATGAGTTCAAAGACTGTGGTAGCACTTCCTCTGTCCCAGCTATCTGAAAGACTAAAAAGTGAGTTATAAAGCAGACTCCATTCACTTAAGCTGAAGTACGCTTTTCTTTTAGAAAAGATGCAGATTTTCTAAAAAGAAAAATCACCACTACCAGCATAAAAAGTTACTCAGGACTAAGCTAATATTGTTTTAAGTTTGCTACACTGCTTAAGTGTCCATTATATTACTTCTGTTCCGCTCACAAACTGGCTTTGAGAAGTTGATAATGCCAGGATGTTATATTTTACCACAATGTCTGGTGAATTTTTAGGAAAATAAATCCAAGATGCACAAAAAGTTAGGAACCTATTTAGTCATATTAGTGCATCTCCCCCTCCTCACTTTGTTGTTTTAGAGAGTAACATCAGGTAGGAGTCTCCAACTTTTTAGTACTAGAATATACTGAAAATATTGCACGCTATTTCCATGTTAGCACCAGCAATACTTCTTCTAATGAGGTTAGTGATCAAACGAGTAAGATCTCTAAGATCTTGTCCTCTTTTGTCAATTCCAGCAAAGTTTTCTGGTAACCTGAGCAACATATCTTCCATAAAAAAAAAAAGTCATGTTTCCAGCTGTAAAAGCTTTGGGCTTTTGCTCTCACAGCACAGAATTTTTATGAGGTATTATGATAGTTACCAGAGCTCAGAATTTAACACCTTACAACCCAGCAAAACACAACAAAGCATGCAGGGAACATGAAAAGCATGTACGAAGAGATACATGGCATACATTCAAAGATCTAAAAGGGGAAGAGAACTTTTCCCTGGATTGTGCAGTATATATGACCTTTTATATACTTACAGGACTGAAAGTCCTTGCCCATGCATGGGGAGAAAGAGCAATGAGAACTGCTAACTTCAACAATAAAAGCAGGAATGCAGTGAAGTTACCATGCCACATGTCAACTGATATGAAACATTTCCTTACTAGATTTAGTAGACACTTTTAAAAAGCACAACTTTTCCTTTATGCTTTAGATATTCAAATTACTGAAAATTTCTCAGCTGCAAGAAAAATCTGCCACTGCAAGGCCATTAATATACTGAGCAATTAAAAACCTAGACTATGGGTTATTATTTTTTCAGAATAAATAAGCTATTTTCTTTATTACTATTCCTAATTTAGAAAAGATGTTGTTTATTCTTAGCAATCTTGACATTAAGTGCACCTCAAACAGAAGCAAGGATGTTGTCTATGTTTTATTTTTTTTATATTAATCAAGATTAGTTAATTTGTAGTAATGTTGTATTGATGTGAATTTGAATAAAGAAAGCAATGAACTAGTAAAATAGCGAAAGACAATGTATCCATTATTATTGCAATAAAACTTATGGCAAAAAGACAGATGCACCTGCATGCCTCTGTGTCTATGTGATTAAATGCAGTAGAAAGGAAAAGGGCAAAAAGATACAAAGCACCATTTTATCCAAAAATATTTTATCAGTACGATTTGCTGACACAACATGAAGTTAGAAAAATATACAGTTTTATTATAAAAAATGTATTTTTAAAGTGATGATTGTTATAGAAGTATAGTCTAAATGAAGGCATTTTTCAGAATATTCAGTTTGCCTGTTTCTCCATTGAATTTACAGCTGATCAGAAGTCATATAAGCACCACAGAGGCAAAACCTGAAGGACTCATTTGAGGAGCAGAAAACAGAACACATTTCAAAGACTCCCATTCTGGGTAGAAGAGATGCAATTACTAATTTTTCAGAATTATTTATTAAAAAAAACAAAAACAAACAAACAAACAAACAACCCCACACATTGCTAATCACCATTTGTAGAGAAGAAAACACAAATGTTTTGTTCTTCTCATACACAGAAAATCTGCTATGGAGGAAATTGCTATTAGAAATTTTTACCTATTAAACCATATTAATTATTGCTTTAACCTGAGAAAGGACACGGGGAAGATTTAATGAAAGTTTCTGTCAAGATACATCCGTAACCTACAATACAGCCTGTTTAAGGTCATTTCATAACAGTGCAATTGCTCTGTGTCCAGTGAATAAGACATCAGATTGGCCACAGGAAAACTGGACTGATTTTCTGCTTTGCCACAGACAACCCATGAACCCTCATTAGTCTATTCCAGTTCGTTCATCTATTCTAAAACAGGACTAACAGTCCAGTTCTTACTACTAGATGAACTCAATGAATAACTAGCTAAATGGAGCAAGGTGCAGATTACAGATAATATACCTAAAGGAGGCTGGTAATGACAGACTTTCAAAGCATCCTTAAAATTAGCTCAGTTTCAAGTAGACTTGCAGGTTTTCCCTTCTTAACTCGCTCTAGAAGGCAAAAGAAAAAACTCAATTTCTTTTAGAACTAGTCCATTTGTCTACTGCACATTTGCCTCATAATATTCTGAGAAATGAAAAAAGAAATTTACAAACTGATAGGGGGCAGGAAGAGAAATAATTGAGCTATCCATCATTTTTGAGCTATCCATCATTTCAAAAAACTCCAGAAAAAGTGACCACAAAGGTTTTTTTCCTTCTTCTCCCATTTTTTTTTCTCCTCCTTTTTTCCCCCCCTCCCCAGATCTCTCCTCCTATTTTGTTTGACTGGTTCCTCAAGGAAACACTAGCGTAGAGCAGCATGCACCACATTCAAGCTACAATATGCATCAAGCTCACATGTTCTCCTTTCCACTTACACACTGAAAAGCAATATGACTATACATATTCTATACATCAAGATACTCCAATGCAAAATCAGCTTAATTCTGACTGTATAAAAATTTTCCTTAAAAAAATTATAACTGTATATATGCACACATAGATGCATATATATTTACAAAAATTACCTTTCTCCAGTCTCATAAATACTAGTGAAATTTAACTTATCAAAAATGTTTTTTTTTTAATCAAAATTTATCAAAAAGGGGGGGGGGGGGCAATTTTAAGTAGGGAGCAAACTGTACCTCTCCAAGAATAAACTCCCAATGCTTTAAAGCAGTGACAGTAGCTTAAGCACAACCCCATCTCCTGCCCCATCCCTTTCCCCCACTTGTGAAGGGGAGGCAGCAGGATGACAGGCATGCTGAAGCCAGTCACTGAAGTTCCCAATCCAGAGCACAGCTGGAAAGCCACCTCCACCTGGATTTAACTGATGTGCCAGACGGGCACCTGCAACATGAGGGGCTCCCACCTCAGGTGCACCTCAGTGCTCCTGCCCAACTCGCACCTGCCCAGGATACCCCAGGGCAGCATGGCCCACACTGGGGCAGAGCTGGGGGCCTGCCAGGATTTCTCACTCTGTCAGGGGAGACACTCCATCAGAGGATCTGCCTTTGGGTTCTTATTCAAGGCACGTATGTCACTTCTACATTGCACCTGCAATTTAAAACATGCAGTTTTTCAAAGCCTAGAAGTCTCTTCAAGCTGTAGTTAGAGCTGCAAATTTGTGTCTGAAAAAAGCTGCCTGCAAGTAGAAAGGTTTTGCCTCAGAAGGGGAGACGCAGCATTTATGGGCAGCATGAGAACTGGGGCACTGCTTTGAGCAGCTGCAAGCACAAGTAAAATGCATCGTTTCTTAGGACACTGACATTTTCCCATGCTTTGTAATTATTATTGTAAGCTAGACATAAATCCAGAATTGTTCTAGTGTATTTCTTATTTTGAACTTTACATTTACTCACTGTTTCAGTATTCAGAAATTCTAACTTTTACGACACTTAAGCACTTAATAGGGACGACAGATAAAATATATTTGAAAATTTCTAGCATGATTTTTGCTTTTATAGTAAGCAAGTATAGAGTATATAAAATATTTTACTAGTAACCTTAGAATGTTTATTCCGTCCTCCCAAACACAAGATAACACAAATCTATGTTAAAACAAAAGGCTACTTTTATTGCAGTGTTTGAGAAAGCACACAGGAACCTGCACCTTTTACCATTGTCGTGGGGTACAATAAGAACCCTTGCATTTTGTACAAATTCAAAGTTTTCAACTTTAGTCATTTAAATCATTTAAAGCATTTGTGAAGTAAACTAAAACATTTACACAGTTCAAATTATAAACTTGTTTGAATAATTGTTACAAAGCGATACAGAAGCTACTGATTCTTAGTTATTTTCCTTAAGCCACATGCTGCAAAATACTATGGCATGAGCTTCAGGCAAGTGCAATTACCAAATTGGGTAATAAAAATAATAATAAAAGATTTAGTTACATGTGCAAGAAAGAGTCAAATGCTTTTCAGCATTAACAATGAAGGGATCAGAAGATGCATAGTAGAATAATAAAGACCAAAACTTAAAAACATAACAAAAGGTACACAAACAGGACTACAAAATAAGGATAAAACTGCAAGTTACTGTTGCTCAAAGCCTTTTTTGCATCTTAGTTATCTAATTACCCAGAATGGCTGACCTCACAATATTTCTCCCTGATACACAGTGACATCAAATCTTCCCATTTCAGCACAACAGGAAGTGTATGCAAAAAAAAATAATGGCTTTTGGAGACTAACTCAGTCCAACTAAGCACACACAGACAGGAAGACCAAACTATAGCAACTATGAATAAGAATTAAAGTGATACATGAGAAGTAAGGTGAGGAGGAAGGCACACAGAATTCCTCTACACAAATCATTGCTTACAACTATTCAGCAATAACTCCTTTGTCCCAGACAAGTATTTAAGAGGATAGCTGTTATTTCTAGGTAATCTTCCTTAGATTAAGTCTTAATAGTTGCAGCCTTGATTCTGCTGAGGATCAGAGCATACAGACCCACATAGTTCTCTAGAAAACAACACAGTATAATCTGGACACAACAGCAAAATCCAAAAAGGAGATTTTTCTGTATCAACTGAAGCACAGTTTTGTGAGGTCACAAGATACATACACAATTAATCCTCTGAATCAAGAAACATCTGATGGAGGACACAAGCAACTCAGCTGTCCAAAGTTATAAAATTCTGATACATGACAATCAGATGGAAACAATGGTAGTTAATATACTAAGAAATAAGTCAAATTTACAGATGACACTGGAGCATTTGCACCCTAGCATGGAGAGAATTTGGTGAACAGCACTAGTCACCGAGTGTAAAGTTCTCACATATATAAAAAGCTGTTTTTATTGTTTTCACTAGAGAAACGATCAAGAGCAGCAACTAAACATTTTCACACTCATGCTTAGTGTATCAATGACTACGTTTACAGTCTAGGTTTAACTTAATCTGTTATAGACACTTAAGAATTCATATATTTTAGATACGTTTCATACACATAAATGATGTAGCAATAATTCATAAGAAACACTTACTGGGTAATTTTTTTGGAGGGATGGAAGGATGGGTTCAGGTAGGGCTATAAAAAAAAAAAAAAGTTTAAAGTTGCTGTGATTCATATAATTCACAGGAAGCAACATCATATCAACTACACCAAAGGGCTGGACTGAAATTCCATGTTAGAAACATCTGCCCAGAACTTCAATTTCAGGCATTTTGTAAAATGAGTTATTCCACAAATCCTTCTAATACTACATGTTATCTATGGCAGAATAAGTAGTAAATTGAGTTAAAGGAGGCTATTACTAAGATACTACTACTTGTAGAAGACAAGAAAAACTCTACAGTAGCTGGATACCCCCTGCCTTTTAAAATTCATGTTAATTCGAGGTCACAGGAAACTCCCTCTAAAGAGCAGTCAACCATTGTTTCACACAAGCTCTCTTTCCTTTTTAAATAATCTAATACAGTCTGATTACTTTCCATGCTATGATATATCCAGATTCTGGACAAGCATATATTCGTTGGCTTAATTTTTTTTTAATGTTGAGTCTCCCAAAGTAAACTTGAACTACAGCTAAAATGCCCAATATATTTAGTCAGTATTGCTAGCAAAAATCCTATAAAAAAGTATATCTAATCTAATGCTGTTAGCTGATCTATTAAATAGAAAGCAGAATATAAAGTTCATACAGAAGCTAGAGATACTAATTAATCATTTATGAAAGCCACGGGTAGGTAAAATATTGCATACTAAAAATAACAAGACAAAGAATCATCTTGTGGATGTAGCACCAGGTCAGGTGGTGCTACAGATACAAAGACAGAAAAATAATCCCCAAACATTCACATCCCAGTCAACTCTTACAGCAGCTACAAAACTGTTAGATCATCCCTAGTAGGAAGGTTTTAATATCACTTCATTAGCATGTTTTTTTAAGCAAAATTGGTCTATATCATTTACTAGGGAAAATGCAATTATGTTCAACACAGGAGTTTACCATGGCATTTAATTCACCCTTGAATCAAGGTCTCGCAGAGGAAGAGATGTTCAAGCATCTTTTTTTTTTCCTATAGTGATAAAAATCAGAATAGCAAAACTCCCAGAACATGCTTGGGATATTTTCAAAGAGTATACTATATTAACTAGCATAAGTGCTAATAATATGGAAATATGAAGGAGTATATTATTTCGACAACATCTTGAATATTTTCCAATTCTATGCTTTACTGAAAGAACAGGCAAAAAAATATGAGTGGTATGAGTAATGAAGATATTTCATGCATTAAGACAATAGGGTTAAGGGAAAAAATTACCACTAACATTTACCGCCTGAATTTTTCTTTTCCTACTGTACAAGATAGTTGGACCTGTTACCTGGAAGAAAGTTCAAGAACAAAACATTGATGCATCTACAAAATAAACTCAAGCCACACTAACCTTAGGTCAAAAAGCTTCCATACTAGTAATGATAAGAATATTGAAATAGATTAAGTAATTCAGAAATTTCCCTAATGAAGAGAGATCATATTTACTGCTAAAAGAAAGCAGTTATTCCTATCTGTTTTTTCTGGCCAGTACCATCAACAAAAGTCCTACTAGCAAATTCTATGATTAGGACACAAGCAGCTTTCAGTAGTATTATATACAAGTAGCAGAAGCGAGAAAAAGAGTTAAAACTTGAGGAAAAAACAGTATTCCAACACTTGGCGCCAGATACATGTCCAGAGCACCTTTCTCCAAACTTTTTAAGGAAAGAGCTCATGGAACACAGGTTAAAAACTCCCCATCTCTGGCCTCAAGACTGCTGATACTTCATAGGCAGCTACCACTGATGACTACAGCAAATGCCCTCATGCTTGTAGGGTCGTTAACATCGCTGCAAGCCTACACATTTATATCTGCTTGCAGCTCCCACTCTCTTCCTTTTGTGCATTACTTTTATCCACAGCTCAGTAACTGGCTATTCCTGACAGCACCCAGCATCTAATACAAGAAATTCCATACTCCCAGTCTCTAGAGTTACTATAATACTGAAAATATACTTTGAGAATAAATTTCCAAGTGAAAAGGCCTGCTTCCACTAAAAATCTTAATAGCAGCAGTATCAAATGCTTCTCAAGTCACAGTTGAGATGGTCATGAATTGCTAGACAGTGTAAGGATCTCTTCTCTTGCATGTGCTTCAACTTTGCAGAGCAATCTGCACCCAGTAGCTTTCATCAGTTTCACTCTTGGATCTAATAATCAGTGTAACCATTTTATTTTTACGTAGATATGTCATTTCATCTCTTCCAATCAACAATTCATTTTTTATTGTTGTTAAGAATCTATATTAAAGATTTATCACCTACAATATCATTTCAGAGTTGTGGCAACAGATTCATAACATTTTTCCCATTTTTTCTTTCTTTTCACAGAAACAAATCTATGAAACGCTACCAAAGGAAGTGTAGAGAAAGGATACTGACTGACAAAAGGAAAAAGACAAAATGAAAACTTATACAGTTTGTCCAGCTTATCTACAGATGTAATCACAAAATATTAAAAATCCACTGTTATTAAAATACACCAATCAAGAACAATCAGCATGTTACCAAAAAAATAAAGAATGAATATAAGCAGCAAAATACAAAGTCTATATACGAGCTGACAGGAATTAAGGAAATATTTCTGCAGGCATGTTACTGCATAAGACATGCACCTCAGGGGTTATGGCCAACCCTTCTGAAATTACCCATCTCCTAATAAATGAAAACCTCATACTGACCTAAATGGTTTCTTATGCAGTTCCTTAGGTCTTAAGGAATAATTGCAACTTAAAAATTACAAACACAGATTTCTCTAATAACAGAGACTAATAGGGGGAAATTAATTTCAGTCTATTCTTCAGGAACACTTCCGGACCACACAGCTTCCTTAACTCTGCAGGAAGCTCCTGACAAAATCTCAGTGTTTCAATATATTAAAGTCACAACATAAGATGCTGCTAGTGGCAGCCGAATATCCCAACTTCTTATGTGACACTCATCTCTCAACAGACAGTAATCCAAAAAATCTTCTAGTTACATATGCGGTCTTGCACATATATATGCCCCATTATTCATATCTGATTATCAAAACAGGGAACTATCACCCCATAGCATTTGTCATGCCTTCAATTTTCTTGGAAGTTCCCAAATAAAAGAAACTTGAAATTGTAATGTTTTAGCTTTTTCCCTTGGAACTACTAATTTTTTTTTTTACCCACAGTACAGTGGATATCTAACAGAGGGCTTTTTTTAGTTAAAATGAGAGCTTGAGTTTATTTTATAGTTACACAATGTCCTGCAGGTACACCGAGTTTCTTTTTTTCTTTTAAACTTGTAACTCTGACTCCAGAAAAAAAAGGTCCATTTGCTAAATAAAAATGCAGTACTAAGGGAGGGAATAAAACCCAGCACTTTGTTTTCAGATTTTTCTCTGTGGAAAATGATTCCTGCTGATGTTTAATTTTAAAGTCTACACAAATACAAACTTAAAAAGAACAGTTTCTAAAGACAAATATACTTACTCTGTAAATAGTGCAAAACCATCAACACAAGACTATAGCTGCTTAGAGTACCACGGCTGGCATCATTTATGTCATGAAAACTTGCCCATTTCTTCACAACCAGTACTAGTGGACGAACTCGATTCTCAACTGTAAATACAACAAATACTTATAAAAAAGCACAATAACTAGACAGTGCTCAAATTTTTATTCCCACTTGATCAATGACACTCATTTTGCACTCTAAAGTTACCTTTTTATAGACTTTATCTCTTCATAGACCATTTATAGACTTTACTTAATTATCCAACAACTATCATCCATTATATAAAAAACACTTTTCAAATTAGATTTATCTTTTATAAAATATCGTTTGAGTAGGAAGATCCCCAGATACATTACAAAATGGCCATGTCAGGTAGCTCTCAAATGAGACAAACCTGGATGTTCAGTCAATGCAACAGTTCCCTCCAGTTCATTGTACTAATTTTTTTAGATTATATAAGCTTTGAGGACAGAAAAAAAAGAATTCTTCCAATTGGAGAACACAGAGATTGTGCTTAATTTTCCCTCAGGGAAAATGAAAGCAGTAAACACTGCATCCAAACATTAATTCTAAAATTGCCTGGTCCTCAGTAGCTTCTGATGAAGCTGATGAAACTCATTTAACAGATAAGTTTTGTTAGATAAAATACTACATTAGATCAAATTATCCATTTCATCACAAAAGACACCAATATAGTCACATTCCAGTTTTGATCTTTGAAGTCACAGGAGATTTATAAAGCCTTCTGCACAAAGGTTTAACACATTTTAGGAGATGTCACTAACCATCACCTCCTAGGGAGCTCACAACATACTTTATTGATTATTTGAAGGTATGTGGAAGTTGATCCTCAGCCCAGTGAGCTGCCTTACTATGGACTAGATAATCCTGTGACTTGGAGTACCTTTTTTTAATCTGACATTTTTATGCAAAGTTTTGTATGCTGCACATCAAGACAGGAACCTGTCAGCTGGCAACTGTTTCATCCAGGACAAGAGATACCTTCCATAGCAGTGTCTCCCTAACGCTGCTATTCTGGAAATCCCATCAAAGCAGCTGCCTCCTACAACCTATTTACAATGGTTCAGTAGACATGTCTCTGAACAGCACGCTCTTCTTGTAGATCCCAAGTTAAATCTGGAAGACCTCTTGAAAACCAAGCTCCCTGTGACCAGTCACCTGATCCTCTTCATCATTCACTAGTGGTTGGATTAAAAAATTATGATTGTTACTAAATAAAATGCATAATAGTTAGTATACAGAAAATAACAATAACATTCTCAATAACAGAAGCACGAGGTTTTTCATGAGACAAATAGGCTCAAATTATAAACTGGATTTTGCTTTGAGTGTGAAATGCAAATGCATTTCACAATGGAAAGGATTTTGTTTTAATTAAATTCATTCTGAGATCAAGCTGTGTCTGCTTGTATTCATCATTAATGTATAATGAAATTAGTGTGTAACACTGCCACTAAGGTTTTTCTGACATTCTTCCAACAGTTTCCAATCTAATCCCTCAAGAAAATGCATAGTAATATCATTTGCTCAAAGCTTCCTCTGTAACTGAAAAATTCCACCTATGAATTGCTGACTGAATTCCAGACATGCCTCCTTAGGTGGCCAACAGATTACACAAAAACGATAGATCCCAGTTATTAGCTCTACTTAATCTACCTATATTTTCTCTTTCTGTGGACCTTCTGCTCCACTTAGTCATATAAACTTTGATCTCCTCTACAGCACCTGATGCACCAATATAGAAGGGCTGGATTAGAAAAGACAGAAGAGTATCCACATATCCACATTTATAAACATTTTTAGCATGCCCACAAAGTTAATCAGCCCCTTGTTTGCTTGAGCATCTAATTATATGATACAAAAATATCAGTATGCCTTATACAAGAGTTTTTTTTTCCCTCCCCCCCTGCATGTAGGGTGAAGCCCTTCAGACATGAAAAAGTTAGTAGGCTAACACTTTTAATGCCATCTGTCCTGGTTGATGACTTTTAAAAGTATGTAAAAAACTATTGCCAGACATCTAGTTTCTCATTTGTTTTTGTTTACCTGAAGTCATATGAGAGCTTTCTTATGCAAAAGAGATGATAGACTATGCTTGATAAAGATTACCTATTTATGAAGGTCTTGCACATTTGTCACAGAACGAGTGGTGGTGGGGGTAAGTGACACAATGCACTTCACTCGTGGGAAAGAAATAGGAATAGGTTTTATTGGTAATGACAATGGTTTCATGAGATTCTATGGCAAGGTCACTTATTAGTTATTGCATGGAGGTTCAAGACACACACAGAATTATCAAGGACATCCTCCCGTTGGGTCACAAGGTTCAGACTGGACCCCCTTTGCTTTCCAAACTCCTTCTGAGAGGAGTCTGGGTGCGGCTGGATCCAGTCCTAGTCCCAGACCTGGTCAACGGTTTATGTCTGAGGGATTTGTGCACAGTTACAAAGTAAAGTTTACAAGTTCAGAAAGAGAAAGGCGCGCTATAGTCACTTACCACGAATCTGTAGTGGGAAGGATCTCTTAACCTCGAGGAGTATCCTTGAGAGGTGTCCCTGCTCAAGGGGAGATCCCTGCCTGCAGCCCGCTGCCATGCAAGGAAAGCTCAATGGGCTCTCGGGCTGTCCCCGTTTTTATAGGATAAGATGATTGACTGGTAGTCATTCTTTCAATTCAGAAATGACTGGTGGCTGGTGTACTCACAGTTAGCCTTATATCCCCATCAGGACTGTTATTGATGGTTAATGTCTGGGTGGGGGAAGAAATCAGGGAGGCAACTACCAGGATCAGATAATGTGGTAGTTAACACCTGAACAGGGCTACGTGTGAGAAGTCAGGATGAGCTAGGGAAGGCGCATATCTGTCACAACATTGAGGAGATTATCTTTTCAACCAAAAGTTTCTCCCTTAGTAACTCACTCCTTGACCTCAAGAAAATAGTGGCATTTATCACTATCATCAAGAGATATTAATTTTGACTGAGCATATTAGGGAGCCTGCAAACCCTATAAAGGTGGACACCAGGACAGAAAAAATAAAGAAGCTGGGCCACATAGACCCCTTCCACTGCCTGTTTCACATCTGTATGTTTGTCTGTCCATAGCGATTTGCTGAGAGAAGCAAGTGTCAAGACATGGAAACCAGTGGCAGAAGCTGGGAACAATGTTAACATTAGACGTAGTGAAGTGACCCCATACCTGTAGTTGTGAATGATAAAGATTATTTTTCTAAACTTTTTGAGCTTAGAAGGAAATTCCTTTCTAGGTTAATGCCTTACTGGGTACATGAAGAAATTAGAATTAAGCAACTTTTACAGGACAAGATGCCCACGAATATGGGACATTGTGAAACTACAGTTCTAATTACTAGTCAAAAGTAGCTAGCAAGCAGAACTTGTACCAATAACTTCCTACCCTAAAATGGAAGGAATTCATATATGCAAGAACTGAAGGTAGTGGCAAGCAGAAAAAATTGTAGGTGGCACTAGCCCAATGTCCGCTCCTTACGCACTTATCTAAGCAAGAAAACGAACAAAAACCCCACAACTTAGCACTAAGAGTGTGTTTTTTATTACTTCCCCTTTAGAAGTCTGTACCATGATATCCCACTGAAATGGACACAACCCAGTTTTGTTTTAAGGTTAATCTGAAAACTAAATGTGTTATTTCAGGTTTTCCAATGAAAGACTGTATTATAAGGCAGAGCCTCAGCTAGCTATCAGGCACACATACCTATCAGTAGCTGTAGGAGAGGGCAAAAAATTAAAACAAACAAACAAACCCTAAATGGTATCACATGATAAACATTGGTAATGTAATATACAAATACATTATAATGCAATAATGTATTTGGTTCTGCTCCTCTTCCCCCACCTCATTATCTGCAGAGGACTGAAGCAGCCATTGTAATAAATGTGGATCTTAACATGAAGATATTTTATCTTCTGAATATTATAATATTCATTTAAAAAAACATAGTGAGCTAATGTTTTTTTCCATACATTTAGAGCAACAAGAAATTACCTTAGAGCTATCTAATGGAGCTAATTAGGTACTATACACAGTAACTTAATATAATATGTTCAACTGAATTTGTTAGTCTATTAAAACTAAAATATAAGCAGGCAAAAAAAAAAACAAAGAAATAAGAAAATTATTAAAAACTTACTGTATGCATAGGTTCTCAGAAGGAATGTATTTCTTATTCCTACAACATTGTTTACATTCAAGTCAAACTCCACACAGCTATAGAGAAGTAGAAAAAGAATCAAATATCATCGCATTCAGCTTCAGAATATTTATTACCTATTAGCAAGGGAAGTAAAGAAGTGCAACTTTAAGGTAATATTTTAGAATTTGCCTTCCTCAAACAGGAAGAGTTTTAAGGCTATAGCTTCCATTTTGGATCTGCATACAGTAAAATTATGGACTTGAATTCTATTGTTAACAAAATGCAGTTGCTGATTTATATAGAGGATTCAAGCTGAACTGAGTTTAGAACTTAGGACAACTTAATTGCTGTATTTTTTAACAAATGCTTATCTGAGCTAGTTTTCAAATACATGATTCACTATAGATAGTGTGTTTTATAAACATATTTTGATATCAGGCAGGATTCTGAGGCTTTAGTTCATCTTATCACACCAATAATCTGAGAACTAACTATAATAGCTCAGAATGTAAGAATCTCCTTACAGATTTCAAATTTTACTCTTATCCATAAGATATTCCAATTTAACAGTACATTTCAGTACCCCTACTTCAATTCTGTAGTGATGGTTAGAGATAAGCAACAAGCACTTTGACAATAAATCTATTAGTAAACAGTGCATGTTTTATAAAAATCATTTTAACTATATCAGAGCTTGTAATTTTAGCAATTGTTTAATATTGTTAATAACAAATAATAACATAGTAAACAAATATTATCCACTTTAACTTACCACTCCAATAATTTCATATTGCACATGCAGCTTAAATAGAGTGCTCAAGATACAATATTCAAATTTATGATCAATAAATTATAACATTTTAACTTGCAAAAAGAATGGCTTCATTGACAAGACAGCAGGGATTTACAATGTACAGCTCTTCAAAAATCTATTCTTTGTATTTATGAATTAGCTACACTAAAACATCCTTTGTATCAAAAATATTACACAGTTTAAAACATGAATTAAACATGGCTTCTTAGATGTTTTGAGAGGGTAGTAAACAATAACAACAGTGGAAAAAAACAAGCTTGAGCTACGGCTTGATAATTGTTAAAATATGTACAAACATCAGTAAGAACATTAGTTATAGGTGCAAATATAGTAAAGAAAATTGTCAGGCAGCATATGCAATTCCAGTTAACTCCATTTGGCAAGATAACATTTTAGCAGAGGTTGATTAAACAAGTTTTATCATAGTTCTGTTGTACTTCAACATGCACACTTGATAAATGTTGCAGTTACGGCAACTGAAAAGGGATTTGTGATGTTTTGACTCAAGCTCTACCAAAGGACTAATGGGGTGGGGAAGTCACTGCACATCAAATGCAGCAGAACAGAAAGGTTTTGCATCCTCTACACCATGGAATTGTTTTTAACCAAAGGCCTAATACCAGCTCTGCTACCAGTTAGAATTATTTCCTGGGAAAGACACCAAAAAAAAATAGGGATATTAAATAAAAGGCCACCAAAACAGTACCTACTGCTGAAGAGTGCATGTTATACTACACATTGTTAAAACTCTGAACATCTCCCTAGAAAAAAGAATACAGTCTAAAATGAATTGTTTTCTTGCTTAAGTGTGCAAACTATGTCATTACAAAAAATATGGTTTGTTTTATGGTGTTTATACAATACAAAAACTGTGAATTATTTCTCAAGTAGCTCAAGATTCAAGACGTATGTACAGAAAGCTAAGTCATCTTTCACAGCAGTTTTCTTCCCACCTTTATCTCCTGCGAGGAAGCATCTGTTAATTGGAGTCTGCTACACCAAAACTGACCACAAAAATACAGCAAGTAATGCTATTAATTCACATCATAGAAACTCCCAAACACAAAAACTGTTGCAAGCCACAGGGAGGTAAACTCATTGCCACTGCATATTAGCTACACAAATCTGCAAGCTCTCTACAGTACAAGGTGAAAAAACAAACCATGACTTCAGTGGAAATACTCACATGCACAGTACATAAACATAAATTCTTAGCCTTCCTCACAGGAAAATAGTTAACAGACTACTTGCCTGACTTTATCCCTGAACTTCACTATTGGCACTTTTGCTCGAATCAGCTGAGGTCGCTCAATGTACCTTGCTGAAAGGGAGAAAATACCCAATCAAGTCCCATACAAAATGTGGATATTAAAACAAAAACTAATCAAAAAAGAAAAACCCAACAACGAAAGCAATTCCCCCTACTCCCAAAACAGAGTGAAGTCAAATTGACTGTTGATACTAGTAACACCAAAAATATTCCTCGAAGTGTTCTGATAAACTAAGTAACTTTAGCAACTAGCAACAAAAATACAATCTATTAAACTGTGTAAGAACAATAATAATAATAAAAAAGCATAAAATGTTAGAGAAAAGCATTAGTGGAAGATTTTAAGAATATTCAGGAGTTTCAAACATAAGGAGACCAGTTCTACACTGCCTTCACTGAGCAGTTGTAATGCAAATCCTGAACAATTATAATCACAATTCAAAAAAGCAGGGAAGAACAGACCCATCCTAGATGGCCAGATACACAAGTCTGGCATTGTGCTGTGAAGAGGACGCTGGTGGATGAACTGCTCAGCCTGGTGGTGAACCTAAAGGAGGAGGTAGAAAGGCTGAGGGCCATCAGGGAATGTGAAAAAGAAATAGACTGGCGGAGCTGCGTTCTGCAGTCTTCCCAGGAAAGCCACTCGGAGAACCCCCCAATTCAGTCTGTAAATCCAGTACCCTCTTGCCATAGGGCAGAGGGGGCAGAATTAACAGTATCCAGGGACGATCAACAATGGAAACAGGTCCCTACTCGAGGGGGCAGGAGAACCCTTCCACGGCCCACCTCACCTCCACCTGTGACCACATCCAACAGGTACGAGGCCCTGGAACTTGGGGATCAGATAGAGGAGGCCTTGAACCAAGGCCCATCTAGGGGGCTGTCTACAGAGAGGCAGTCAGGTCCACACCCTGAGGCTGCTCCCCCTAAGGAGAAAAGGAGCACCCGGAAGAAGCGGCGGGTGATCGTCGTGGGTGACTCCCTGCTGCAGGGCATGGAGGCACTGATATGTAGACCGGACGCCTCATCCAGAGAGGTCTGCTGCTTGCCAGGGGCCCGAATAAGGGATGTTACAGAAAGGCTCCCAAGGCTTGTCCAGGAGTCTGACTATTACCTGCTGGCACTGTTTCATGTGGGCACTAATGATGCCATGGGGAAACTGAGGGACATCAAGTGAGATTTCAGAGCCCTAGGGATGGCCATCAAAGGTACGGGAGCCCAGGTTGTGTTCTCCTCTATCCTACCAATAAGGGGAATGGATTGCAAGGAGGAAAAGGCAGATATCGCAGATGAACAACTGGCTGTGCTGCTGGGCTTGGCAGCAGGGTTTTGGCTTCTATGACCATGAGACTCTGTTTGATGACCACCAACTAGTGGGGAATGATGGGATCCATCTCAGCAAGAGGGGCACAGGTCTCTCTGCCAATCTGGTTAGAAGGGCTTTAAACTAGGCAAGAAGGGGGGAGTGTCACACAGACACAGGAAGCAGTACCACGCAGCAAAAGTCAGATGGCATCCAGGGGGAGTATGGTAGTGGGGAAGTGAGGATAGGACATGATTATAGAAGGTCCTCTTTCACCCCTCCTGGGAAACCTGCAGGCTCGATTACTTCCCTGAAATGCCTGTACACCAATGCGCGAAGCATGGGGAATAAGCAGGACGAACTGGAGATCTGTGTGCGGTCCCAGCGTCATGATCTCATTGGAATCACAGAGACAGGGTGGGACAGCACACACGACTGGAGCGCTGTGATGAAAGGCTATGTGCTCTTTAGGAAGGACAGGCTGGGAAGGCAAGGTGGTGGAGTTGCTCTTTATGTGAGAGCAACTGGAATGCATGGAGCTCAACCTGGGAGTGGAGGATGAGCGAGTTGAGAGCTTGTGGATAAGGATTAGAGGGCAGGCTAATGTGGGAGACACTGTGGTGGGTGTCTGCTACAGGCCACCTGACCAGGATGAGGAGATTGATGAGGCCTTATATAGTCAGCTGGATATTGCCTCACAATCACAGGCCCTGGTTCTCATGGGGGACTTCAACTACCCTGACATCAACTGGAAGGACAACACAGCCAGGCACAAACAGTCCTGGAGGTTCCCGCAGAGCATCGATGATAACTTTTTGACACAGGTTGTGGAGGAGGCAATGAGGAGAGGTGGGCTACTGCACCTTCTGCTAACAAAGAGAGAGGGACTCGTAGGAGATGTGAAGGTGCTGGCGGGGGAGGGGAGGGAAGGGGTAGCCTTGGCTGCAGTGACCATGAGGTGGTGGAGTTCAGGATCCAACAAGGAGGAAGCAGAGCTGTAAGTAGCCTTGCACCCATGGACTTCAGGAGGGCCAACTTTAGCCTCTTCAGAGACCTCCTTGGAAGAATCCCATGGGCTAGAGCTGTAGAAGGTAGGGGGGCCCCCAAGACAGCTGGTTAGTTTTCAAGCAGCACTTCCTCCATGCGCAGCAACAGTGCATCCCTCTCCGTAAGAAGTCAAGCAGAGGGGGCAGGAGACCTGTGTGGATGAACAAGGAGTTGCTGGCAAAACTCAAACAGAAAAAGGCGGTGTACAGAAAGTGGAAAAAAGAACAGGCCCCCTGGGAGGAATATAGGAAAGTTGTCAGGGAATGCAGGGATGCGACAAGGAAAGCCAAGGCACGTTTGGAACGCAATCTGGCAAGAGACGTTAAAAATAATATATTTGAAGAAGTTTTCCTTGGTAACAGCAAAAGGAAGATCAGGGAAAACGTGGGTCCGCTGGTGAACGGGATGGGCACCCTGGTTACAAATAACACAGAAAAAGCAGAGTTGCTGAATGCCTTCTTTGCTTTGGTGTTTACCAAGGGCAGCCCTTTAGAGCCCCAGGCCCTAGGGACAAGAGAATAAACCTGGAGAGAGAAAGACTTGCCCTGGGTAGAGGAAGATTGAGTCAGAGAGCACCTAAGGAAACTCGATACCCACAAATCCATGGGCCCTGATGGGATACACCCCAGAGTGCTGCGGGAGCTGGCAGAGGTCATAGTTAAGCCCCTCTCCATCATCTTTCAAAGATCCTGGAGAATGGGGGAGGTGCCAGAGGACTGGAAGAAAGCCAATGTCACACCAGTCTTCGAAGGCGGCAAGAAGGAGGACCCAGGCAACTACAG
The DNA here is from genome assembly GCF_059628265.1 of Tinamus guttatus. NCBI lineage: Eukaryota > Metazoa > Chordata > Aves > Tinamiformes > Tinamidae > Tinamus > Tinamus guttatus. The sequence goes on from NW_028288949.1 coordinate 704,302, forward strand.
GCTAGTGAGCCTCACCTCGATCCCCAGAAAACTGATGGAACGGCTCATACTGGCTATTGTCTCAGGGCACATAGAGGACAAGAAGGTGCTCAAGAGTAGTCAGCATGGATTCACCAAGGGGGAATCTTGCTTGACTAGCCTGATGGCCTTCTATGATGGAATGACCGGCTGGATAGATGAGGGGAGAGCGGTGGCTGTCGTCTATCTCGACTTCACCAAGGCTTTTGACACCGTGTCCCTCACAACATCCTCCTGGGCAAGCTCCGGAAGTGTGGGATAGATGAGTGCACAGTGAGGTGGATTAGGAACTGGCTGGATGGCAGGGCCCAGAGAGTGGTGATCAGCAGTGCCAAGTCTAGTTGGAGGCCTGTAGCTAGCTGGGTCCCCAGGGGTCAGTCCTCAGTCCAGCCCTGTTCAATTTATGCATTGATGACCTGGATGAAGGCACAGAGTGCTCCCTCAGCAAGTTTGCTGATGACACGAAACTGGGAGGATAGGTTAAAACCCCAGAGGGCTGCGCTGCCATCCAGAGGAAACTGGACAGACTGGACAACTGGGTGGTGAAAAACCTCATGCAATTCAACAAGGCCAAGTGCAAGGTCCTGCACCTGGGGAGAAATAACCCCAGACACCAGTACAGGCTGGGGACCGACCTTCGGGAGAGCAGCTCTGCAGAGAAAGACCTGGGTGTCATGGTGGATGACAAAGTGACCATGAGGCAGTGTGTGCTCTTGTGGCCAAGAAGGCCAATGGAATCCTGGGGTGCATTAAGAAGAGCGTCTCCAGCAGGTCAAGGGAGGTGAACCTGCCCCTCTACTCAGCCCTGGTGAGGCTGCATCTGGAGTATTGTGTCCAGTTCTGGGCTCCACAGTACAAGAGGGATGTGGAGCTGCTGGAGAGAGTCCAGTGCAGGGCCACAAGGATGAGCATCTGCCCTATGAGGAGAGGCTGAGGGAGCTGGGCCTGTTCAGCCTGGAGAAGAGAAGGCTGAGAGGGGATCTGATCAGTGTCTACAAGTACCTCAAGGGAGGCAGTGAGGAAGATGGTGCTGGTCTCTTTTCAGTGGTGGCCACTGACAGAACTAGAGGAAACAGCCACAAACTGAAGCATCAAAAGTTCCACAGGAACTTAAGAAATTTTTCCTTAACAGTGAGGGTGACAGAGCACTGGAACAGGCTGTCCAGAGAGGTTGTGGAGTCTCCTTCTCTGGAGATCTTCCAAACCCGCTTGGACGCAGCCCTGTGCCACGTGCTCTAGGTGACCCTGTGTGTGCAGGGGGGTTGCACTAGATGACCTCTAGAGGTCCCTTCCAACGTTAATGATTCTGCGATTCTATGACACATGATCATCTGCTTCCTTTTAATCATGTCTTGTGCTTACAGTTTAAATGATGCATTTTACTGAAATTAAAACACGCACCTCTTATTGTATTCTCACTATACACAGTTTAAAGTTTCCTTTATAAACTCTTCCTTTAACAACTTACAGAAAATATGTAACAAGAAAGATGTTTCCTATTGTATTAGCACAGGAAACAAGGCATCAGACTTGCAACTATGGTATTACTTTCAATTAAAGATTGGATAAACTCCATTTGCCTTTGGCTTTAATGGAGATGGGACATGCAAGAGATATGGAATCATAGGACTGCATTAGAGACCTCCTCGGTAGAATCCCATGGGCTAGTGCTCTAGAAGGAAGGGGGGCCCAAGAGAGCTGGTTAGTTTTCAAGCAGCACTTCCTCCACGTCCAGCAACAGTGCATCCCTGTGTGTAAGAAGTCAGGCAGAGGGGGCAGGAGACCTGCGTGGATGAACCGGGAGGTGTGGCAATGCTCAAGCAGAAGAAGGCGGTGTACAGAATGTGGAAAAAAGGACAGGCCCCCTGGGAGAAATACAGGAACGTAGTCAGGGAATGCAGAGATGCAACAAGGAAAGCTAAAGCACGTCTGGAAGGCAAGCTGGCAAGGGACGTTAAAAATAACAAAAAAAAATTCTTCAAATACATTAACAGCAAAAGGAAGATCAGGGAAAACGTGGGTCCGCTGGAGGACGGGATGGGCACCTTGGTTACAAATAACACAGAAAAAGCAGAGTTGCTCAATGCCTTCTTTGCTTCGGTGTTTACCAAGGGCAGCCCTTTAGAGCCCCAGGCCCTAGAGACAAGAGAAGAAGCTGGTGGAGAGGAAGACTTGCCCTGGGTAGAGGAAGATTGGGTCAGAGAGCACCTAAGGAACCTCGATACCCACAAATCCATGGGCCCTGATGGGATGCACCCCAGAGTGCTGCGGGAGCTGGCAGATGCCATAGCTAAGCCGCTCTCCATCATCTTTGAAAGATCCTGGAGAACAGGGGAGGTGCCGGAAGACTGGAAGAAGGCCAATGTCACGCCAGTCTTCAAAAAAGGCAAGAAGGAGGACCCAGGCAACTACAGGCCTGTCAGCCTCACCTCCGTGCCCGGAAAAGTGATGGAACAGCTCATACTGGCCGTTGTCTCCAGGCACATAGAGGACAAGAAGGTGCTCAAGAGTAGTCAGCATGGATTCACCAAGGGGAAATCTTGCCTGACTAACCTGATAGCCTTCTATGATGAAATGACCGGCTGGATAGATGAGAGGAGAGTGGTGGATGTCGTCTATCTCGACTTCACCAAGGCTTTTGACACCGTCCCTCACAGCATCCTCCTGGGCAAGCTCCGGAAGTGTGGGATAGATGAGTGCACAGTGAGGTGGATTAGGAACTGGCTGGATGGCAGGGCCCAGAGAGTGGTGATCAGCGGTGCAGAGTCTAGTTGGAGGCCTGTGGCTAGTGGGGTCCCCCAGGGGTCAGTCCTTGGTCCAGTCCTGTTCAATTTATTCATCAATGACCTGGATGAAGGCACAGAGTGCTCCCTCAGCAAGTTTGCTGATGACACGAAACTGGGAGGAGTAGCCGATACCCCAGAGGGCTGCGCTGCCATCCAGAGGGACCTGGACAGACTGGACAACTGGGCGGTGAAAAACCTCATGCAATTCAACAAGGCCAAGTGCAAGGTCCTGCACCTGGGGAGGAATAACCCCAGACACCAGTACAGGCTGGGAACCGACCTTCTGGAGAGCAGCTCTGCAGAGAAAGACCTGGGTGTCATGGTGGATGACAAAGTGACCATGAGGCAGCAGTGTGCTCTCGTGGCCAAGAAGGCCAATGGGATCCTGGGGTGCATTAAGAAGAGCGTCTCCAGCAGGTCAAGGGAGGTGATCCTGCCCCTCTACTCAGCCCTGGTGAGGCTGCATCTGGAGTATTGTGTCCAGTTCTGGGCTCCACAGTTAGAAGAGGGATGTGGAGCTGCTGGAGAGAGTCCAGCGCAGGGCCACAAGGATGAGCATCTGCCCTATGAGGAGAGGCTGAGGGAGCTGGGCCTGTTCAGCCTGGAGAAGAGAAGGCTGAGAGGGGATCTGATCAGTGTCTATAAGTACCTCAAGGGAGGGAGTGCAGAGGACGGTGATGGTCTCTTTTCAGTGGTGGCCACTGATAGGACTAGAGGAAATGGCCGGAAACTGAAACACCAAAAATTCCATAGGAACTTAAGGAAAAATTTCTTAACAGTGAGGGTGACAGAGCACTGGAACAGGCTGCCCAGAGAGGTTGTAGAGTCTCCTTCTCTGGAGATCTTCAAAACCCGCTTGGATGCAGTCCTGTGCCACGTGCTCTAGGTGTCCCTGCGTGTGCAGGGGGGTTGGACTAGATGATCTCTAGAGGTCCCTTCCAACCCTAAGCATTCTATGATTCTATCTCAGCTGACCATCCTCACAGCACAGACATGCAGGCTTAGTGCCAGGCCACCCAACCCAGAAGTTATAAAGCCCTGCCAGACTCAGGCACTGCCCCCAAATGCATCTTTACACTGAGTTCCCCAAAACTCCTGCAGCAGCCATATTATCTGTGATTTCCTAATTCTTCACAAAATAAAAGGCATTTGACCACAATCCTTAACAAAAAATGTACCTAAGAAGATGATGGAATAAGAGAAAGAAAAACAGAATCCATAGTTTCACAGTATGAATCTGGCCAACACCGCAGTTTGAGTAACTTAAGTCAAAACCGTAGGGCCCCTTGAATTTGACCATATTTAATATCATCCATTTTTTCCCCTTTGAGGAAATTAACCTAAGCTGAGTAAGCATGACCAAGGTAGAAGCAGTGTAGATTACAAAATAATAATAATAAGCACTAGCTTTTCCTTTTAGGGAGAAAAGGAGGCATTTCTTTGTCAGGTTCAATAGCAACCTTGATTAAAGAGTCAGCTACATTGCATTTGGGTGATAATAGAATATTACACTTCAAATCTGTAGCTAGGAACTTTTTTTTCTTTGAGGCTTTCTCTAAATGTTTTACGGAGATGCATGCTTGGATGGATTTGCCCTTTTGTAACCCTTTATCTGAATTTGATTTCACTTTATGATCCTAGAGTAATATGCAGCAATCTGGCAATCAAAGAAAAGGGATAATGTCACTAGCTTAGAGTAACATTATTAATGGTTTTAAATGAAGAATATTATAACTGGCATTTGAGAAGAATTTTAATCCACATTCACTGACTGAACAGTCTAGCACGACTCAGCACAAGTGACCCCTCTCCCTAGCTGCACCCACAGGGGCATCTAATCACCCTCCTCCAGCATCTCAGAACACTCTGAATGTGAGGCTATTTGTAGTGAAAAAGTGCATAATCATTTCCAAGAAAACTGAACACTTCTATGTAAATTCATTCATGCATAATTTCAGATGAAACAGCTTAAATCTTTTGCTGAAAAAGTGCAACTGTACAAAATATTAATCCCAATATTTTTAGCAACCTGCACACACAGTCTAGCCTTGTGTTACCACAGAGGAAGAAATAAAGATGAAGCTTTTAAGTATATCTAGAAAAATTTCAGATGAAAGTTTCTAAACTGCAATTTCTCTCATTCTACAACTGGAAAAGGCTAAAAAGGCTTGGAACATCATATATTCCACAGGTACACTCTTTAACAAAAATCATTTCCGATTCATCCTTTATCTCTTTTATAAAGTATGGCTTTAAGTAGTATCAAACAACTTCTCTTCCCCCTTCTTGTCTTTCACACACCCTGGCACATATTTGCTTCACTTTCATGCTTGGCCTACAATATATTTATTTCTATTCTCTCATGTGAAGCAAAGAATAACGACAGCTCATACACTTGCTGAGAATCTTAATATAGGTGCAGTCCTCCTCTCCCAAAATAAGAAGAAACTGAAAAATAGTATGACTAAGATTATAGGATACCGTTATTTGCATTAACTGGACAGCACAAAATTTAAGAATACTGCAATTCTTAGAAGTTTTGTACAGACCAATCTTACACTTGCTTTTATACACAACAGCAGCAGACACGTACTCATATTCTGCCTTTTAAGTCTACAAGTGTGGCCCTCATGACCACTGCACCAGGAATTCTGATTCAAGTTTATAAACAAAGAGATGATTGACAACCCTAGCTTCCATTTGTACTTAATGTCTCAAAAGTGTGACATGAAGTCTCTCCAGACGCCTAGCCATCTATCAGGGAGCTTTCAAAGTCTATCTTCAAATGAAAAGTTATTCTGAACATGTGAATGACAACAATTTTATTTGTCTAAATAAGCTTTAATCAAAGTAATTGGCATACTTATTTCAAGATTATTAAACTTCAGCATAGTCAAGTTGAGCAGAATGCTCAAGTTTCTGTGTTCATCAATAAGGGGATTTCTCCACAGTTTGGCTGAAGAGCAGGACAAAGGGAAGGGAGAGTGAGCAGAGCCATGAGGGAGTGGGACAAAAAGAGCCATCTGCAAGGAGATGGGGGCCTTTACAAAGGAGGGAAATAGGGCAATTCCCCCACATTCTTCAGCAAGGGGGACAAAGGAGTTGCTGAGCTCAGGTGAGAACAGATGGCGGGAGGCCGGAGTTCGGTGTAGGCGGGCCGGGAAGGCTGTAACTTCTGAGTACCTTGGCCAATGGGGAAAAGGAGAGGGCGTCCCTCGGTCGGGAAATTAGGATAAAAGGGGGGCTGCGTCCCCCAGCAATTTGAGACCCCACAGGGATATGCCCGGTGTACTCTCCCTTTATTTGAATAAAGTTTTAGGACTCCTCTGTCTCCTTTTTGGACATTCAGTTCTTGACAGCGAGATTTTCCGCACAAAGTCATAGCTTGCAAATGGAGCAAACCAAATAGAAAGACCCGTAAGCAAAAGCATTTCTATTTTGAACTTGAAAATTTTTCTTTGCAAGTAAAACAATATTTAACAACTTTTGTCTATGAATTCTAGCCACAAAGCATCCATACTGGGGGGGGGGGGGGGGGGGAAGAGCACCCTAAGAGCACCATGCCCACAGAGATGTTAGAATTACAAAGAGATGATCTAAGATCTAGATAACAAAACTGACAAGAGTCACACAGAATCAGTCCCACAACAGTGATGTCTCTTTGTTCCCCAGCACACGAACTTGATTTTGTCTAAAGCCATCTCACAGAACACAGCCTCTTGAAGAAAGAAAAGATGGTCATAATTTATTTAGACGGTCCCTTTCAGGTCCCTGAAAACATGGCTACTTTATCATTATGCTTCCCAGAAAGCACTGGAACAAGATGTTTTGAAACCTGCACTGAAATTTATGGTTTGTTCCTCTTACCATTGCAGGACAATTCAGAGCAGCAACAAAAGAAGCTGCATCAAAGAACATATCACAAGTCTGAGAACTAAGTGGACAAAATCATTGATATAAAAGAACCTGTTGTCTATTAATAATTCAAAGGATGGTACAAAAACCTCTTTGAAGTAGAAGGTATTCACGAGACCTGTCCCTGTGAATTCTTCATCTAAAGGGAGTCTAAACAACAACTTAGAAGAACCATAGTTCAGACCTGTTTCTCCTATATATGCAGGTACCAATATCTCTTTTATGGAGGCATAGTACCTTGTCAGTAGATAATAGATGCCTTGTTAGTAGATAGTTAATCACAAGAATGCCTTAGTAGTGCACGGTTGATGGCCTGACCCGCAAGGACTAATGTCTTATCAGCAAAGAACAAAGCAGGAAAAGAAGGAGGACTACAACCACATGTGGAATGTCTTGTGAGCAGATAAGGAACAAAGCAAGAAGATAACCACAACTGCATGGCTGGCAAGATGCTGATTGGTTGTAAGCTTTGCAACACTTGTGTTAAGAGAGTATAAAAGAGGTTGGTTTGAGAATAAAGTTGTCTCACTCTGCATCCCAGACTGAGTCCGTTCTTTCGCAAGGTACATCTTTCAGTAGATACCCAAATTAACTGTTTCACAAGTATCAAGGTCCATAAAAAGACTGTAGAGAAATTTGAGTGACATTCTACTTGAAAACTTTTTAGGGTATCATCTTAAGGAAAGCATTGCAATCTAAAAGAAATAATAGTTCACTAGCAGAGGTTTCCAAACAGGAATATTACTTTTGAATCATGGACCACGAAGAGAGGCAAAAAAAAAAAAAGCTACCCATTTTTTAAATCCACTAGTTTGCAGGGTATCCCTTAGGTTGTTTTAATTATCCATCAATTTCATCATACAAAATAAGAAGTTCTACTATGATCAAATTTTCTGGAATGGGGGAAAAGATAGTTAAGATTAGAAACTAGACAACATGCAAGTACACAGGTAGTTGCCTGAACTGTAGGTTAACACTCCTTGCAGAGCTGCCATTAATCTTACCACCTTGCTGTAGACTGGAACTTACAAAGTTTAGTACTGAAGAGTTTTTGGACTAAACTGAGTATATGCCTTGCTTCTGTCTTCTGATTCACCTGAAACATTATATAAAATATTATAAAAATAATATTTTAAGATTATAATTGTAATATTATTAATAAAAATAATTTTTTAATCCTTAAATAACCAGCATGCTTTATTTAAAAAAAAAGGCCTATTAAGTCTTAGAATAAGCAGCAAACATGCATACCAACACATTCCTCAGTCAACATATTTTATGTTCCTTTTCCCAAATTAAATAATTCAGATCTAAAGTACCTAGCAGACATTCAGAGATCTTAGAACTCTGAAGGAAAGCTAGCCCCACTTTCCCAGTGGAAAGCTTGCCCTTGCCTTCTCCTATCACAATTTCATCAGGGTAACAGTTTTCAGTAGAAAAAAATATATATATTTAACATATACTATGGAAATGTCTGGCTTTGCTTTTTCAACATGGTAGCTAAAAACCTAAACAAGTTTTTTTTTAAAAAAAAAAAAAAAAAAAAAAGTTGTTCTTGCATCTAAAAGAATTAGATGCTCCTTGTTACTCTGTGCTTTGTCCGTTTGTGTAATTAAGGTAATGCATAATTTTCAAAGATTTTACTGGGTTAAAAGGTTTATAAAGTCAAATTCATTTTTGCAATAACACAGGAACCACAGTTCATAGCTACTATGAGTGCAAATTATATATTATTAAATCCAAGGATTTGACTATTTGTTTCTTATTTTTAAATAGTTACCAAATTTAAAGTGCTCAGGTTCCAGAGAGTGCACCATGCAAATAGACTTAAATATATTTAAAGTTACTTACCGGTTCTTCTTTAACTACGAGGCACAGATCACCATCACTGCTACGAGTGCCAAAGCCATTCAGTGAGGATCCAACCAAAAAGAGCCTGCTCTCTATAACAAGAGAACCACAGGAGAAAAACTGATGGGACATATCTTCTTTTGGAAAGAAGGGAAAACAGGGAATGTCAAGAACATTCAAACTGATAATAAATGGTCAAATTCAAAACATACGTGGAAAAATTCGCTGAATTTCCCTCTGGAGTTCTGTTCTGCAGAGTTCTTTTCTGTTCAAGTCACAGGTCTGTTGCTGACATGCTTGAAACAACTCCAAAACCTGCTGACTTATCTTGACACATACATTAAAAAAAGTAAAGAGCAGTAGAAGATTTTCTCTTAAGAGAAATGCAATTATACAAAAAATAAAAAACAGAAAGCATTGCATTAACAACAAATAAATAGCAACATTGTTTCCCATAATCTGTTTGAAATTTTATTCTGCTTAAATTCATATTGAACACCTCCCCACATGAAATTTCTACAGTTTCTATTATTAAGTTTGTCCAATCCTAGAAAATATGTCTATCCAAATAAAGTAAGCTTTGCCCAAATAGCATCTGCAGCTTTTCAGGGAACAAGCAGCCAAAGACCACAGATATCTTCTGCCAACTTTAAAGTCACTAGTTTGACCAACTATAATAAGCATAAAAATAAAGATGAAAAACTGACTTAAGCTAGCTTTTTTTCTTTTATTATTATTTTTATTTCAACCCCACTCAAATAATCAAAGTAGTAGTCAGATCTTTGGTGGAGGCAGGTGTTGATTATCTCCTCTTTAATGACAATACTTCTATACACTACAATCAACTGACAAAAATCCTTTCCATCATGTTGATGCAAGATGAAATATAAAGAATGATTTGCTGCAATCCTTTTCTTAAGGAACAGTTCCAATTCCATTGGCCACTTGAAGACATCCTCTTCTGCATATACACACATGAACCATAACTTTTCTCTCCTTTCAATACACTGCTATTCCTTACAAATAAAGCACAGCAGCAGAGACTTAATGACCCGGTGGAAGTTTCTGTTCTCTTCCACAGCATCACAAGTCTCACCTCCTCACGAGGGCAACATAAAGTACAGGCATATGTAAGTATTACCTTATCTTTAGCCACAGGAAGTGTGGTCTCTATAGGGTCTGAAAACAAAGTGTCTCGCAATGGAGGGACATGTCCAGTTAAATCAGGAAAATAACACGCGTGGAACAGTCGAGATGGAGTGGATCCTGGGAAGGAGTATCTACGTTCTTCTGCTAAAGGCACTGTTTGGTTAACTACCGTTGTTTCGCGATGAGGTGAATGAAACCGCTGCCGTTTAACATCACATGGAACACTTTGTTCCCTTATTCTCCTACAAAATAAAACACAAAAACAATTCTAAGCTTCCAAAGCTCCAACTTATGATTAAAGCATATTTGCTACAAAGTACAAATAATCACAGTAATTAATCATGAGTATTTCACTAAAACCAAACATTCTACAGAATCAAAAGGCATGCCCCGTCCTAGATATTAAGTGAAATAAACCTGGACTGGAAAATGCAAGAAAATATACAACTGCAGAAGTGCAACTACCCTTGAAGTGGATTGATGCAAATTGCTTAACAAGAGAATTTATATTAGCTACTTGAAACCAAAGGGCAAGTCCAGTCACGCAGGACAGCTAGAAAAGATGAATACTGGTCATACTATATTAAAAACCAAAAAACACCCCCCCCCCCCCCCCCCCCCCAAAAACACATACCCACAAACTTACCACAATAGCCATTCAAAATGCAGCATTTGTCTGTGTAGGCTTAGATTGTACAGACAGTGAAATGTGTAATCTTGGCAAAAAAGAATCACTATTCATTTGACAAATCAAACTAACGATTGTATTAAGCTATGTAGGTCATAAACCTAACATTTACAAACATTATCAACATTTCAACATATCAACATAAACCTAACATTTACAAACAAGGTCATTTACAAACAAACTCTATTCCCACATTAATTCGTCACAGAAACTCATATGTACTTTAAAAGAGATTGTCATCTTATGGATAGCCCCTTATACATTAAGTACCTGCATAAAAACTGAGGAGTATGGGGATATTCACTTCAGCTTATTTTAGCCGAGAACTTACATGAACTGATCTCCATGGAAAATACCTTAAGAGTTGATTAAAGATCTAAATAACTAGTTGACTGCAAGTCCCTCAGCACAGCATAGTTTTCCATAAGTCAGACTGCTCAAGGAAAAAATATGTACACAGCATGTGAAACCAGGACTTTCTTTAGTTGATGAGATGCATAATGCTAAGTTATAATTGGTTATACAAGTATTTAACTATTCAACTATTCATATCCTATCAGCAAGAGGAATAACATACAGGCAAGAGTTTCAAAGATGGGGTTTCTTAAGGCTTCCTCCCTATCACCCGATTCACAGAACCGCAAAAAAAAAAAAAAAATTCAATTATTATTTCTCAACTGATAAGCGGGATAGGAAAGTAATTCTTCTAACATGTCACGAAGAAATAAAAGTTACATTCATCTGGAATTTATCTTATTGTTGCACAAAGGAAGCTCCCTAAATTAGTAAAGTTTTTCCAAAAAGGAGGGAGGAAAAAAAAAAAAAAAGTTTTCATAAAATCCCCCCTCAAGTGCTTGAATTTAGAACTTTGTTTGAAAAAATAAATAAATGAATAAATAAAACTTCACATAATTAAGAAGTGCAGGAGAAATATCTAGTCCATCATCAGAAAAATATCACAATTCCCCTCAAAACACTAAAGGAGCTTTTTTACTCTCAACTTGGTAAATCAACAAGAAAACATTCAATGTATTGATACAAGCCTTCTATCAGTCAAGCATAGATAGATTAGGACCTACTACAACATTAAAATAAAACAAACAAGTCTGTTCTGCTACAACTGTTGCAAGAGAAAAACTACACATATTAAATCACTACTATGGAATAAAGTTCTCAAAAACAAGTAAAAGAACACTACAAAGTACCATAACATGTGAATTGTGGACTACATCAGAAAGGCTTTATTCACTATTCTTAGAAGCTCCATCAAAATTCAAGTCACACAAGAAGCATGCAATATATAACCTATGTCATACATTATGATCAGAATTAGTTAAACATTAATTATTACACAGAGTTAACTATACACACACACACTAAAGAACTTACTTTCTTCCTCGGAATGACGTAGAGGCAGCAGATGCATGTACTGAACTGCCATTTCCATAAAGCAATGGCTGAGATGTAACAGTTGGAAAAGTTGCAAGGTTACCACTCAACTGAGTCCTAGAAAGACTACAGTCCATAATCATTATTCATACAATAACCAAGAATTTTTTTTAGGCGATTTGTATTTACTGAAGAAAAGTAAACTTTGCAAGTCCTGTCATTTTTTCTTCTTAGAAACAACACACCTCTCTTTTCTATTAAAGACAGGAAGTTTCAGTAGACAGCACATATGCTAAAACTTTGCAAACCAAGTAGCTTAAGGCAGCATTAAAGCTAAAAGGCTAAAAGCACTATCATTTTTCAAGTTTCACACAATGCATAAGAGTTTCTTCTTCTCATCTCCTTCCTGGATTCCCCAGTGAACATACATAACTGAATTTGTTAAAACTAACAAATTGTTGTAAAAATTATTAACTAGTCAGTAAACGAGTTAACTAATGAAATAGTATCTCACATTACACACACAAGCATTAAAACTTGCAGATCATCAACAAAGGTGAAATAGTGTTTTTTTTTGTTTGTTTGTTTTTTTTTAAAGACACACAAGATATTCTCTTTAGATTTCATGCTTTATGCAATATAATTTTAAAAATACTGACAATAATTTTCCATAAACAAAAATACTTATTTCAGAAGACAGCTGTCTTTTACAACCCCCTACCCCAAATCAACTTGATCAAAAATCAAGTATTATTGTACTTACACTGCATTCTGGAAGTTAAACTGAGCATCAGTAATATGCTGGTGAGAGAGAAGAGTAGGTGGTATGTTTAGAGGAAGCTTATTGAACAAGGTACTGCGTTGCTGATGTTTTGGAGGGAAGGGTGGATGACCCAAGTTGGAGGAATTTGGGAACATGCTCTTCTTTACTGAAAGCAAACATGTATCCTTTTACCTACCCAAAAACATATTAAAAAAGAAAAATATATCAGGCAACAAAATAACAACTAGTTATCTTTTAAACTTTGGGGTTAAGAATGCTATAATCTAAAATCTATTTCTACAAATTGTGCAGTGATTGTGGACATGCTTATCACCTTTCAGGTTACGCTGGAAGAAAATACAATGCTGTTCAAGTTTCACTATTACTATTTTATTTACTTTAAAAGTTAATTTTGCTCAAAAATCTCTCAATTGTAGCTTTTACTTCAGGAGAGTAACAGAAAATAAAGTTGTTCACTTTTCCAAGTAAAATTACCTTTTTAATTGAGTATGTTTTATACTTCAAAAATTCCCCCAAGATGCTCACAAGGTACATGAAGAAACACTTGACTACACTACAAGAACATGATACAGCTGATCACAAACTGCAAACAAAATTAGTTTATTTTCATAATATGATAAGCAAATAAGGCAGCTAAAGGATTAAAGTTATTTGAAGGTAATCTACTTACATTTTAAGAATATCACATTCATAATGTAGTTTTGTGTGTGTGCCTGCAGAATGGACAGTCCTTTGACAATAAGTCTATGTTTTTATCTCTCCATTTTAAAATTGATTCTGATACAACTGACAACTTGATCTTGCATTATTATATGCATTATACATTAGCAGAAAGATTATATGAAAAAGTCTGCCTCTTCAAGAGGTAAAACAATGTGATATTATATATAGTATATACGTAATATTTTGCAATTTATCAGTATTCCTGACCTAAAAACTCAACTTCAGATGTCAAACTTATTTCCTACATGTACCTGGCAAGACCAGAACTCTCATAAAATCCAGTTACCCATCCTGTATAAAACTCTTAGCTGCAGGACTAAACACAACATTATTTTCAAGTTTCATCAATCAGTTTCATTTTAGTCTTAAAGCAGAATTCTGCAAACAAACAAGCTGTGCCACTAACACTGCCATTCATACTTGATCTTAGTGCTTTGAACATATTTACCCTATTACAGCAATAGTGGGATTCAAATAAAACAGCAGTTTGATTAAGCATTGTAAGAGGAACATTTAGAAGTCCTAAGACCAATGGCACTGTTTTCCTAATTATTGTATTATATATTAAAAAATTAATAACTTTTATAAACTCAAGGCTGCAGTAATATAATAAAAAAAGCACTGACGATTCATGCACGAGCATGGAAAACCAATTACCACATCCAAAGTTAAGTTGGAATAAACTTAAGAGTTCTCAATTATCAAAGTAATACTTAAAAAAAAAAAAAAAAGTAATTAAGTCACATTGATTCTGCTATAGTTCCTGCTATAACGTCAGGCAGCATCAACAAAGACCCTAGGCTAAGCCATTTTAGGTGTTTATCCTCAATTCTTCTAAAGAGCAAAAACAACACTGCACAATGAGAAAGTAACCCGATATTTAGGTGCAGTCTGAGTGACATTTTCCTGCAATTCTAACAACATACAACAGTACAAAACACAACACACACATGCAGAAGCACTAATTCTGTCACTTTAAAAAAAGAAAGGCATAGTAAGGACTCCATTGATAAAGAAAAGGAAACTATGTTTCACAGAAACAAGTCTCTTGAGCTTTTCCATTTCTAGAAGTAGGTACACAATGTAACTGTTTATGCACCTCATTTGGCCCTGGTAATTTTGGGCACTGCCAGCACTACATAAAGCAGGCATAAGGATTCGGCAGAACATGGTCAACAGTAGTAGAACCGCACACAGAAACTCGGGATGTAGTTTGGAAAGTAATGGCCTTCTAGCCGTTACAACCACCAGAAAGCAAAATTACTTTCCCCAAGTCAAGACCAGGAGCGCAGTCAGGCAGCAGCACAGGCGCCCCGGAGAGGCAGCTCCGGCCCCTCCGCCGCCGCGCACAGAGCGCGAGCCCCTGCCCAGCCCCGCGCCCCAGTGACGGCCGCAGTGCCCCCGCCGCAACACTCACTCTAGGCCTGGGCGCGCCAGCGACGCCCAGCAGCCCGCCACCCCCCCCCCCGCCTCCACCCTGCTCCGCTCAGTCCCCCTCGCAGGGCTGAGGCGTGAGGTGCTGTCCCGGTCTCCGCTCAGCTCCCCCCAGGTCAGGAGCTTAGAAGAAGGGCTGCTCTTAACTAAGCACAACCCCAACCCAGATCCGCACAAGCGCCGGCAGGAAATGGCCGCGGAGCCACCGCTGCCCCAGCCGGGGCCGGTTGCCGGCACCGCCCCGCACATGCGCGCCCGCACCCAACATGCGCCGTACGGCCGTTGGGCAGCCGTTACCGCCCCGCGTTCCAAAACCCCGTCCGCCCCGCCGCTGGCATCAATAGTAGAGGGAAGAGGCTGCAGCAGCCGGGGCTCCCCTAGCAAGCAGTACTGGCTAAAGGCAAGAGATAGGAACGGCGCTGCAGGTACTTCGACATTTAAACTTACCCGTGGTTTCTAACCGAGCTGCAGTGCAGAAGTGTGTCAAAGTGTTAATATATGAGTAACTAAGTGAAGGTTTGGCCACCAGAGATGGTAGGTGTGCTAGAACAAATCTCAAGGGACAGTGTCAAGAATTCCTTAAATGAATGTTCCCTGAAAAATGCAGAATTCAGAGATTTGCATATCAGCCCACAGTTAAGCTTAAGGCTGAGATAAAGGCTATGGTTTAGAAGGCAGGAGTTGTTTGAGTGTTGATAAGAGTTTGCAATGGAAGGGCTGAGATCGAAAATCAATTCTGCCATGTGAAGGTGTTAAACCCCAAGGGAGCTTTAACAGAGAATGAGCCATATAGTAGACCTCTATTTTCATATGCCAATGTGCACTTTTATGTGACTTCAACTTGATTTTTCATCTGGAACTCAGCCCTCTTCATATGCTATCATATTTAGTTGGAAACAAAATGGAACATGCCATTCTTCAAGGCTTTTCATATTTGCCACGTCTCTTCAGTAAATTGTGCATTGGTAGTAGGCAGTACTTGTAGTAGTGTATTAAGCCCCACATTTGTTGTACAACTGAAAATGAAAGAGAGAGAGGTTTATAGTTCCCAACACCTAACTTGTTTTGCTGCTTTCACTTGTCTGCTTTTCCTCCACTCCACTAGCAGGCACAACCCGCTATTTTGTGTTTGCTTTAATCTACATACTTAACCATTTGGGACATAGCTTGCCCACACTTAAGGGTTCTTTTGCATGTCATGCCTGCTATCTCTTTGTCAAAATAGCTGCACATTTCACTTAGTCATCTAAATAATCTGATATTTTCCAAGTCACCAACAGACTTCTGAGACAAATATCTATGCCATGGCATGATGTATTCTTCTGATTTTTCCAGTATGTGCATTTTTCCTTGCTTTCTAATCCTGACAGTGAGCTCAGAAAATCATAGCAGTAATAATTGTAATAGATTGCTTAGATATTCTTTTTTTTTGTTTGATTGTTTTGCCAGAATAGACCTGCAAAACTTTACAGCTACTTTTACATATTCCTGACAAAGAATCACACTGCTGGTCAAGAGACACTTTCCTGAACAACCTAAGCAACGGGGAATTTGAAAAGTAGCACTTGAGACTTCAGCAGATCTCTCCAGTAGAATATGATTAGAAATGATCTTGTGTTTATACCTCCACAGAAATTATTGATATGGAATATTGTAATGAGATAGTTTGTAGGACAAACTTTTTAGAACAACAACAGAGAATCTGAATGAAGAGTGAAATAAGTTTGTGATCTAAAATAGAAGCAGAGGCTGAATTCAGCCTTTAAAAACTATGAACAATATTTAGCCCTGAAAGATAGAGAAGAAAATGGCTTCCAGAAGTCACTGTAAAAGAAGTCTGGCACACCATCTGCAATCTCAGTTATAGAATGGTTTGAAAATATAGAAGTGAGGTCATGAATTTTAATCGAAAACAGTGGAGGGTGCCAATTTTACAACATTAGAGTTCCTGTTTGGTCTTATTCATAATTTTCTGAAACTCTTTTTGCACCAAAATGTTCTAAGCTTAGTTGCTCTTTAAAGGTGGAAAATTTGGTCAAAGTAGTTCAGTATTTAATAGCAAAAGTAGAGAAAGTGGAGAAATGTCTAATCTTCTAGGGAAACCTTTGCTCTTAAAAAGTCTATAGGCTCCTTTCTTTATCTTTTGCACCAGACAAGACTTATGGGAGCTGGTCCAGGAGAATGTTTACAATATACTTTATGATAGGAAGCTCATTATTATAAAAGAGCAATGCATGCTACAGCTTTTAAAAGTGTTATCAGATTAAGAATAATTTACCCAGTTAACTGTGATGTTTTTCTATGAGGAAACTATTCAACTTTCTATAAATATATTTCTTGAAACATTTTTTTCAGCTTGGGATGCAGTTACAATGCATTTTTTTCACCAGAATCCAGGACCAGATATGGAATAATGAAAGTTGCATCAGCACAATGTTTCATTTTACATATATCCTTTTTCATATTTTGCACTGAGACAGAGCATGGCGAGTATATTAAAATAAGAAATATAACCTCCAATGAAATAAATGGAGCTTTAACAGGGATTAATATGGCTCAGGATCCACGGTGATCCTGACTAGACTACTGTCTAGTAGTTTTTTTAATCATGATACCCATATGATACACTTTGCAGTTTGTTTAGAAATCAGGATATTCTGGGATTGAAGCCAGACCAGAGACTTAAATCTAAAATAAATCTTCTGTACCAGGCAAAAGCAAATTTATTAATTAAAACAATATTGGATTTTACTAATAATACAAAGAACTTATATCAGATGTGCATTAAGAAACTGTATTAAAGAAAACAAAAGTAAAAACAAATTACTTGCTAGATTTTGGCAGATGTCCATATAAATATATAAGTATCCACCTTAACTACAAAATTCACAAGCTTATCAAGAAAATGCTGAAGGTAAAATTCATAGTTTTCTTTAATTAAGAAATACAAAATATTTTATGTTGTTTCTGACTTATCAATGATTTTTATTTTATGCCCATACCTGCTTTCTCTAGTGCTTTTCAAGTGAGAAATCAGTTGATATATTTATAAGTTAATTTATATAAATATATATATATTGTTAACATACAGTGCACTCAAAAATCAATTAATATATAAATATGCCAATGTATATTAACTATACTAATGTGCGTATGTATTATAGCTTAAAATTATAAAATACAGATTATGTAAATCTATTCTGATGATCTATGGCTTAATATGTATGTATGGTGATTTTTATTTGGGATGACTTAAAAATGTCTACCCATGAATGATCCCTCGTCTCCTAAATTAATCAGTAAAGTATTTGAAAGGTTTACATGATAAGCCAATTTCTGAAGGTTAATCCTTTAACAGAGAATTTGATTACTGCTATGAAAGTCTAGCTGATATTTCACTGTGACCTAGCTGGTCTTTTTACCAATAGCTTAAAAAAAAAATCGTTAATGGATCATATACCTAATGATTAACTTAACTTTGTGCCTTAGAAACCCAAACTAGGGGCGGAGGGGAAGAAGAGGTAGGCAGTGGACATATGGACAGAATAATCTGCTTTTCCTGGCTATTAAGCAATTCCTTACTCTTATCCTTCCTGAAAGATTTTTGAAGATAATACTATTCTGGATATTACAAGCTTCTTTACACAAAAAGTATTTGTAAAGTTATAAAAGGGTTGACAGAATAAGGTACATTTTAAGTATAAAGACTTTGAAATAAAATGTTCTAATATTTGAGAGTTTTTACTCAAGAACTTACAACACTGACAATATCTGTTTTCTTTGGGGCTTTTCTATGAAGTCTCAAAATGTAAATAACAAAAAACATGTTTTTCATTAAGATCTTCAGTAAAGCAGACTGTACAGAGTGGGACCTAAGTACTTGGGAATGGAAAACCCAGGCCTCTTTCTCTCAAGTTACTTGAATTTGTGCTATTATCCAACTATAAAAATAGTTTTCTTTCTAAGATGCATCCAGTCAACAGATGGACAGATATCTGTGGGCAAGAAATGCCCATATGTATTCCTAGTGAAGTCAGTTACAGAAGTCTATCAAAAATTATAGGTTCAAAATTGAAACAATACTGTCCACTGCAGCAATAATTCATAATATTGTTTTTATTCACAACCAAATACACTTGATATTTTC